>NC_090805.1:8169125-8519125 GCF_036512215.1 Solanum lycopersicum
ATTGTTCCCAGAAAAGATCAGTTGGGTGAAAAAGAAAGGTATATTTTAAGCTCAAATCATTTGGATCAAAAAAAGGATAAATTTCATTTGGTTTTCTGTTATTTAGGCTAAAGATTGGCTATATTGAACAAGGGACTATGATCCTTTCCTAATTGGCTATTACAACTTACTTTTAGTAGGACTAACCAGGCAAGTTCTAGCTAGGTACAAATAGTGGACTATTCAGATTTTCCTTACACTCACTTGACATCTCACTACTCTACCATATTATCATACACCTAGTTCGAGTCTTAGGTTTAGGGTCATGCAGTGGTGTATCTCTATGTCATACTTAGATCCACACATTTATTAGTTACTATGCCTAGTCATGCATCATTTTCATTACATCAGGATATCATTTCTATTTTAGCCATCATGCTTTAGAGTTATAATATGTACACAGGATATAGACATGCCGGTTCAGCAATAAAAATAATCAGTCTCTTGGGGGAAAAGAACACAGGCAAGAAAACCCCAAAAGAGGGTCGTGAGTTTGGCTACTCAGACTTCAACCTAGCACTCACTCTCCATTTACCCCACCCCCAACAAAAAGATATGCAATTGTCCCCAATGCATAAAAGAATCCAAAATAATAGAGTGGTAGGTGAAGCAAACCTGAGGCGCAATGCGCCGTCGATCAACAAGCTGGTGGATCCGGTGTCCTCGAAACCATACCCTCTATAGTCTGGACACCTTCACTAGTGTCCTCAGCATCAACAGCACCCTCACTAGTGCCTCTCTCAAAAATCACAGCACCATTAGTACTGCTCTTCTCTTCCTTAACTACTTTGGAGCTAGACGCCCCAGAAGCTAACTCAATAGCCCCCAACTGACGGGCCTCCTCATCAGCAATTGAGGCTCTCCTCGCAGCCTCCAACTCTTGTCTCTCCCTCTTTTATGCCCTAGCCTCATCCTCATTCCGACCTCTACGCCTCTTGGCATAATCTCGTGGTGGAGGTGGTGGCACTGCAACAGTGCAGAATAAGGCCGCCAAAACAGTATCCTCGGCGGGCTCTATAGAAGGGGACTCAGACTCACGCACCCTAGCTTCTAGAGTCATGTCCAGCTCCGCTCTCAAACTCTCTACAGCAGCCTGAAGCGTTGACACGTCCATCGGAGGGCTGGCTGGGCTAGCACACGCAACTCAAAAGTGTCCAGGCACTGATGAACCTCCATGATCTTTCTCTTTGTGTGTTGGGCCATCTTCCGCTCGATGCTCTCATCCTCCTCAGCAATAAACCTCTCCATCTAAGGCTGGATGTGATGCAGAAGAGTGGCCATTTGGGCCTCAAGTTTCTGGACCCTAGCAAGCAGGACTAGAGTAGCGCAGGGAGTGGAGTGAGAGGAGCTCGGAGTGGTGCTAACACCCGGTATAGACTCGACTGGGGTGGTGTCATTAGGCTCAGATGTAGCCTGGGTAGCCTCTTGGGATTGCTCTATAATTTGAGCCAGGTTCTCACCAAGCGGAGGTACCTGCGGGTGGGCCCTCTTCGTGGAGCCAACTCATTGGCCTCCTCCCTGATAAGGCCTATGTCAACAGTGCCCGATAGGGTATTGATTTGATCGATGTGCCAAATAGGCACACCTGCGGAACTGCATAAAGTAAACACCATGCACGGAAATGGGTAAGTAGCAGTGACCTTGAAGTCCCTCTCATGCATGACCGCCTGAAGAAGCCAAACGAAGTCCACCTCGAACCCTGCTATCATCGCCGCCATTAGAATTACGCAATCCAAAGTGGCAATATTGTCTGTAGCAGTGGGGGAAAGGCAGTGGCGGACTATCAACCACAGAAACTTGGCAGTGAAGGTCAGGTTAGCCTTCTTGATTGCTCCTTCGCCTCAAGTACCCAATCAGCAGCCTCTCCATCAACAGACAAGTACCGGGAAATCCACCTCCTGGTAGTCTCTCTTAACTCTGGCTCACACAGGAACTGTCCATCTTTAACCAGTTTCCACCGATAGTCGAACTCGGCAATAAGAGGAGTCTGGTTGGACTAAGTAGTCTCGTCCTATAAATACCAGCGGATGGTGGGAAAGGAGATGTATACGCGCTTGCTGCAGACTTGAATGTGATCTAGTGTGGCCTGTTTGGCGGGGGTAGCCCGCCTGTCTATCTGGGTTCGGAGAGTCACTGCATACGAGGCGTAGAACTCTCTGACCAACTCCTCACTGTATCGTCCCACATCACGAGCCATCCATTCTAGTCGGTGCCTGGTGAAGAGGGCATGGATTGCTGGCATGGTGGGGAGACTCCCCATGAGAACCACATCTCCAGTATAAGGTTCCGAGTCATAACCCCCTTATCATTTGGAAACTTGGCTTCTGAGTACACCTGAAACTGCCCCTTAACACACCACTGGTTGGGCTGGTCGGAAACCAGGGCGGGACTCCAGTCAGTATTGTCGGAGTGGAATCAGCACTATCGGCCTCATCAGACAAGGCGGATTGAGATGCAGTGGCAGGAGCAGAATCCTCCTTTAGACCCGAAGACTTCTTCTAAACTCGATACTTCCTCAGAGCCGGAAGCATCCCTGGAGTGTGTAGCAGATCCAGAAGGTGTGCCGATCAGTATGCGCTCCTCTCCAGACAGGGTGTCTCTGGTGGTATGTAAAGCTCGTGAAGGAGTGATAGTGACTGGGGGCACGTATTAGGTGTCACGCTCATCGTTAGAGCCAATGACTATCGGGCTGATTGGGCGATGGACTTTTAGTGCCCTCGTGCATACACGCGATATAGCTTTGGTGCCATAAGTATTACTACCTTAAAAGAACAACAATTATTACCAGTAGAAATAAACAAGACATGTAGAGAAGAAAAAACTGAAATCATATTGTTGCAGTTTCTGTGTTGGACGACGAACTAGTTGACGGTCTGTCGTGAGCATGACGAACCGTCATGACGGTCCGTCATGAAATACTTGAGAAAATTTATTGGATACTCTCAGAAAGAAAGTCTCTGACAATATTGACCGTTGTGCAAGACTGATCGTAGAGGGCACGACGGTCCCTCGTAGAGGTCCAACATTGGACACTTGGAGAAAATACACAGGAATTGGTGGGATGGACCTCATGACGGTATGTCGAGGTCACCGTGGTCCATCGACGAGGTCTCGTTCTGTCCTTCAGTGACAGAACTGGGGATGCCTATATCGTCCCCTAAAATTCAAATCGAAAGAATACTTATCAACCCACAATTTCTAACCCAATTACCTAGCATACTAGCAATCCTAAGGCAATAATTTCTCGAGTTTTAGCATGCCAATTTGGAGGACTATCAACCTAGGTCAGAAACAATTATCAGAAACATACAACCCCATTTGATTTATTAAACACAATACCCCCATTCTGTTTACTATGTGAAGGGTCTTAAGGCATGTAGGATTAACATGGTGAGTTCGTAGCATGCAATAGGGGTCAAATTTTGAGGATTCAACATTCAGAATCAAGCACGTAGCATGGAAAAACAAGAAAGAAATGTAGATGATTTAGAGATCAGAACCACATACCTGATACTTGGAGAAGATGAAAAAAAGTAAGGCACACAACTCTGGTGATCAGCAGAAGAACAGTTGACTTCGACCGGCAGATTACTTGAAGAAGCAGGGAGATTGGAAGAGGAAAGATTAGGGTAATTTGGGAAGGTATGGGGAATATGATGTTTTGGGGAAAGGAAAAGAGTATTAGGGAGTTGAAGAGGGAGTAAATGGGGGAAGTGAGGGAAAGAAACGGTTAGAATGAAGAGGTGGGAAGTTAAAAGGATTAAAAACTTTTAATATTCTCCAGTCGGGTCAGATCGAGTTTACAAATATTGATGCAATGAGTCCCCATCAATGGTCCTCTATAGGTGTAACGGTCCTTCATGGGGTCTGTCATGGATTCTCTAATTTAGAAAAAATGGAAAAACTTACCTGGGCACGATGGATGCTTGCGATGGTCCATCGCAAGCGTAATGGTTCGTCAATGGGTCCGTCAATGAGTTTTGCAGACCAATTTTCTAATGATGTGCTACCTGCAAATATGACACCCATGAAGCTATTCTTTTTGTATTTCTGGACTCTTTTTGGACACGGACCCTAAATTACGCTCTAGCCAACACTTTTAACAAAAAAAAGCAACAAAAAGGCAACTATTACTAGAAAGTCATAAAAACTATAGTTTGCTTAGAGGATACATATTGGGTTGCCTCCCAACCAGCGCTTGATTTAACGTCGCGGCATGACGGAGGACACTTTATTAATCAGAATTCATCAATATGGTATGCCTTGATCACTTCATTCGTCGTTTCAGCATGCCCAGATAGATTTTTATTCGTTGTCCATTCACCTTAGACCGCACACCCTCCTTGTTTTCCAACTCAACCGCTCCGTGAGGGAATAGTTGGGTGATCAAGTAAGGGCCAGTCCATTTGGACTTGAGTTTGCCCAGAAACAAGCACAACCTAGAATTGAATAAAAGCACCAAATCCCCAACCATAAAATTGCATTTCTCAATCTTTTGATCATGGTACTTCTTCATATTTTCTTTGGAGAGGGCTGAACTTTCATAAGCTTTTAGGTGAAATTCATCGAGCTAATTCAACCCATTTAACCTCTGTTCTGCAACCTCATTCCAATCCATTTTCAACTTCTTCATTGCCCATATGGCTTTATGCTCTATTCGACTGTTAAGTGACAGGACTTCCCATATACAAGTTGGTATGGGAACATACCTATGGGAGTATTGTATGTTGTCCGGTAGGCCAAAAGAGCATCATCAAATCTCCTTGACCAATCCGTTCTACTAGCGTTCACCATTTTTGACAAAATCTGCTTAATCTCCTTATTTGACACCTCAACTTGCCCACTAGTTTGTGGATGGTAAGGAGTGGCCACATTATGGAGAACCCTATATTTATCCAATAATCCCTTAAACAATTTGTTCCAAAAGTGGGACCCCCCCCATCACTAATAATAGCCCTTGGGGTGCCAAATCAGGAAAATATATTCTTTTTCAACAACGCGGTGACACTCTTCCCTTCATTATTTGTGAGTGCGATAGATTCTACTCATTTAGACACATAATCAATCGCTACTAGATTGTAATTCATCCCATGAGAACTCACAAAATGGCCTATAAAGTCAATTTCCTCCACATAAAATAACTCAATCACAAAAATGGGATTTAAATGGAGCTCTTGCTTTCTTGAAATGTCATCATCTCTTTGGCATCTATCACATGCCTTGGCGAACTCATGAGCATCTTGATGAATAGTTGGTCAATAGTAGCCACATTGTAACATCTTGTGAGTGGTCCTGATACCACTATGATGTCCACATACGGCTGAAGAATGGCATGCCTCCAAAACACTCAACATCTCAACTTCTGGCACACAACGCCGAATAATACCATCGGCACAACTCCTATACAAGTATGGATCATCCCAAAAGAACTTTTTCACATCATACATGAACTTTTTCCTTTGATGAAAGACAAGTGCGGTGGGATGATATCGCTATCCAAATAATTCACAAAATCAGCGAACCATGGATTCAAGTCTTTTGAGAGGCGGCCAATACATGCTCGTGGGGGAAAGTATCATCAATTTCAGTTTTATCCCCCAACTCTCTCATTGCTTCATCTTGTAAACGGGACAAGTGATCAGCAATTTGATTTTCGGTCCCTTTTCTTTCAATCACCTCAATGTCAAATTCTTGCAATAGTAATACCCAACGAATACACATCGATTTCGCATCCTTCTTTGCCATCAAATATCTCAAAGCAGAATGATCAGTATGCACTATAAGACTAGTGTCAAGCAAATAGGAGTGAAATTTCTCAAAAGCAAAGAACACTGCAAGGAGCTCTTGCTCAGTCACGTGTAGTTCTTTTGGGCTTCATTTAGGGCTTTACTGGCATAGTAAATGGGGTGAAGGATTTTGTCCTTTCTTTGCCCCAATACAACACCAAGATCAAGCCCACTAGCATCACACATTACCACAAATGGCTTGCTCCAATACGACAAAATAATGATAGGTGCAAACACTAACTTTTCTTTCAACTTACCAAAAGCCTTAAGACAGGATTCATCAAAATAAAATTTACACTCTTTCTCAAGCAACTTGCACAAAAGATGCACAATTTTTGAAAAATCCTTGATGAACCTCCGGTAAAAACCTGCATCCCCAAGAAAGCTTCTCACACCTTTGAGAGAGATAGATGGGGCAAGTCTCTCTATTACCTCGACTTTAGCTCGATCAACCTCTATATCCTTCTCTGAAATGCGATGACCCAATACAATACCTTTTTTCACCATGAAGTGACATTTTTTCCAATTTAGTACTAGATTGTAGTCTTCACACCTCTTAAGAACCTAAGACAAATGACTCAAACACCGCTCAAAGGAGTCATCAACCACAGAAAAATCATCCATAAACACCTCAATAGTGTCCTCCACTATATCGAAGAATATTGACATCATACATCTCTTAAATGTGGCGGGTGCATTGCACAACCCAAACGACATTCTCTTAAGCGCACAGGTCCCATATGGACAAGTAAAGGTGGTTTTCTCTTGATTTTCCGGTGCAATAGAAATCTGGTTATACCCCGAATAACCATCATGAAAACAGTACCACCTCTTTTCGGCAAGTCTATCCAACATGTGATCCATGAAGGGCATAAGAAAATGGTCTTTTTCGGTCCATGCATTTAATTTTTGGTAATCCATACACACCCTCCAACCAGTCACCAGTCTCACTGGAACAAGCTCATTTTTCTCATTGGGGACCACAGTGATTCCCCATTTCTTAAGTACACACTGAACAGGGCATACCCAGGTGATTGGATATATCACTCCAGCATCCAACCACTTAATAATTTCCTTCTTCACTACCTCTTGCATAGGTGGATTTAGACGTCTCTGATGCTCAATACATGGATTATGATCGAGCATGAGTTGGATTTTATGAGAAAAAAATGCCATGAAGGATCCCAATAATATCCTCTATAGTCCACCAAATAGCTCTTTGTACCTTTTTAACACTTTTACCAAACTCTCAACTTGATGCACATTCAAATCTGATGCAATAATAATCGACAAAGTGTCATCTTTTCAGAATACATACCTTAGATAAGGTGGTAGAGGCTTAAGTTCTAATTTTAGAGCCTCCTAATTAGACGATTTCGTGGGTGAAAAATCGTGATGTTGCCTATCTAACTCAAATTTCTTTGGTTCAAAACGAACATTACCTCGATCAAGTGCCGCGATCAATGACCCATACTCTTCAATGCCATCACTATCAAAATTCATGATCACTGCCGCCAATGCTTATACACCCAGATGCTCTTCAATTTGTACTCAGATGACTCTTCAACTCGGTAGGATATAGCAGATACCAACTGGAGCTCACCGCTCTACCTCAAGGACCTACAAATATTGAAGGTCACTTCTTCGTTGCTCAACCAAATATCAATCAAGGATCTACCTGTAGCAAGGAATGGACTCCCAAGAATTATAGGCACCTCAAAATCGGCCTCACAATCAAGAATCAGAAAATTGACTGGAAATATGAGCGACTCCACTTTTACTAGCACATCGTGGAGTATACCAATGGGCCTTTTTACCGTTTGATCGGCCATCAGTAACTGCATCGCAGTGGGCTTTGGGTCACCCAAACCCAACTTCTGGTAAATCGAGAGAGGCATGAGATTTATACTTGCCCAAGATCACATATGCTTTCGCAAAATGTAATAGCCCAATTGTACAAAGAATAGTGAAAGCACCCAAATCTTCTTTCTTTTGCACTAGAGATTTTGTAGCAATGGCACTACAGTGCTGCATTCTATCATCATCCTCAAAAGTGACTGATCTTTTTTTTGTAACCAAATCTTTCATGAACTTGGCATAACAAGTCATTTGTTCAAGAGCTTCTACCAAAGGGACATTGATAGAAAGTTGCTTCAATATTGTTATAAAACGTCGGTATTTACCATCCTCAGTCTTTTTTACTAACCTTTGTGAGAAAGGAGGTGGTGTTCTAGGCATGGGGGTCACCTTTTGGGGAACCTCAACATCTTTTACCATTTTATCTTCTAACTCACCACTAAACTCAACCACTGTATCATCATATCTTATCACCTTTTTTACACCAGACGACTTAGGTGGATCAATGGTTTGCTTACCACCCCGAGTAGTGATTGACATACAATGCCCATCATTTTTTGGATTTTAGACAGTGTTGCTAGGAAGAGTGCCCGTTTGCCGTGTGTTCACAATTGCAGACAATTGGGCCATTTGCAACTCAAGATGCTTAATCGAGATTGCATGTGTATCAACTCTCTGCCCTATACCTTCTAAGTCATTCCTTAACTCTTTTGTGTGCTCATCAGTAGCATCAAACCTCCTTATCATTTTCTACAATATATCCTCAAATGGTGTCATACTACATCTACCATTCCTAGGAGAAACTTCACGATTTTGAGGTGGAACATAGTGTCCACTCCTATCATTTCAGTTACCATAGTTACCCCGATTGAAGTTGTTGTCGCGGTTGTAATTCGCATCTCGAACATAATGACCCTCGCGGTTATAATTACCATAGTTCCGACCTTGGTTTCCTTGACCTTGGCGCCAATTCTCCTAATTGGAGCCTTGGTCGTTCGGTCGGAAACCCCCCCTCTGATCATTCACTGCATAGGAGTCCTCCTCATAATAATATTCATCATTTGGCGGTGGTGCAAGTAGTTCACCGGTTTACCTTTTCCATACCCCAGCAACATGTTTGAACACCAACCCAAGTTCAGTTCTCACTTGAGTCATCTCCTCACGAAGATCATTTGCGACTGAATCGTGTGCGGATTGAACTGCGAAGGTGTTTCTCCCAGAATCTGACTTCCTAGTACTCCAAGCTTTATTATTTCGGGAGATTTTCTCTAACTTTTTTGCAATATTGGCATAAGGACACTCCCCATAAGAACCACCCGCTATTGTATCCAACACCGCTTTGTTACTATCATCTTGTCCCCGATAGAAATACTCTTTCAAAGACTCATCATCTATGCGGTGATTTGGGACACTTTGCAAGAATGAAGTGAACTTATCCCAAGAACTGCTAAGTGATTCTCCCGGTAGTGCCACAAAGTTTTTCACTTTGCCTTTGTGGTTTAGTTTCTTAGTCACCGGGTAGTAGCGTGCTAAGAAAGCATTCCTCAATTGATTCCAAGTGAAGATTGAGTTATAGGGGAGCTTAGTAAATTAGATAGCAGCCTCTCCGGTCAGTGCGAGAGGAAAAACTCCTAGCCAGATTACATCCATATTCAAATCGGGCTTCCCTACATAACTTTTGCACACTGATTTTACCTTAGCGATATGGGCATGTGGATCCTCAGAAGGTAGCCATGAAAATAAATCTTTGGTAGTGAACATTTGATCAGACTACTAGTTACCACAAAAGTGTGGTCGTGTGGTAGAGGGGGCAAGACGAGTGGCCCATCAGAGTCTGCGATATTTTGTTATCCCCTATAGTACTCTAGAGGGCGTGGAGCGGGAGGTTATCTCTGTATTTCACCTTTCCCACGAATATCAGGTATAACAGGGTCACGAGCGTCGACCAATAGTGGCATTTGCGGGTCGATCTCATCACCTTGAATGCTCAAATTCTGATTCATTCTTCTTAAAGTACGCTCTAGTTCGGGGTTAGGTTCAATTATGGGTATTCCTCTACTCCGTGTGTTTGGCATGTAAAGAAGTTTGACCTGCAGGAGACAAAAATAAAAAGAAAAAATAAAATTAGGAAAAGTTGACTAAACTTCGGTAATAAGCTTAAATTTAATCTAAAAGCCACTTTCCCCGACAGCGGCGCCAAAACTTGATACGCTCAAATTTACTTCTCGAAAAGAAGTCAAAGTGGCTGCATCAAGTAAAGAACTCAACTAGTGAGGTTGGGATCGTTCCCACAAGAAAAATGGTTCAGACATAACTTTATTCTATTATTACTTCTATTTAGTCAATTATTTTCCAAAAATAAATAACTAAATGTGTTTTGATTAATAAAAGCAATTAGCTAAATTAATGTAAACAAGTGACAGGTTCAAGTATTGGAGTTTAATCAAGTAATGAGAGTAACTAGGCGTAAGTGTTCCCCACGGGCTCCTAACTCAGTAATTCTAGCTATCACAATCCTTTCTTAGTACCTTGCATGCAAAGTGATAAGTTGGGTCTCTCTAAATCCTGGTTCGGCATCTAGATCTCACTCAGCACCTTGGTCCAGCTACGTGTGTTGCTTTACTAAATCTTATCTTAACCTCATATTAACCATCATATTCGATATTTAACTAAGTTGTTACTTCGTACCAACCGACACTAGCCTATTAGATAGTATACACTAAATCTATGTTGATAATTTTTTTCCTAATATCTACCTCCCTTGTCCGGCAAGTAGCAATAAGGCGAGTTCTAACATTGGTCATCCGTTAAAAAGACTTCTAAGCGAAAGAATTAACAATACATGCGAGATACTATTCTAGAATTGTTATTTTAGCTAGATTTTACCTTATTATTTACCCATGGTTCCCACAAGCCTAGTTATGGAGTTTAGTTATCCATGCTAATAATCACACAATTCATATTGATAATATAAGAGATCATGCTCCTACTTTTATGAGAAGGAAGAAAATCCAGAAATTCACTTGAATAATTCACAAAAATACCAACAATTGATTCCGGAAAAGTATGATCAAATACCAAAATTAAGAGTTCAATACTTAAACAAGAGAACTAAAAAATATCCAAAAGTCTAACCCCAAAAATGAGGTTTTTCAAACTATTTATAAAAAAAAAATAAAACCTAATAAAAGAAGGACTCTATTTAAGGAAAATCTGTCCAAAATGCGTCTGAATCGACGATCCCTGCGACAGACTGTCATGGACACGATGGACCGTCGTGGGCTCCGTCATTGGCATAATTTTCTACTGCTTTCTTCATCAACTCTCTGTTACCCTCGACGGACAGATATGACGGACTGTTGCAAGCACGACGGTCCGTCGAGGGGTTCCGTTCCACAACACTTAGAAACTTCTTGAAATTGGATACTGGAACTACTCTCTAACAACCACGACGAATATGTAGGACGGACCGTCGTGGCTATGACGGTCCGGCATGAGCTTCCGTAGTCCCACACTTCGTCAGACTTCCCCAACTTCCTTTAGCAGCCATTTTCATCTCACACGGCGCCACCTACAGACCGTCACAGTCACAACGGACCATCGTGGGCTCCGTAGGTGGTCACTTCTGTAATTTCTGCTCAAATCCTCCGCGTTCTCCTTTGGACAGATTTCCTGCAAATAAAGAGAAACCTACATGAAAATCAATACAAACAGGCTTTAGACACACATTGAACTTAAGGAAAAGACATTGAAAATACCGTGAAATCACGGTACATCAATACTGGTCAACCATAGATCAAGTAGTGGACCTTAAAACCACCCCAACTTTGATGGGACCCTTTTATGGCCTGTAGGACTTCCTACGGTCCATAGGCCCTAATCGTAGAAAATAACTTTGACCTTAAAATTCCACTAAATTTGAGATCTACCTACAAGACCCATCTATGACTTGTAGATCATTTGACAGATCGTCTTGAACAACCGTAGATTGAGATACCGAAACTTAATTTTCTCAAAAACTCAACCCTCTTTCTACAAATGGCTTCTTTGGCCTGTAGAAACCAACCAGTAGCAAAAAGGTTCGCTTTTCCATTTTCTAAAATTCAAGGTGTTACACCAGTCTTTTGTGAAATACAATCTAAGCATGAAAACGCTATAAAAAAGGACAAAATGGTCATTCTCAATCAAAAGATAATTCACAATAAATAAGACAGTACATTTAATTTATGAAAGTCTAACTTTAATTAGAAGTTAATTAAATATGAAAAGACCTTATTGGATAAAAAATAAATTCTACCAAGAAGTAATTTTTTTTAATAATGATACAAAATTAGCAAATCCTAACATAATTCATTGCACGAGGTTTCTTCTTTTCCTTCGTTGAAACAATTACTATGAAACAGCCGGTTGGTACAATATTACTATTGCCATCTTTTTAAAAATCATTTTAAATTTCTTTTCGCTTAATCAAGAGTACAAAAAAACAAAATAAATATAAAGTTACATACATTTTTTCAAAAAAATTGAATAGTTAATCAATATAAAATATCAAATCTTGTGTATAGTAATACACAATAATACAGAGTATTTTTTTCATCCCTATATCCTATGCCAATCAAAATAAAATAAAATTTATATATATTTATCGAATACCAAATGAAAATATACATGTAAATTAGTGTTAAAATAGTAATCAAGATTAAAAAAAAAGGATATTTTTTTGGATAGAAAAACGAAGAAGAATAACAATTAAAATAGAGATTAATTATTTAAATGAGTAGCTTAGAAGAAATAAATATGAGACGTAGGGAACGGAGTTGCGTGTAATTTTTATTTACTTTTTTTTTTGGGGGGATGATGTATAGGTCCAGATTGAGATCCACGTAGTGGTTTAATGGTGATTTCGATATTGTATAACTTCCCTGGACCCATGACTTTAATTCTCAACTACCAATTTAAACCACGCATATTCCACCCCTTTGGTCTCATATCCTTTATCAATATAAACACAATTTCAGCTCACAAAAATGGCGTTTTCTTGAACAAATTTTCTGGTAAGCTCTGCTGTTTGCTCATCTTATGTACTATATAGTTGTGTCATGGCCAGAGGTGAAGTTAGGTGGAGATTCACGAATTCAAATATCTCAGTCACTTTTTCATAGATCTTATATTTATGTTAGAAATTAAAAATAAATATACTATATTAACATATACTATATTAACATGTAAATCCCAAATAAAAATTAATTTAAAACCCACAAATTCCTGACCTTGACTCAATCTCTGTATTCTTTTGGAGAAGAGCATCTTTATCTTCTTATTCCCAGTCTCTCTCATATTATTATGCTATTTCGAATCTTGAATAAAGCTTTTATACTTTTTCTTCTTTAAGTTGAAGAATATGTTCTAAAGGAAAAATATTTTGATTAGATTGAGATTTCTTGAAACCCCTTGCAGGTCATAGTAATACAATATTCTTCCCTAGATACTCTGTTTCTTTCAATAAATAGTGATACAAAAACACTTTGTTAAAAGTCTACTAGTACATAGTTTTGATAAACAAGTCCTGTTTTAAGTTGGAAAGTGCAACTACTTTCCTTTTATTGTGCAGAAAATGGGAAAAGAAAGTTCAATTTCAAGAATAGTATGATGTCTTGATCAATTTGAAAACATCAATCTACCAAACTTGGACACAAATACTTAATTATGATGCCCTTTTTAACAGAATCTTCAAATCATACTTGGTCACCAATTATGACAACAGATACAACAACTCTGAGTTATTGGCTGAACTGGAGATTCTTAATATGTTCAATATTGATATTAGCAGCTATGGTGGTATCACTTCTCCTTATATGGAAGTACGATTGTTCTTCAAAGTACCGAAAAGAAAATGGGCAAAAGAAAGCAACATTTCTGTGCAAAGATGATGTTTGGAAGACATGTTATAAAGCAATCCATCCTAACTGGCTGCTTGCTTATAGACTAATTGCTTTCTCCATACTTCTGTCTTTACTCACTGCAGATGTAGTTCTCCACGGCGTACGCATACTTTATTTCTATACTCAGTAAGGATATTGTCCATGTCCATATTTCATCTTGGCATTATTTTGTTTTGTCTACACTATATGGATGTTATCCAGGATTTGAACTTACTATAATGTCAATTATTTCCCTTTAAGACACAATATTTCAGAAACAGTAACTTCAAAATCTAAAGATAACACTGTCTAATAAATTTGTATTCTAACAAGCTATTTTCTTGATATAGTTATGATTGTCTTATCTTTTGTTTTTTGTTCTTTTTGTACTGAACAGGTGGACATTCACCTTGGTTACGGTCTACTTTTTGGTATGTTAGTGTATATGACCATCTTTAAATTTGTTCATGTATACACATTTTTTAGAAAGGAAAGGTGTGAAAAGATGGAATTAATACTCCCCTCCCCTGCAAGGCATAGCTAAAGAATTTGTCATTCACACTACCCATCATGTCTTTCCTTGTTCCTTTTAGTTTTGGATTATTGTATTTCTTATATAAGTTGGTAATGCTCTCAGCTAAATTTACTAGCTAGGATCTTCATTGTCCATCCGTGGCTGTCTCCAACCTTGCAACGGAGGTAGTGGTGCTAGCACTGGTGGTGTTGATACAGAGAGAGGCACTTACATTGCTCCAGTTCCTGAAAATTTAAGCGTACTTATTGAATCCAATGGCTTGAATTCCCATGGAGAGCCACATGATCATTGGGGACTTGCCTTGCAAATAATCTTTCAGGTATGTTTTCTTTGATCGCAAGTGTTACAACCAGTCATGTCGGTTTCTTTTTCTTTTCATTCCTTTTTGCTGTTGAAGGTAAAGGCACAGAGAGTTTATCTATTCCCATGTAGTATATAGAATATGTAAATCTTCTAAAATTTCTCACGTTTGTCACAAATGTTGATTATTTAGTTCTTTTCAGTCTAGTCAAACATGTTTAGGCCTTGTTTGTCATAGGAGAGGTATTCATACTGCGTTTTATGGATACTTGGCTAATTGTTCCTCCTCCCTCAAATAATTTGCAGATGACTGCAGGTGCCATTGTGCTTACAGATTGTGTTTTTTGGCTCGTTATATATCCGTTCCTTACTGACAAAAACTACAAATTGCACTTCGTAAGTATGAGAACTAGTTTTGCTTTTTTATCTTGATCTTCTTCCCCTTGTATAGGGTTTTTCAGTTGTATTATATACTATATCTGCCTCTACATAATCTGATAGCCTATGTGTTATTGCAGCTGGCTGTTTGTATGCATTCTGTCAATGCTATTTGCCTTCTAGGTGATGTGTTTCTAAATCGTCTAGTAAGTTTGAAGTTCCATACTGACAAAGATTTAAATGTTATCTATATCTAAGCGTAGTCAATATTCATTCTTACTTCCTGTTCAGCAGTTCCCTTTCTTCCGGTTAGCATATTTTGTACTTTGGACATGCGTATTTGTCATTTTCCAGTGGATCCTCCACATGTTTGTCTCGTTGAGGTATATTTTCATTTGATCATAGTGACTATTGTTCTTATGGGACACCTGATTCATCTAAGGCTTATGCATTTTACTAAAAAAACTGTTAACTTCTGTTGCAAACAGGTGGCCGTATCCCTTTCTAGACTTGTCATCTCAATATGCTCCCCTTTGGTATGTGTGCAACATCCTAAGAACTTTTTACGCAATGTGTTATGATTTTTATGCTTATTTATTCTCATGATGTCGAAATTGCAGGTACTTTGCTGTTGGTATTCTCCATCTGCCTTGCTATGGAATCTTTGCCATACTGATTAGAACAAAGACTTGTTGTTTATCCAGATTGTTTGTTTCATAGCCCCGATCGAGATGTAAGTCATGTTGGAGATGGTGAATGAGTTCAAACTCCATTAAGCAGCCCAGTATTACATGAAATTGTATTTTTATTTATTTTTAGTGGACTGAAATAAATCAGTAAGCTAAAAATATGAAATGTTATTTTATTTACTAGTAAGCTGGTGTCATTGTATTTACTTCCTTGTCTGTCTATTTTATTTTATTTTTAATTTCAGGGTTTTCATTGTGTATCCCATCAAGGTCTCTGTTTAGTTGTGTTATTTTGGTTAGCTTAGACCTAAAGGGCACAACACACTTGTTTTAATGGAAGGTCTGATGAGATATATAGAATAAATAATATAAGGATCAAAATTAGTGCAGCAAACAACTTGTTATTACAATCTTTGTTCCATAAAAACGCTATCCAGTTTTTCCTTATCCAAAACAAATTAAATTTGCTCCTCGTAAAAATCTTTTCCAAATTTCAATGTTCAAAACCTTTGATCTATCACTTAGGTAAGCGATAGTGAAAGTTGTAACTGAACTAAAATAAAATTCTATTAGATTAATAAGAAACAACACCGTAAAGATACAAGTAGTAAGAGCAAAACTCTACCACGTTGCTTTGAATTATTCTCTCGGTCATATCCATGGCTAGAGTAAATATCTTCTCTTTTTTAGCTAATTTTCATTGCTAACTGAGTTGCCACTCTTCTGGCATCTAGTTGGTTGTCTTGCTCCAACCAATATTAGAATTTTCTGGTCCTACATAAATTTGGAAAGAATAAATACGTAAAGGATGTTATATACACATCATTCAAGCAAACTAATACACACCACATACGTTAGAAAGCAATTTTTTTTCTTTTCATACTGCTGGCCTACATTTAGAGTACCTCTTGCTAATTATTTTTAAAAAAAATTAAGCTCTTGATTTTTCATAATCTATGTTTCGACCTAAAATTCTCACAAGTAAATAAGTACTGGCACTTGAAAAAATATCCGATACAGTAAGAGGAAAAAATGTAGCTGCCAAATATACTTAACTTTAGGTGGCATCCTTCATCATTTTGTTAAACAATGATCTTCTCTAGTATCCTGAATAAGAAAAAAATGATTTTGCCAATTAAAATATCTCACTCATTTTGATTTAACGTTTATTAGCTCAACATATAGCATAGTTAATTGGGAAAAACTAGAAATGATAGAGAATGACTCGTGCAAATTAAAGTAGTATCCATTTCAATTACATAAGAGAAATGAAAGGAGCTTTAGTGGCAATAGAAATCAAAGAAACAAAACAAAAACCAAATAAAGAAAGCACAAAAAGGAGGAAGGAAGCATGCAGAAAATGAAATATTTCTTGTCATAAGTTCGAAGCAACACATCAAATGAACTGCATAACCAAATAATAGCCATGGTTTAAGCAAATTCCATGGAAAAGCCTATAGTGAGTAATTGCAGCAAACAGGAAAAAGAAGAATTTAGTTCAAGAGTAGCCCAATGTGAAAGAGTTTGCTACTAATCATTATAAAGATACAAATATATATGGTCCTTCTATGTCTGTTGTTGTGTGGACGCCATCTTCTTTTGAAGTTCAAGTTGATAAACTAAGAAGAAAAATCAGATGATGTGAGGGCAGAGAAACACCAATGAATGAGTGAAATTGAGCATGAGTTTTAAGCTCATGAATTGGAAAGGTTGGAAGTGATCTTGGCTAAAATTCAAGACATGGAAGGGACCAGCAGAGGTTATTTTTGCTAGAAAGCAGCTTGAGGATGGAAGGACTCTAGCAGATTACAATATTCAAAAGGAATCAACGTAACTCTCCATTTGGTGTTGCACCTAAGGGGTGGTATATATGCAGATCTTTGTTAAGATATTGACCGGGAAGACAATGCACACCCTGGAGGTAGAAAGTTAATATACCATTGATAATGTGAAAGCAAAGATCCAAGACAAGGAGGGTATCCTACCAGACATATGATAAATACGTAATTGGGTAAGTGATGAAAGTGTGTACAACCACCCACGAGCCATGAGTATAAAAATTATAGAGACAGACCTGTAATACCGAACGTTCAACCAAAATAATCAAAGCAGGCCCAACCTAAATGTCCGGAAAGTGATATATTGCTATCTTGTTCATGTTCTCGACTCCTATATGATAAATAATTTCACTTCATAGATGATAAATATTTGTGATTTTGAAGAGAACATATATGTTGCTTAGCCAAAAAAAAAAAGTTGAATTTTACTGAATCATATAGAGATTGTTCAGAAGTATGTGGAACCAACCAGTAAGATGTTTATTTCGTCCAGTGAACTACATCTCCTTTCTTCTACATGCCTTGTTACTGGCTCCACCAAAATCACAATGTCTCCCACCATTAACTGTTGAACACGGACCTAGTCAGATCTGTTACATGAGTTTTGACATGTGAATAATGAAGTATTTTCTTACAATTTGAAGCTCAAGTTCAGGTATATTTTGAGACATCGAAAAGACATCAGTAGGTCTATCCTCATCTCTCCAATCCTTGTTTAGTTTGTGGATGAACTCTTCGCTGCAAAGTAATACTGATAAATTCAACACTTCCAAAGCAATCAATGCTTTAATTGTTCTATTCCTCATTTGATGGTCTGAATCTTTCAAATTATGCAATGCAAATTTCATAGCAATTAGGGCACAAAGATGAAACATTTCAGCAATATCCTGCAGTAACAGAATAAAAAATTATTAAAACCAAACGAAAGGAATTTACAAATTAGGGTTGTTACAAAGTCGATGTTGATGTTTTTGATACTGAAGATCTTGCAAAATCAATAGCTACTATCAGCTAAGGACTTATTTCTTGGTCATATCTCTTCAATGGCTCGTGAAACTCATTTTGACCATATTCACATTGCATTGTGTTATCTATGAGCCTGTTTGGCTCACTATGAGCTTGTTTGGCTCATTTTAAAAACTGGTCAAACTAAATTAAAAATTGGTTTTTGATTTATTTAACTGTTCGACAATATTCAAAATAACTTATTTTTAGTTAAAAAAAACTTATTTTAAGTCAAAAGTTAAAAGCTGGGGTAGGGGTGTGTTTTTTTTTTTTTTGCTTATAAGTTGTTTTAAATTGACCACATTTTTATCTTTTTGCCCTTAATATTTTTATACAATTTCCAAAATACTCACATAATCCTAACATTACTTTCTTCCATTTTTCCCTTTTCACGTTTGACATAGCAACTTCAACACTTTTATCCAAACGCATAACTGCTTATTTTAAAAATAAATTTCATCACTTTCAAAAGTATTTTTTTAAAGCTGCTTTCATTAAGCCCATCCAAACGGGCCCTATATCTTGTTTTTTCTACTCTTAAAAGTCTAGTTTGAAATAAAATTATGACAATTTTATAATTCAATCACCAAAGCTTACTTAGACATTATTTGTTTCCATTAAGATTATGACGTATGAATCTCAATACACATTTAAATATTAAGATATGCACTAACATCTAGATAGATAAATTTGAATAAATCTGAATAAACGTCTGAATATTAAGATGTTGTCTTTGAATCTTCAATCTAAACACTAGATTAACGCGACTCTTTGTTTTCAATAATATCTGAATGTGCATATGAAATTAAACATTGTATCAATAAAATGTTATGAAATACTCATTTAAGTAAAATAGTTTTTTTTATAGAAAATAATATTTTGAACATTTTTATCGTAATAGGGTAATATATTTTATCTATTAAAAATTTAACATTAAGTTACATCATTAATATGACTATTTTTTACACTCAAAAACTTCGAGAATGTTGTAGACAATAAAATTCGCATCAAGAAAACAATATTCAAGAAAGGAAAGTTACATCAACAATCAATTTTATTATTTCAAATGCAATTGTTACAATCTCTATAATTCCTCTGAATTCGCCTTTTCAAATATAAATTCAAGGGCTTTAAAGCTTGTTCTTGAATCTATGATGAACTTGAACTTGAACTTTATCTTGGTCTTGACTTTTATTTGAATTCAAGGGCTTCGAACTTGTTCTTGAATTCGGTGGTCTTGATCTTGATCGTTCTTGAACTTGAATGCTTGAATTATTAAACTTGTAGCTTTGTAGAGAATTAAATGGTGTTTGTACCACGGAATTTCTCTAGCTTCTTGTTTAGAATTTTCTGTCTCTTCTCTAAATTATGAGTACCTCTATTTATAGTTTTAGAATAGAGGAGTTGCAATTGGAATAGGATTCCGTCCAGCCAATCAGATTTAAGTGACATGACTTTGGGCTTTATGGAGCGGGCTTGTCATCTTTGACCCGTGTCATGATTCTATTGATTTTCTTGTTTGACTTGGCATGCCACATCATTTGCACACGTGGCGCCAAGATGGGCTCTAGAATGAGATGTGATTGGGTTTAACAAATTGGGTTCATCCAATGTAGCAAAAAATAATTAATTAGACTTTAATTAAATTCGTATTTATTGGACTTAAATATTTAAGTCAATTATATCAATCCATAATATTTATTTGGATTAATATATTTATGAATTCAATATAATCCAAATCATTTTATAAATTTATATTTAATAAATTTTAAATGATTACAAATGCCCCCTGCTTCAAGTCTTGTCGAGATATTTTATCTTTTAGAGACTAGGCTTGAAGCATTAACCCCTTACTAAATTCACCTTAGTTAAAAATGAATTATAATTGAATTTACAATTGTAATCCTACTTAATTTCATATTCCTATATATGGTTTATTGCCCAAACAAAAAAGAAATTATATTCAATTAGGAATTGTAATACTACTCAAGTTCATATTCATATATATGTTTTATTGCCCAAGCCAAAAAGAAATTGTAATTGAACTAGGAATTGTAATCCTACTCAATTTCATATTCATATTATGTTTTATTGCCCAAGCCAAAAAGAAGTTGTAATTGAACTAGGAATTGTAATCCTACTCAATTTCATATTCATATATATGTTTTATTGCCCAAGCCAAAAAGAAATTGTAATTGAACTGGGAGAAGGATTTTATCCCACCACATGACATCTATAAATAGATACATTGTCTCCATAATTTTATCTTCAATTACAGATTGTGAGCCTACGACGAAAAGGGCATACTCAAGGTAATTTTTCTCTTTTTTTTAATTTATTTTCGTCACTTTTTTTACAGCTTGACATGTCTGTCATAGAAAATTCATATCTCATTGTAGAAAAATCAAAATCATGAACCGTTTGATTTTTCAGAAACAAGACTTTTAGATATCTTACGTACCCTAAATTCAAAATTTAATACCTTAAGAATCTTTCTATATGATTTTTTAAAGTTAGATTCTGTCATGCTAAAAATTCGTCACTTTTTTTACAGCCTGACATGTTCGTCGTAGAAAATTCATATCTCATTGTAGAAAAATCAAAATCATGAACCGTTTGATTTTTCAGAAAGACTTTTCAATCTCTAACATATCCAAAATTCAAAATTTAATACCTTCAGAATCTTTGTAGATGAATTTTTGAAGTTAGCTCTAGATTCTGTCATGCTAAAAATTCTTACTTTTTTTTACAGCCTGACATGTTCGTCGTAGAAAATTCATATCTCATTGTATAAAAATCAAAATCATGAACCGTTTAATTCTTTAAAAATTAGGCTTTTCGATCTCTAACAGATCCAATATTCAAAATTTAATACCTTTAGAATCTTTCTATACGATTTTTTGAAGTTAACTCTAGATTCTGCCATGCTAAAAATTTTCAGATTTGTGTGACTTAATAAAAATTTCGTGTCTTGACGTAAGAACAACGAAATCACAATCCGCTTGATGATTATGAATCTAGACATAAAGGTCTACAACACATCCAAGATTCATGATTTAATACCTTTCGGGTCTCAAACATCTTGACGGGTAACAATCTCTCCTTCACTTGTATTTTCCTCCTTCTTCTTTTTTTTTTGTAGATCAACAAAAGAAATTTTATATTTTACGGAGGCTACATATTGGAAGGATTTATCACATGAAAATGCGTTTAATGTCCATGTCTTAACAAATAAATAAATAATACTCTCAAGGTGTTCCAAGCCCCGAATGCTTAAAAAATTTAAAACTTTACTAGAAACTCATGTAACGCTCCCGCCTTGAAAACAAACTCAAGGTGTTACAAGATCTCGAATGCTTATCCAATTTGAAGCTTTACTAGAATACCGCGTAACGCTTCTGCCTTGAAAACAAACTCAAGGTGTTACAAGGTTTCGAATGCTTAACCAACTTGAAGCTTTACTGGAATACTGTGTAACGCTCCCCCTTTGAAATAAACTCTAGGTATTACAAGGTTCCGAATGTTTAACCAACTTGAAGCTCTAATAGGATACCGTGTAACGCTCCTGCCTTGAAGATAAACTCAAGGTGTTACAAAGTCCTGAATGCTTAACCATCTTGAAGCTTTAATAGAATACCGTGTAACGCCCCCCCCCCCCTTGAAAATAAACTCAAGGTTTTACAAGGTTCCGAATGTTTAACCAACTTGAAGCTTTAATAGGATATCGTGTAACGTTCCCACCTTGAAGATAAACTCAAGGTATTACAAGGTCTTGAATGCTTAACCATCTTGAAGCTTTAATAGAATATCGTGTAACGCTCCCGCCTTGAAAATAAACTCAAAGTGTTACAAGGTCCCGAATGCTTGACTAACTTGAAGTTTTAATAAAATACCGTGTAACGCTCCACCCTTGAAAATAAACTCAAGGTGTTATAAGGTTCTGAATGTTTAACCAACTTGAAGCTTTAATAGGGTACCGTGTAACGCTCCCGCCTTGATGATAAACTCAAGGTGTTACAAGGTCTTGAATGCTTAACCATCTTGAAGCTTTAATAGAAAACCGTGTAACGCTCCCGCCTTGAAAATAAACTCAAGGTGTTACAAGGTCCCAAATGCTTGACCAACTTGAAGCTTTAATAGGATACCGTGTACCGCTCCCGCCTTGAAAATAAACTCAAGGTTTTACAAGGTCCTGAATGCTTAACCAACTTGAGACAGGATAAACCCGTGAAAAGACCAGGTTAAGGTGCAAAGGGACAAATATTGTCCACCTTAAGGCATGGAAATTTAAAGAACCTTGTAAAGATAAATCCGTCGGAACTCTAGCTTAAGGTGCAAAGGGACAAGTTTGTCCACCTTAAGACATAGAAATTTAAAGATTCATTGAAAAGATAAATTCGCAACAAAGCTAGATTAAGGTGCAAAGGGACAAATATCGTCTGCCTTAAGGCATAAAAAATTGAAAGATCCTTTTAAATACACACCAGTGAAAGGTCAACTTAAGATGCAAAGGGACAAATATTGTCCACCTTAAAACATAAAAATTTAAAAAGGTTCTTTTAAATATACATCTATGAAAAGTCCTAGCTTAAGGTGCAAAGGGACAAGTTTGTCCACCTTAAAACATAGAAATTCAAAGATCTATTGAGGAATAATCCGCAACAAAGCTAGCTTAAGGTGCAAAGGGACAAACCTCGCGCACCTTTAGGCATGTAATTCAATTACATACGCATTTGGAGATTTCTACTTACATACTTGAAGCCTTACCTTCTACTTAGAGTATTTGAATACTTCAACCTGTATACTTAGAGAATTTGGATACTTCAAATAATAAACTCGAAGAATATAAATACTTCAATTTGCATACTTGATCTAATTTAAAGACTTCAACCGTACTAATAAGAGATTCATATTTTATAAGGGTTTGCCCCTTCTATAGACCCATCAATACTTCGTACAAGTCTAAAGTTTGATGAGACAAAAGATAAAATACATATCGCTTTGACTTCTCTTTGAATTTAAGTGGGAACATTTTTATTTTTGACACTCATGCAACTGAACTTCAAAGGCAAAAGAAAAACACAGTCTCATGGCGCCAGTATTATTGTAATAAACTTCAAATTAGAGATACTGAAGAAAATACTGCTGCTCATTCTTGTAGACTATTCCAACAATATTTTGTACATGAATTTATAAAGGTTGAGAGACAAAGGATATACTTTCTGGTATTCAATCAAGATTTATATAGATATGAAGTACTATATGGATTGGTGGATCATTTAAGACAAGGAGAAAGATACACCTCAAATATTGGATAAAAACGTTCCTCCCTGCTAGCTTTACTGGAGGTCTACGAGACATGTGTCGTCCATACATGGATGTTATTTCCTTAGTATAATAATTTCGAAAACCTGACATCTTCCTAACTATGAAGTGTAATCCTTCATGGCCAGAAATACATGATTTTCTGTTACCAACTGATGAGGTTCAAAATCGAGCTGATTTAATAACTCGAGTTTTTAAAGCAAAAGTCAAAGAATTAAAGTCGGATATTATTACTAAGAAAAAAATCTTTGATAAAATTGTTGCTTTTATGTACACTATAAAATTTCAAAAGTGTGGTTTACCTGATGCACATTTCCTTATCATACTTGCTGATAGCTATAAATTATTAACTCCTGAGGCTTATGATCATTTGGTTTCTGCTGAAATACCTGATCCTGCCACAAATAATTATTTATACTCTATAGTTATTAAGCATATGATGCATGGTCCATGCGGTTCTAATAGTTCATGCATGAAAAAAAACGTACATTGTAAGTTTAAATACCCTCACAATTACGCCACTGAAACATTTAAGGGCAAGAAATCCTATCCGTTTTACAGAAGACGAAACAGTGGTAAATATTTTTAAATTAGAAATCAATATCTAGATAATTCGTTTGTTGTTCCCTACAACCTATACCTCTTGGCCAAGTTTAACTATCACATGAATGTTGAAATTTGTTCAGATGAAAGCTGTCAAGCATATTTACAAATATATTTGCAAATGACTTGACAAAATTTCTTTTCATATACATAATAATAATGATTAAACTGTAGAAATGGATGAAATAAAAGATCACCGATCTACTAGATGGGTTTCACCACCAGAGGCTATGTGGCGTCTATTTGGCTTTTCTATTAATGAAATGACTCCTACAGTATATCATCTTCAACTTCATCTTGATGGACAACATATTTTCTCATTCCGGATAAGCTCAAATCCTGCAATCAAAAGAACAATGTTAACAGAGTTCTTCTCAATGAACAAAACAAATAAAATTGCAACTGAACTTAATTCGTTATACAAAGAATTTCCTGACCACTTTGTTTGATCTACAAGTAAAGAAATGTGGACACAAAGAAAAAAAGCAATGGCGTAGGTAGTGTCGTCACATGACACCAAAAAGAAGGAAAAAGTTACTATGTTCGATTATTGCTGATGAACATAAAAGGACCAAAATCTTATGAAGATCTTTGAACTGTTAATGGATCATATTATAATTCATTTAGAGAGGCAGCTGAAAAAACGGCTTGCTTGCTTGTGATAATAACTTAATAGAGTGTATGTCAGAGGCTATAATTATCAAATGTCATATTGCCTCAGACATTTATTTGCAACACTTTAATCCTACTGTAGCCCTCCTAATCCAAAAGAATTATGGCAAAAATTTCAATGTCCTATGTCGTAAGTTTTTTTCAAATATACCAAACATACAGCCAAATGATATCTAATGTTCAGTCTTAAATCACATCACCGATATCTTACATTCAATAGGTCATAATATAAATGAGTTCACCCTCATACCAAAGACTATCTCTTCAACTATATCTTCCAGTATAATTCAACAAGTTAAGAGACATCCATCTAGAGCGGAACATCACTGTAACTACTGAAGAACTATTGTTACTTACCCACTTGAACAAAGAACAACAAAAAACATGCAATGTCATGGCATTAGCTACTGCAATCTCTGGTGTTGTAGCTTCGGTACTTCTTGGAGGACGAACTGCTCATTCACATTTTAAACTTCCCATTGACACCTGTGAAAATTGCACATGTTACATTAGTAAATAAAGTTCACTTGCTTCCTTAATTCGAGATGCAAAACCAATAATATGGAACGAAGTATCAATGGACAAAAAAACTTATTGAGACATTCGACTCATTTCTAAAAGATATTATCAACACGAACAAACTCTTTGGTGGAAAGTTGTTATTTTTAGTGGCGACTATAGACAAACTTTATTGGTTATACATAATGGAAAAAAAAGACTTTATTAATGAAAGCTTATTAAATTTTACCATTTGGGATTGCCTTGAATAGTATCAACTGGTTCAAAACGTGCGTGCCAGAACAGATCCGACCTTCTCTGACTATTTACTAAACATTGGAAATGGAAAAGAAAGTGTAAACTCCCTGGGTAAAATTGAAATCCCACCATCTTTTCTTATTGCTTAAGTAAATGAGAAAGAATCATTAGACATGTTGTTTAAATATATTCATCCAAACTTGAACATGTTCAATGAGGATGTCTCCTCTATAACATCCCGTGTTATTTTGACGACTAAAAACGATTTTGTAGCTGAAATTAATGAGATGTTCATTCATAAATTCCCAGGAAATACTATAACATTTGTTAGAATGGACGAACCCGTTGAACCAAAGGATCAAAGTCAATATGAAGATTTCTTGCACACTTCATATCCCTCTGGCTTACCACCATATAGGTTAACTCTCAAGTGAAATTGTCTTTCTATTCTCTTGCGCAATTTAAATCCTTTCGAAGGTTTATGCAATTGAACACGACTAATTTTCCTTAACTTTTAAACCCATATTATTAGTGCCAAAATTGTCAGTGGTGATTTCAAAGGCAAACATGTTTTATTCCTCGAATACCATTATTATCTTCACAGGAAGAAAAATTACCTATTCCGTTTAGAAGAACTCAATTTTCAATTCGATTATGTTTTTCCATGACTATAAATAAAGAACAAGGCCAAACACTAGATTTTGTGGGAATTTCTTTGCGTGAACCCATTTTTTCACTTGGTCAATTCTATGTTGCTTTGTCACGCGCAAAAAGTTCTAACCGAGTAAAAATACTAATTCGACCTACTATACCAGATAGTTATGATGATCATTCTACTAGGAATATATAGTATAATGAAATTATTAAAAAGGGATTCTTTTAAATTCATGAATTATCCATATAACATATAAGGATGTAATATCATCTGAGTTATTACTTCAATTCTTGTTCTTTCCATTTAATTCTTTTTCATCTCTGCTATTATGTTATACTCTGTAATAACCTTTCCTTTTCCCCTCTCTCTTCAAAAGTTGGAACAAAATATTTGTATTTGTGAGTTAACTCCACAAAGGTCAGATTGGATCTGTAAGATACAGATTGTGGATATATGTGGCCCCACAAAAAGCAAGGGAAAAAGGGGTGAAATATCTAAATATGATCCTTCAAGAAAACATGTACAACATTACTCTTAATCATTCTCTCCTGTACTATTTCAAATATTTTTCTCACATATCAGCAAATCAATCCTCACCATTTACATATTACTAAAAGTCTATGTAACCTTCCCATTGTCATCTTTCTCTTTTCACTGTAGGTCTTCAATGTTACACATACAACAGGATGTTGAATTCCATATGACATTTGTTGTTGTCTTTGGTTGTAAATTTTGGTAAACTGAAAACATTGATAAAAACTGTCATACCCCTTTTTTTGCGCTCGACGGTAGTGTTTTTCCAATTTAAGTGATGATATTGATTTAGAAATTATTATTATTTATTTAGAGTCTCCGCTTGGAATTAAGTTATGGTGTTTCAAGTCACTTTTTAGTTTAATCCCTACCAGAAAGTAAATGACTCTTTATTTGGTCTGCAAATCATAAGTTCGAGTAAGGATTGTTAACCGAGTGGAAGGTATTAGGCATACCTCGAGTCACATGGTTTTAACACGGTAAGTTTTATTGACTTATGCTTCTGTCATATTCGGGTGTACCCCCTAGATGTAACTGCCAGTGGCGTCCTCTTTGAGGACTAAGACTAGCCTCTTAGTTTGCATCATTGCATTCATAGGTCAAATTTAGCGGAAAATTTAAAAATTTTCATTATTTCTACTTGGAGGTTTACATCGACCTCTACATACACATAATATATATTTGTATCGAGTTTACATAGACCCTTTGTATATGAAGGTTACATAGCCTTCTACTTTTATTGCACATAAGTATATAAAATATAACATAGACATAATAGTCATAATAGTTGTCTCTTCTCATAACCATCTAATAAGAGTGTAAGAACTTGGGCATAATTCCATACATCAAAGTAAGAATGCCTCACATGGGTGATACAATGTTTCATACTAAAAATGAAAGAAAGAACCATAGAAGTTTTTAACTACAAAGCAAACTCCATAAGCTAGATAGTGGCATCGCCGTTGGAAATGAGGACCTACCCTACTTGGATGAATAAGAGATTCAAGCCTTCTTCAAGTCGCCTTCCAAAACATTTAACGATCGAAAACTAAAATGTTGGGGGAAAAGGAAGAAATTGGGTAAGTACGCCACTTGTACTAAGTATGAGACCATATGCACACATACTTTGAAATCATGCTAAGAAAAGGACATTTCATAAAGATATGCAATTTACTCTGAAACCACTTATGCATAATCAACAAGAACATGCCAACCCATAGGACATGTTTATTAAGATAAACATGTTCATCACCAAACCAACATCATCAAGTCTAGTCAAGTCAACATGCATATCATATAAGTTTATACATACTCAAGTAACTCTATCGTCAAGTCATATTAACAATAAGCATGAATAAGAGTACATTTCATTATAAACAAAGCCAGTCAATTACCCATTAACCCCTATCAAGTCAACAAGTGCAATGAACAAGCAAAGCCCCATAACCTAAATCAATTAAGAAACCCAACAAGAATCACGACTAACATCCTACTTCACAGAACATGGTATTTAAGTGTTCATATCATCTTACTTTAACAATATAAACCAACACATATTTGTAAGTGAACTAATCAACATATAGTATCAACAATATGCAAAATCATCATGTACATGTAATATAACATTATAATCATATTCATACATAAGAAAATCCTCCCAGGACTCCCTTCAAGGCTAACCAGTGCAATGCTTAGGTAGATTCCCAATATCCCTACCTAGACTAAGCTACAACCTTAAAGTCATCTTAATTAGAGTTCTTTAGTTCATTTTACCTTTTGGGAACATGTTTCCCTAACCGACATAGACCACATGAGCTAGTGTGGAATCCAATCTCATAAAACCCTACACCGAAGGAACGCGGACTACTTGCCAAGGTAGTACCAAAACATAAAACATAGTAACTATGTGGATCCACTAGATAGTATTCGTATGGGGGCAACATACCTCAAGAAGTAGAAGATATAATTGGGATCCTATTTATGCTACATGAATTGTGGTCTCCAATCTCAAGAGTACATTAGTGATCCTACCTTCCCTATGTGGAAAAGGACACTCCTCACTCTAGTTCACTCGGTGCTAAGCTAGTCCCTTTTGGAAATGTCTTTAAGCATTTATTATTAATCATCGCTTAGTTTAGGTCATAGGGTCTAACACTTGTATAACCTCATCATAATCATAACTTAATAAGAATTGCTTGAGTATAAGTTCATTCATTACATTTCATATAGGTTAGGTTAGCACATTAGCATTTCATATCATGATAAGGCACATTGGTAAATCATTCACCTCCTTATAACATTTACATCTTAAGACAACACCTCAAAATCATAATCAAGACATTTCATTTCAAAATCATACCATCCTATCAATCCTAATACATAGTATAGTCCAATACAACATCAAGACTTAATCACAACTAACTATGATTTGAAGTAAAGAATACAGATTATAAGACTTACCAAGTCTCCTTCATAGTTCAGAATCAAAGTCTTACCATAAACCCTTAACTCAACCCAACTTGTGTATACATCATCATAAGTCACTAATCAACATGATAACAAGTCTGGAAGAATCACTACATCACAATTAGATACGATATCATAGCTTAAGACGAGATACTTAGGTCAATTCACTTCCTAACCTAGATCACCTTCTCAAGAACTAGCATGAAAGACTACAAGTCACTCTAATTTGTTCATGATTAATGTAACAAAATGATCTAATAGTAATTCAACCAATAACCAAGTTATTTGAACCAATTACAACCTAATTCATATCAAGATCAAACCTAGGGTTAAGGGTCATCTTCTAAAAACTAGACCAAACCATCAAGATATATCATAATTAAGTTAGAATACATGTTAACAAAGTCATATTATCCAATATAAAACATAAATAAAACAATTCATAACACAATTTTCGAGATAGAGAAGAACCACATGAAAACCCAACTTTTGAAAATACTTTGAAGGAGCCCTTTGATGAAAGAGGTCTCAAAGGTGAATTAGATATCATAGCTCAAAATTTGATGAAGAATTGATGGTGAAATAGTCAATTTACAGACCCCAAATCCCTCGCATAGCTTGTCTTCAATGGTGTCTTCCAATAGAGAGAAAAAGAAGAGAGAAGGAAGAGAGTTTTGTTTCAAGAGTTATAATTAGACTAATGGGGTTGGGGTATTTATATGGTGGTTAATTAAGTTAGTTAGTCTTACCATAATCCCTAACTGACCACCAAACCCTTTAATTAATTAGTTAATTCCTACTTTCAAATGTGCAGGAATTCGCAGGACCCATCGATAACACCACGATCGACGGTTTGTGGATCAATCGACGGCCAATATGCCCTTCAGTGTTGCACATCCGTCGTCTTGGTCAGAGACTATGAAAAATGAAACCTCCAGGATTTTTGCTACGACACCATCGACGGTGGCATCGACGCCCCGTCGATGACATTCGTTGGTGACATTGTCTTTTGACAATTTTTTCTGATTCTTGCAAGGGTCCTCGTCAAGGGCCCTTGGTTGGTCCTTGGGGAGTCATACCCGGACTTTTTCACTATGTATCAATTTAAACACATGTTAGACACCATCCCACCAATTATTATCATTTTTCGAATCCTAAAAGCTAGAGAAATAGTCTTAGGCACGCTAATACCTCCTTTAACTAGTTTCCGAACATCATGGACGTTCTTGAACGTCTTGTTTCTAGACTTACTAAATGACTTATAAACATTAAAATAGGCCTTAAAACAATTTCTATACCTTATGACACTTATGTTAGGATTTAAGACACGTCTTGGATTTTTGAAATGCTACATTATCCCCCCCCCCCCCCCCCCCGGGAACATTTGTCCCCGAATGACACTAAAAATCTTTAGAAGGAAGGAATAGACTCAATACTAGCAGCCTAACCAACAACAATACATAACAACATCAACCATATCTCTTACACAAGGTAATTCAAAAACATTAATTACCACATATAAGGCTCAATATTACATTATGAGGAATATCCCATTTCATAAAGACTCACCGTATCAAAATTTAAAAGATAACTAAAATCAAGCCAAAAAGCGAAATTTCAAGTTCAAATGCATATTTCACAATGATTCGCTGTAACAATATCTAAAATACATCTTTTGCAAGACTTCACTAAAAATCAAGGAAACTTGAATTTTAGTCATTAATTTTCCTTATTAATAAGAACTAATAACCTTAGACATCAAATAGATGAGGGTTAACAGGACTTCATGTCGTCCTCGGCCTCCCATATTGCACCCTCAACTAGGTGATTCTTCCATAACACCTTTACGGAAGCCATCTCTTTTTTCCTTAACTTCCTGACTTGCCTATGAAGAATTTAAATTGAAACTTTCTCATAAGAGAGGTTATCCTTCACACCAAGACCCTCAATAGGAAGAATAGACTCGGGATCACCAATAGACTTTTTAAGCATGGAAACATGGAAAACCGGATGAACCAAAGCAATTCACTAGGAAGTTTCAACCATAGGCAACCTTACCAACCTTTTGCAAGATTTCATAGGGAACAACATAACAAGGACTCAACTTCCCTTTCTTGCCAAATCTAACCACCCCTTTCATAGGTGAGATTTTTAAATACACATTATCACCTTCTTCAAACTCCAAATCCCTTCTCCTATGACCGCCATAAGACTTTTGCCGACTATAGGCCATTTGCAGCCGGTTCCTTATGATATGAACTTTCTCCAAAGTCATATAAATCAAATCGGGACCAAGAAGTGAAGTCTCACCCACATCAAACCATCCAATAGGACACCTACTCCTCCTACCATACAAGGGTTCATTGGGAGCCATGGAGATGGATGAATGAAAACTATCATTATAAGCTAACTCCACCAAAGGCAAATGCTTATCACAATTCCCCTTGAAATCAATAATAAGAGCCCTAAGCATATCCCCAAGAGTTTGAATAGTATGATCCTCTTGACCATCCGTTTGGGGATAAAAAGCGGTACTCAACTTCACCTTAGTACCTAACCCTTCTTGGAATGACCTCGAAAACCTAGATGTGAATTGTGCACGCTGGTCCAATATAATGGATAACAAAATACCATAGCGACACATAATCTCATCTATGAAGATTGTAGCATAATCTTATGACGAATAAGTAGACTTGACGGGAAAAAAGTGAGCTGACTTGGTCAACCTATCCACAACCACCCATATAGAGTCACATTGCCTTTGAGTTCGAGGTAAGTCCACTAACAAAATCCATGTTGATGTCTTCCCACTTCCTAGTAAGAACATGGATTTCTTGTAGTAAGCCACCCAGATTTTGATGTTCGGCTTTCACTTGTTCGCAATTTGGACACTTAGCAACAAAATCCTCTATGTCCTTCTTCAAATTTTCCCACCTATATACTTCCCTAAGGTTATAATACATTTTTGTTGAACCCGGATGAATGGAGTAGCGGGAACCATGGACTTTCTCAAGGATCCGGTTCCTCAATTCATCTACCTTGGAACACACAATCTTCCTTGGTACCATCACCCCTAAGGAGAATGTCTCATTAAGATTTCCAAGGACCGAATCCTTTAACTCCATCAATGATTTTTCAAGGTGTTGTTTGTACTTCACCTCAACTACCAACGATGACTCGGAGTTATGATGGACCATGAATTCACCATTCAGAGAATCTTCCAACCTCACACCAAGCTTAGCCAACCTATGAACATCTTTCACTAGGTCTTTCTTGGCTTCATCTATGTGTGACACACTACCCATAGTCATACGACTTAGAGCATCTGCAACCACATTTGCCTTGCCGGGGTGATAGAGGACACTTATGTCGTAATATTTCAACAATTCTCACCACCTTCTTTGTTGCAGATTCAACTCTTTTTGAGTAAACACGTACTGGAGACTCTTATGATCGGTATAGACATCGACATGAACACCGTACAAGTAATGCCTCCATTTTTTCAGGGTAAACACCACGGCCGCTAACTCAAGGTCATGAATTGGATAGTTTCTCTTATTCAACCTTAAGTTGCCTAGAAGCATAGGCTATAACCTTTCCATGTTGCACAAGCACACACCCTAAACCCACTCGAGATGCATCACAATACACAATAATCCCTTTTGAACCCTTCGGTGAAGTCAACACCGCAGCGGAAGTAAACCTATCTTTCACATTCCTCCAACCACTCAAATTCCTTACACTTTTGGGTCAAAGTATTAAAAGAAGATGCAATGGACACAAAACCATTCACAAACCTCCGATAATAACCCGCTAAAACTAAGAAAATCCTAATGTCGGTCGGAGTCAATGGTCTAGGCCAATTTTTCACCGCTTCTGTTTTCCTTGGATCAACATTAACTCCCTCACTAGAGATGATATGACTAAGAAATGTCACTGACCTCAAGAAAAACTCACATTTGCTATACTTGGCAAACAATTGATGTTCTTTAAGTACTTGCAACACCACCCTTAAATGGTTCATGTGATCACCCTCATTTTTCGAATATATCAAGATGTCGTCAATGAAGACAATGACAAATGAATCTAGGTAATTTCGAAACACCCTATTCATTAGGTCTATATATGCTGCCGGAGCATTTGTGAGACCAAAGGACATTAGTAAGAACTCATAATGACCATATCCAGTCCGAAATGTCGTATTTGGTACATCCTAACCTATCACCCTAAGTTGGTGATACCCCAATCTCAAGTCAATCTTAGAAAAATAGCTTACCCCTTGGAGTTGATCAAATAGGTCATCAATCTGAGGGAGAGGATAACTGTTATTAATTGTGTCTTTATTGAGTTGACGATAATCAATACATATTCTTAAGGACCCATCCTTCTTGTTCACAAACAAAACTGGAGCACCCCATAGAGATATACTAGGTCTACTGAAGCCTTTGTATAGTAAATCTTTGACTTGAGTCTTCAACTCTTTCAATTTGGCCGGAGTCATCAGTTAAGGATTAATTGAAATGGGATTTGTATCCGGTAATAAGTCGATACAAAAATCAATTTCCCGTTCGGGAGGAATACTGGGAAGGTCATTAGGAAAGACCTACGGAAATTCACACACTATGTGGACCGACTCAATGGGAGGAATTTCATAGTCTAAATCTTAGACTCTTACAATATGGTATAGACAACTTTAGAAATCATTTTTCATTCTTTTAGACGATAGATGATATGACCTCTAGGAGTTTAGTTTCTCCCCTTCCACTCTACAACGGGTTCATTTGGATAGTTAAACTTCACCACCCTTGTCCTACAATCAATAGAGGCAAAGCAAGCATCCAACTAATCCATACCCAAAATGACATCAAATCAAACATATCAAGTTCTAATAGTTCAACATAAGAAACTCTATTGGGTAAAATTATAGGAAAATTTCTATACACCCTTTTTGCAATAACCGACTCACCCACCGTAGTAGACACTTTAAAAGGTTCATGCAAATTATCGAGCAAAATGTCAAAATTTTTAGATACTAGAGGGGTAACAAATGATAAAGTAGCACCGGGATCAAGTAAAGAATATACATCACTAGAGAAGACTTTCAACATACAAGTCACCACATCGGAAGAAGTCTCTTGCTCACCCCTACAGCGAAGAGCATACAAGCGGTTCTTCTTTGGAGCCTCATTTGAACCACTTGCTTGATTTTGAGTACTACCCTTGTCTTGAACCCTCACATTAGGACAATCATTAAACTTCTGCCCACTTTTACAACAACTAAGGCAATTGTCCGTCCCCTTAAGACAATCACCATAGTGCTTCTTGCCACACTTTACACAAATTGGCTTCTCGGTTGGTGAACTAGTGCCCTTTCCCTAATTAGGCTTAGGGTTAGACACCCTATCAGCACTAGCCTTAGGTAACTTTGAAGGAACTTGATTAGAAACCCATTTCTTAAATCTAGGCTTGTCTTGTATCTCAAGCCTATTATTTGAATAACCTCCATCAAAAGATCTTGCCCTTTTAGCATCTATACTCTTCCTCTTAGCCCTTGCATAACATCATCATCATCATAGATCAATAATAATTGCATGGGTTAAGTCCTTTTATTACAATTCATATAGGTGAGGCTAGCACATTAGCATTTCATATCATGATAAGGCACATTGGTAAATTATTCACATCCTTATAACATTTACATCTTAAGACAACACCTCATAATAACAATCAAGACATTTCAATTCAACATCATACCATCCTATCATTACTAATACATGGTATATTCCAATACAACATCATGTTCAAAAAAGTTTTGTTTTGAGAGTTGTAATTAGACTAATACGGTTGGGGACTTTATATGGGGGTTAATAAAGTTAATTTGTATTATCTTAATCCCTAAGTAACCATTAAACCTTTAATTAATTATTTAAGACCTACTTAAAAACTAGAAAAAAATTGCAGGCCCCATCGATGACACCACGATCGACAGATCAAGGGTCAATCGACGGTCACTGTGCCCTTTCGTGCTACACATCCTTTGTCTTGGTCAGAGACTATGCGAAATGATCCCTCCAGTATTTTGTCTAAGGGACCATAGACGGTGGCATCCACACCCCATTTATTTACCAATGACCCGTCTGTGGCATCTGTTGGTGACACTGTCTTTTGACAGTTTTTGCTGATTCTTGGATGGGTCCTTCTCAAGGGCTCTTAGTTGATCCTTGGGGAGTCGTACCCGGAAGTTTTGATCATGTATCAACTTAAAAACATGTTATACACCCTTCCACCAGTTTTCATAATTTTTCAATTCCTAAAAGCTAGTCAAATAGGATTAGGCATGCTAGTACCTCCTTGAACTAGTTTCCGGATGTCATGCACGTTCTTGAAGGTTATTGTTTCTAGACTTCCTAAATGACTTATAAACATTAAAATAGGCCTTAAAACAATGTCTAGACATATGAAACTCATGTTAGGCTTTAAGACACGTCTTAGATTTTCGAAATGTTACAACTTCTTTTAACTATTTTTTGGAGCTCATATTTTTATTGTCGAATTTGTATAAGTCTTACACCGGATGCCTAAATGCATTCTCAATCTTTCACATTTATAAACATAAGTTTATTCTTTGTATCACACTTGAAAATCTTTTTTTAATAGTAGTATCTACTTTAAATTTATAAAAGTCAATTGTATTATTGGATAAGGTGCATCCCTGCATCCTTATTTTTTAAAATATTATTTTAAAAAAATGTGTAATCACATTCATAATTTAAATCCAACTTAAATATGATTGTACTTTATTTAATATTTGAAAACTCTTAATATTGCATATAATTATGTTACTAAAATCTAAAAATAATAATTAGAAACCTAAAAATAAAACATCATCCCAAAGTTTAATTATATTTTACTATCCAGACACCATGTAATCTTTTGCTGCCTCATTCAGCCTTAATTTTATTTTCTTTCATATCCCTCTTTTGAGATCAACATACAGTAAAAAGAAAAAGAGTCACAAATCCAAAAAAAATAGAAAATAAAAAAGAAAAATAGAAGTCATCAAAAGAAAAAATCAAGAAAAAACAAAGATGGAAATATTTTGAGGATGCTGTATTATTTTGAGCATGCCCTTTAAGATGAAAAATGATAATCACACATATTATCTCTTTCCAACTTATGTATTGATGGATATGTATATACTTTTTTCTCATATTTATCATCTTGAAATATCCATACCTTCTGGACAACAAATGACATACGTAATCTTAAATGATACTTATTCTTTAGCAATTTTCGATGCTAAAGAACGTCAATATGTTTTAAGTCCTTTATTCATCTCCTCAATTTTTTTGACTTTTTTTATGTATTAGTTCCATGACTAGATATAATCTTAAGATCTGATCAAATCCTCTTGCATATCATGTCACAAGAATTGAATTGCAAAGAGATGCATATATGAAAGCCAAATAAAATGGATCAAAGTGACACAAGACAACATTATATTAAGTAAACGATCGAAAGACTTGATGATGAGACAACTAACTAAATTTCTTAGGCCATAACCATATAATAACTCAACCTAGTACAAGACTCAACAATAAACACATAAAGGAAATGACAGGAGGATTTGACTCACTAAAATAAAAACAAAAATAAAAATACACATCTTAATTGTGTAGCAAAAATGACGACAAAATAAACTATCCATGCACTTTTTTTTCCAGAAAAAAAAAGAGTGTATCTCAATCACAAAGTTTGACATCTTAACCACTATTTTGCAATTTTTCGTTACAGAATCTCCACCGATTTCAATTGTGTTTTCTTAAAAAATTGATAGGATTGTTTCACTTTTTGTCATCACGTATCATATCAATAAAGTGTATGTCATTAGGCGTTGAGGGCTGATTTTGAGTAACATTTAGGGGGTCAACATTTTGGACCACACTCATCTTTGCTTAGATCACTTTTTCCACCTCCCATTTTATTGTGCCCTGGAGCATCAGAGTGATATGTCAACACATTGCGGGATTTTCATGTGGATCCACACACTTTTGAGGAATCTACTTGATAATATTCAAATATTTAAATTTCTCAAATCAACTTGTGTAAGACTCTCCAATTGGTGTAAAATTGTTCTTAGACCTTTGACTTCCTTCAAATCCTTGTCTTGGATGAAAATTATAAGGTTTTTGAAAATTTTGAGAAGGATGAATATTTTGATGTATTGGCACTCGCTATTGATGATTGTTTAGTAGCTATACATATGGTTGTGCCCCATAGAGTGCATATTGATGTGGGATACTAGAGAATTGTGTGTCTTTAATAGGGAGATAATTATGATATTGAGGTGGTGTAGATTGATAAAATGGATCTCTTGGTATTTTTTGTGTGCCTGACACAACATTTGCTACATCCTCTTTCATCTTCTTTCCCCCAAAATTTTCAGATCCATTTTTAATCACCTGTGTCTTTGCTTTCAAGGCAACTTGACTTATAATATTTTCAGACTTGATGTCATTTTCCACCATTTCACCAATCATGATTACTTTGGCGAGTGTTTTTCCAAAAACGATAAGTAAATAATGAAAGTAGTCTGGTTCTTGCACTTGAAGGAAAACAACAATCATTTCAGACTCTTTCATTGGTGGCTTAACCCTAGTATCTTTTTCCTTCCATCTAATAGTATATTCACAGAAATTTTTCGTGATCTTTTTTCTCATGTTGTCAAGTGAAGTATGATCTGGAACTATGCCAATGTTATGTTGAAATTGATGAACGAAACATCAAACCAAATCATTCCAAGTATGTCAGTTAGAAGTATCTTGATCTATGAACCATTGTGAAGGAATTCCCATCAAACTACCAAAATAAGCCATGAGCAATTCTTATTTGTTTCCAGCCCCTCTCAGTTGATTATCTCTTTAAATGAACAAGATGATCTCCATGTCCAGCATATTTCTCAAACTTTGGAGTTTTAAAATCGATGGGTAGATGAACATGGGGAAACCTGCACAAATTATTGAATGTGACACTTTTGTGACCCCCCAATCATTGCATATCTCTTACATTTTGTTTCAAAATGTTCATTCTCCTTGGCATTTCTTCATCTTCCTCAGTTTTAACAACTTTTTCACCTTCAACAAGAAAACTATACTGATGAGTGTGAGGGTAAGAGCCTGGAATTTTAAATGTCAATTCAGGGGTATAACCTCGATCATATTGAACTATAGGTAGAGGGTCACAGTTCGATTTCGGCTTAAGTATGGGCTGTGAGATGTTATTAGTCATCGCAGTCGACACGAACAGTGGATTACTCATCATTGGTATACTCAAAGGTCGCACCTTAGAAGTTTCAGCAACGTTTGATTTGTTAGCATAGAGACCGAATCCAGGTGGATAAATTGGGTCATTTATCGACACTTGGATATGGGTGGTGTATTTGTATTAATATAGTCAGAAAGTGAAGACGGTGGAGATTTTTCACTCATCCAAGCTTTTTACATCTCTGCAATTTGTTGTCTTAATATCTTTACACACCCTCTGTTGACATTGTTTCTTGTGAAGGCATATGGATTAGAACCTCGTCATTGTCCGACTCATTTCCATCTTCATGAGTCATTTTAATTTTTCCTTTTGATCTTGTATTGTAGGGATGCGATGTCAACTTATCCACAAACCAACCACCTTTAAGTTAACTCTGAGTATTGACAATAAAATTTCAGTTATAACCACATGTTGCACATCATGCATACAAGTCTTTTTTTAGTAGAATAAGTTAGAAAGTCCAATATTAAAGCTCAACTATATTTATTCCTTAATTATTTGTTTATATTTTTAAATTTTTTTTTTTTTGAAAAAATAATGCACTGATCAATTTCATTTGAATTGCGTACATAACTCACTAGATAAAAATGATAAAGATCCCTGAATAATTATTTTTTACAAATTTTTTTTATATAATTTTTTAAGATGATATCATTTGTTTCCTTGACTTAAAATGAAATTAATAAATCTATTGTTGGTCTTGAACATCACGAAATAAAAACTAAATAAAGAAAAATATTTTTGACTTTTCGTTTGAGTGACGAATTTGAAAAGATATAATCGGTTTTGTAAGAAGAGAAAAAAATATTGTTGAATAAATATTACAACTTATCTTCTTTTTTTAATTCAATTTTTGACAAAATTTTTTTTTTAATTTTTCGAACCCAACAAGAGTTCCCTACGTATCTCATTAAGATGAGAATGAGGTGTGCGTTGTTCGTTCAGATTGAATGGTTCTTTTTTACTTAACAAGTACATTGTTTTTATAAGTATATTAAAAACAAAATATTTTGATTTTTTAACTATACAAAAGAAACATAAATAAAATTTTCTCTTTTATTAAGTTTTGACAATCTTTTATTTTATTTTTTATGAAATGTGTAATAACCCGTAAAAGAAAAAAAAATAGTTTTAGACTTTTCTTAAAAATAAAATCAAAAGATATTTTTTAATCACACTTTGAATGAGTCAACTTTTAGAGACTTTATAAATAAATGCATTTTCATGTAGCACATAAAATGATCTAAAGGTTGGTCAAGTAAGAGAAGGATACTTGTCTATGACGGACCCAACTCTTGTTTGATACTCACTAAGTCAAATACAAATTATGCAAATGATTTGAGTCTACTAGTGGTAACCATGATCGAAAGAAGATAGGTGTCTAGACTGCATTACTCAAATGGACAACTTGAGTCTGGGAGGGGAAACTTATCGGTAGCAGCGCTATTTCAACTTTATTGTTGGTACAACCCCATCTAAAATGTTCTACTAGTAAATCCTTCACTCGGTCTCAAGATACTCTAACTTTATCTCAAGGAAAAATAGGATGCATAACTGCATTCCTGTGAACGTGTGTAAGTATAGTCAAAGACTCATAAGGTGTGCGTGATAGAAAAAAAATTAGTAAAGTTCAACAATATAAATATTAAAAATAATAAATGAGAAGCAAATAACATATTAAGACATAAAAAACAATAAACCAATAAAATAAAATAATAAAATCAAGTAAAAGTCAATGTAATTGTCACGACCCAAAAATGGACGTGATGGCACTTGTCTTATCCCACCAAGACAAGTCAGCCTAAAACTCAACTTATTACAATAAAATGCGGAAAATTTACTATCGACTTATATTATACCCCAAAACCTGGTTATCACGTGTACAAGCCTCTAAAGTATTACAATTGATTCAAAAGAAAACTCAAGTCTCAAATGAACTTGTTTCTAGAATAGAACAAGAACATAATTAAGGAGAAGAAAGTCTGCTGCGATGGAAACAGCTACATGACAAATCTCCAAGAAGCCTCGGAAAAGAAGAGAATGACAAGTACAACAAAAATCCAGGCTCATAACCTACAAAAATTTGTAGAAGCAAGGGGTGAGTACCAAACCACACGGTACTCAGCAAGTAAACGTCTAAACACAGGCTAAGGGGATGAAATATGAGTACTCCTACCACCCCCAACCGAACCTCCACAACTACAACCTGCATTAAAATCTACCCAACATAACAACTCAGAGTTTACATAGCACGTAGCTCAACAACAACACTTAGACAAATTACATATCCTCAACAACAACACTTTAACAAATTACATATCCTCAACCACAATACTTCACCAAATTACATATCCACAATAACAAGCTCAATATTGATCTATTACAAGTTCCACAGGAGGATATCGGTAGATCAGCAAAACACGATATCAAGTTCACTAATAATAAGTATGTGCAATGCAATGGAATGCAATGTCAAGTTTAATGATGCATGTCTGACCTAATGATACACACCCGCTGTCTCTCAGTCCGGGACCCGTGGGGGACATATCTGTCCATGCATCTGTCGCGGCGCACGACACGGCCCTCGATAATAGGAACCATCGCGGCGCGCGATACGTCTCTCGAAATGGTACATCCTCTTAAGTACCCATTCTTTCTCAATGCCCATAACACTTGTCACAACCAATGCCTCAGAATAATGCAGATGACAAGTTCACACAAATAATGAGGAGATGACCATTTTCATAACATCGCACAGTTCACAACAACACAAACATGAAGTTACATCAACAATGATTCAACAAGACTTCAACCCTTTCTCAACACAACACACATAAACAATTAATCACATTGCCTTTTGTTATCCCCATTCTTTTCATCATTAGAATTAATCAATGTGGGCAAGTCAACCAATCACCAATCCCGTTACTTTCAAACATATACCACAAGGACATACACACATTTCATACACTTAACAAGAGTTTAGAAATTCACTTGCTTCAAATAGTCGAACAATGACTCCAAAACTTGAGCCTTCCTCTTTTTATTGACTTCCAAACCAATAAAATCTATTCAAATAAATAACCACGATATGATTTTGAAACTAACAATATTCATATTGTTATATCTCTAGCTTAGACCCAAAACTCATCCGAATTTATAATAAAATTTCTAAATCTTTATTCCAACCAATTGATCAAATCTCATATTTTTTTTTAATTTCAAGTTTAGGGTTAAATCTTAATTCTCCGAATAACATAATTCTAATGATATTATTATAATATACTATACCTAATTTTTAATTATCTATCTCAATATGCCAAAACTTAAATTATGATAGAATATCTATAAGAATAATTCAAACCCAACATGAATTCAACCAGCAGTAACCCAGTAATGATTCAATATACACAAACATACCCATATTGTCCAAAACTTATCAAAATCTTAAGTTTCAAATGATAAGCTCATTATTGGAACCTTAAATTCATTAAATAATAATCATAATTAAATACAATAGGCTGCTATTATTTTTTTTGGCCGACATTTTTTCTAAATAATCACACATGATTCTTTCTTAAATAAATAATATTATATTAATGTGTACTGCTACTCTTAACATTACTTTACATTATAAGAATGTGATATGAAATTTACTTGAAGCACGAAGTGTTTTTCTTGCTGCCCTGATTGTGCTCTCTCGTACAATCTTTTTTTCCCTCTTTTAAACTGTGGATTAAAATGTTAAACCCTACTATTTTATTTTCTTATTTTAATGTATTTAATTCAAGTAATATATTAAATAAATTATGAATTAAGATTATTAGCTCCCAAATAATATTAATTATCTAAAATCACCCCTCTACTAAACTATCGTAATTATAAATAGCTCAAAATTTTCAAATCAACTTCACAATTTGATAAAAACTGACTCAAGGCAACTACCGAGATGGGTAAAAATCACAATTTTGAATAAATTTTTTAAAATGACCTTCGGGTCATTACATTATCCACCACTAGAAATTATGTTCGTCCTCGAACATAAAAAAAGGAGAAGGAAGAATAACTAACAATACCAAAAGCTTGAGGTATAACTTTCAGAGTCAATGTTTATCTCTCCAAGTAGGCTCATCCTTAAGACCATTCCATCAAGAGTTATTATCAAAAACTTAACTTTCGAATCAAAATTTAGAAGGTCTACCGATCAGGAGTGATTATAAAGCCACAAACTAATTCTTTAACTGAATCTAAGGTGAAACCCGCTGGACCATAACACAACTATCATGATGAATATTTTATAACATAATCAAGGTAACATGTATCGATATCGACTATTACCAGAAGTGAACTTGAACCATTTACCACAAACTCATAATGCATAAACAATCACAAATCTTATCAAGATTCCTTTTTCACAAGATAATATTTTCACGAGCTTAAGTTATAAAAATCCGATCTTTAGACATCGAGTACCTATCAAGGGAGAACCAAACTTATTTAACCCAAAGAAGAAAATGATCAAGTAAACACCAACAAGTGATACACTTTAAAATGCAAAACCTCTATCAACACTCTTAGACGATTGTTACTCTTAATATATAGTAGCTCTTATATAAGTTCTCATAAACAAGTTAGTACGTGTAAAGCTACTCGAAAACTTAATCTACCCCAATGCAACACCAAATCACATCTAAAATCACCAAATCTACCCAAGCATTCTACACTACCAAGAGGACCTCACGGGATTAGTACATCCGATCCACCACTAGGAATTCTGATACTTAAGTAAAACTATGTGTGGGCATAGATAGTGAGTTATACTCTAAATCATGTATAGAACAAAGTAGGTTGTCATATAAGATATACAAAACTAAAGTCGAACAACACTAGATATTTCTTCCTTAGTGCTCATATCAATATTTTTCATTCAAACGACTTTATCTCTCTAATTTTCAAGTTACCCACAATCACCAATCTAGTCCCAATCATAATTGCTCACATACTTGTTTTATCGAACCACATATGCTCTTCACAATACATCACTAGGGTCAACACTCTTAATACTAACAGAACATCATAGATACACCAGTCATTTACCTCACTCTCAACCCGTCATTAGTATTAAAGTATTCTTAGGATAAATATTATCGCCTCAAACACTTTCAAATTTTGGCTCCCTCTCTTTCCAAATAAGTATTTCACGGTAGATACAAGTTTTACTCAAGGACTATGACACTAATTTAAAATCAAAAAGTAGTTTCTCATTAATAAAAGTTATTGAATCGCTCCCAAGTCAACTCCACACAATCTTTCACATACCAAGTTTTAACTATCATTCACATCATCATATACCTCATGTAAAAACTAGAAAAATGCTTAGTCACTCCAATAATAATGTATACTCTATGCTTATAGCATCTATTCGCCATCAAATGTCTATGTAACACATCGTAAGAGTATCGTCTAGTAGTTTCAATCCCCTCAAAATTCTAATAACCATATATATTTGTAGGTTCATATTGTTGTGTATCTAGAAATCACCTATCATAGTCTGAATCATTTAGCTCCACATAACAACACATAGTCTTACACACCTCACTGTTTTCACCCAAATCAAAATTCAATCTTAATAAAAAAATATTTTATAAATCCCTATTAAGTCTACATCAAGTAAATTCACAACCACAACCATATTAGAAACTATATATTAAAAAGTATACATCCTTCAACTTCAAACCAAGAGTCTATATGAAAAGTCTTCTTCCTTCACTTCTCTTAAACTCTTTCCATGGTGATTTTAAATATATCTAACTCTTCGATACACCATACTCTTTTTTTCCTTTTTCTGACTTTCTTACCAATCTTATTCTTTGATCAACAATCCATGATATTTTCCGCTTATTCTCTACATCAATACATTATGTGAAACCCCCAATAGGTATAACAATCAAAAGTAATCAAGTTTACCACTAAATTATTTTTAAGTCTTCCAATTGCTTCATACCCAATGAGATCGATCATTTCTTACCTTACCAATCTATATCTTGACAAAACACACTATCATCAATCTAAACTAACCTTGAATAACTTGAATTTTGAATCCAACTCTGTAACTCGATCCTTTTATCTATCAATATTAGGTCATACCTTGAAGATTTTTATGAATTCATGTATCCTACCTTGTCATTGATCGCCTTTCCATCAATCTTATCATATTCTTCGCCAAAAATCCTACCATACTCCTTACCAAACTCAAAATCACAAAAAGAACTAATCATCATACTCGAGTTGAACATTTGTACACTCATTTCTCAAGTTTTATCTAATATTTCTTTTTAAACCAATTAGTTGATCTTGTGACACTATATATTATCATAATCAGGGCAAAACATGTAAAATTACGTGTCTCTGAATTCAATTATCCAAATTCCTCTGAAGATATACATCATTAACCCTTGCAATCAAAGTGAATCCTATTTGTCTCCTCGCACTGAAGCTAAACTACATACCACTAATTCTTTTCATCACGACTTTAGCTCCTTTCAATTCTATTTGAGTGGTGTCCCTACATCTCATAAAACTTTCCATAAAATCACACTACTTACCAAATAGTAGTAATCATAATCTTAGATAATCAAAAGTCATCATTACCATATAAAATCCACAACAAACCTTCTCATATAGTTGCATTTTAATCCTAATTCATCGTAAAACCTTATTAACATCGTGCTTAGTTAGATCTTGTCATCACCACGAATTCAACCTTGCCATCAATATGACACCTTAAATCGCATTAAACCAATCAAAATCGAACTAACCCAATCTCATGTGCACTTTCTTACTAAAATCTTCAATTACCTTCATATAAGTATATCTTGAGACTTCTTTTACCCATAAGCTTGTCAATCTGATATATATTTATTTCCTTGGACATTAAATTTAAATCATCGGTCCATATTCAGAAATTTCGGGATACACTTCTCAACTCAACACATTAATATCGTATCAATGATCCACCACTAAAATCTTTCTTATACACACACATTACCCCAAACATTTGTAGTAACAACCCAACTAGTTAGTTTTCCAAATGTGAATACCATATCGAATCTCATTATACGAACATGTGATACAACTGATAACTCTTTAAGTAGTTAGTAATTGCACTTGAGATCAACGTATCAATTTTCATATGCCACTAGTATCACATTGTGAAGACAGTTAAATCCACCAGTAAAACACACCATACCTATCGAGAAGATTGTAGCCAAATGGCCTACACATTATATTTTCATTAAGTATCTTCCCTTTGTAGATCAAGTCAATAACAAGACTAACACATTCTCTAACTCTAAACAAGTAAGAATAGTATCATTATAGCAGCCGTATTATGAACCATTTTTATGTACACTCAATCTACCAAAGATATTCTAATATTGATTGGCACAACATCACTTACTATGCAACACATATATGTTATGACAACTATACCAACTGTAGTTTTCAAAGTGACAGTGTTCATTACCTATCGACCCTTTAATCATTTAACTTTCAATTATCAAACTAATCAAGATATTGGAATACCACACAAGTATTATTTTTGCTGCTAAATAACTATTTCGAAAAATATAACGTGTTCATGAAGAATTGTTCAACCTCATCATTTCAATATCCTAAAAATGATTCGTCTAGTCATCACCTAACTTCACCCCTTCGAATCATTGAACATTCTAAATCTGACCAGAAATCATCTCCAAAAGTATATCACTCCAACCCTAGTACCATATCTGACATTCAACACATACGCAACATAAACTACTATCATGAGGAACTACGCATGAGTCATCACATAAATGAGAGTGAATGGAGTAAACGCACGATATCGATTCAAGAAGTGAAAGATTTTTCCTAAAAGTCACTATAGCCTCTCAAAGATAAGTACAGACGTCTCCGTACCAATCCTCGAGACTCTACTTAGACTCGACTTGTACAAACGTGAGACCTATGAACCTAGGGCTCTGATATCATTTTGTCACGACCCAAAAATGGACGTGATGACACTTGTCTTATCCCACCAAGATAAGTCAGGCTAAAACTCAACTTATTACAATAAAATGCAGAAAATTTACTATCGACTTATATTATACCCCAAAACCTGGTTGTCATATGTACAAGCCTCTAAAGTATTACAATTGATTCAAAAGAAAACTCAAGTCTCAAATGAACTTGTTTCTAGAATAGAACAAGAACATAATTAAGGAGAAGAAAGTCTGCTGCGATGGAAACAGCTACATGACAAATCTCCAAGAAGCCTCGGAAAAGAAGAGAATGACAAGTACAAAAAAAATCCAGGCTCATAACCTACAAAAATTTGTAGAAGCAAGGGGTGAGTACCAAACCACACGGTACTCAGCAAGTAAACGTCTAAACACAAGCTAAGGGGATAAAATACGAGTACTCCTACCACCCCCAATAGAACCTCCACAACTACAACCTGCATTAAAATCTACTCAACATAACAACTTAGAGTTTACATAGCACGTAGCTCAACAACAACACTTAGACAAATTACATATCCTCAACAACAACAATTTAACAAATTACATATCCTCAACCACAATACTTCAACAAATTACATATCCACAATAACAAGCTCAATGTTGATCTATTACAAGTTCCACATGAGGAAATCGGAAGATCAGCAAAACACGATATCAAGTTCACTAATAATAAGTATGTGCAATGCAATGGAATACAATGTCAAGTATAATGATGCATGTCTGACCTAATGATACACACCCGCTGTCTCTCAGTCCGGGACCCATGGGGGACATATTTGTCCATGCATCTGTCGCGGCGCACGACACGATCCTCGATAATAGTAACCTTCACGGCGCGCGATACGTCCCTCGAAATATAGTATCCATCGCGGCGCGCGATACGTCCCTCGAAATGGTACATCCTCTTAAGTACCCATTCTTTCCCAATGCACATAATACTTGTCACAACCAATGCCTCAGAATAATGCAGATGACAAGCTCACACAAATAATGAGGAGATGACTATTTTCATATCATCGCACAGTTCACAACTACACAAACATGAAGTTACATCAAAAATGATTCAACAAGACTTCAACCCTTTCTCAACACAACACACATAAACAATTAATCACATTGCCTTTTGTTATCCCCATTCTTTTCATCATTAGTATTAATCAATGTGGGCAAGTCAACCCATCACCAATCCCGTTACTTCCAAACATATACCACAAGGACATACATACATTTCATACACTTAACAAGAGTTTAGAAATTCACTTGCCTCAAATAGTCGAACACTGACTCCAAAACTTGAGCCTTCCTCTTTTTGTTTACTTCCAAACCAATAAAATCTATTCAAATAAATAACCACGATATGATTTTGAAACTAACAACATTTATATTGTGATATCTCTAGCTTAGACCCAAAACTCATCCGAATTTATAATAAAATTTCTAAATCTTTATTCTAACCAATTGATCAAATCTCATATTTTTTTTAATTTCAAGTTTAGAGTTAAATCTTAATTCTCCGAATAACATAATTCTAATGATATTATCATAATATACTATACCTAATATTTAATTACCTATCTCAATATGCCAAAACTTAAATTATGATAGAATATCTATAAGAATAATTCCAACCCAACATAACATGAATTCAACCAGCAGTAACCAAGTAATGATTCAATATACACAAACATACCCATATTGTCCAAAACTTATCAAAATCTTAAGTTTCAAATGATAAGCTCATTATTGGAACCTTAAATTCATTAAATAATAATCATAATTAAATACAATAGGCTGCTATTATTTTTTTTGGCCGACATTTTTTCTAAACAATCACACATGATTCTTTCTTAAATAAATAATATTATATTAATGTGTACTGCTACTCTTAACATTACTTTACATTATAAGAATGTGATATGAAATTTACCTGAAGCACTAAGTGTTTTTCTTGCTGCGCCGATTGTGCTCTCTCGTACAATCTTTTTTTTTTCTCTTTTAAATTGTGGATTAAAATGTTAAATCCTACTATTTTATTTTATTATTTTAATGTATTTAAGCCAAGTAATATATTAAATAAATTATGAATTAAGATCATCAGCTCCCAAATAATATTAATTATCTAAAATCACCCCTCTACTAAACTATCGTAATTATAAATAGCTCAAAATTTTCAAATCAACTTCACAATTTGATAAAAACTGACTCAAGGCAACTACCTAGATGGGTAAAAATCAAAATTTTGAATAAATTTTTTAAAATGACCTTCGGGTCATTACAGTAACAAAGCTCAAATTCTTGTTATTTTCCAGCGGAGTCGCCAGAGATGTCACAGTCCTTTTTGCGCTCGACGGCAAAGGTTTTCCAATTTAAGTGACAGTATTGATTAAGAGATTATTATTATTATTTTGAATCGCCACTTGAAATTGATTTATGGTATTCCAAGTCATTTTTTTGTTTAATCCCTAATCAAAAGGAAATGACTCTGTGTAGTTTGCAAACCAATAACCAGAAATGGGTGTAAGGAATTCTATTTATCGAGGGGAAGGTATTAGGCATCCCTCGAGTTCCGTGGTTCTAACACGATCACTTTTATTGACTTATACTTCTTTTAACTATTATTTTTTTATATATTATATGCTACAATTTTGCTCATATTTTTATTGTTGAGTTTTTATTAGTCTAAAATCTGATGCATAACTGCATTCTCGATTTTTGATATTTATAGACATAACTACCTTCTTTGCATCACACTTCAAAATCTATTTTTTTTAATATAAGTCTCTACGTTAAATTTATAAAAGTCAATTGTATTATTGGATAAGGTGAAATCATCCTTCACTTTTTTTTAATACTTCAAAAAAAATGTGCAACCATATTCTTAATTTAAATTGATCTTAAATATGCTCGTACTTTCTTTAAAATTTGAAAACTCTTTATGTTACATATAATTATGTTACAACCATCTAAAAATAATAATTAGAAATCTCAAAATAATACAGCATCCCAAAGTCCCCATTTTTAAATATATATATATATATTTGCAATATTTTGAAACTAACATTAGATTTATGTTACATTGAATGTCACAAAAAATACTTAAATGCTTTAGATGACATAAAATAAATTATACTAAAAAATATACTAAGGAATGATGGTTCACTTAATCTATTTTTAAATTTGTGCTCGCATAAATAACACAAATCTATAGTAATTAAGAAATTTAATTCATAGAAATTCATGAGTTATATCTTCGCATAACAAGATACAACAAATAAAGAAAAAATATTGGATCCTAATCAATCAAAAACACCTATATGATATACCATGTTTTACTCTAAATTTAACAATATAAATGTTCAAATATATTTCAATATGATAGTGTCAAAGTTAAACACACAGAAAATTTGAATGACTTCTTAATATTGGATATCAAGTGTATATAATCATGAAAAATACATCATACAATAATAACTAAATATTACCTTACTATTGAATCAATTCACGAAAATAAGATGATCCTAATAAGGAACTACGAACTCGAAATCATGAAGTTGAACCTCGGCCTCATTATGAACGCAATTGTCGTACTCTCAAACATTTGATTGAGCTTTATCAAGAATCACTAAAGAAGAAAGAGAAAAATGTTGAGGCAAATTTTATCTCTGAAAATCAAGTTGACACCATGCACTTTGATGTAGCAGATTTCTTTGCACATCCTTAAGGAAATATAGATCACTTAATTGTTGATGATTCTGTGAACATGGAAGAATCATTTTTTATGGTAGTAGGTATTAATAACTTTCATGTAATTATAGTTATTTACATGAGTATTAGTATTTTAAATTAGTTTAGACATATTTTTATAGTTTATTAGTTTGTTCCATCTTAATTAAATAATATATATTTTTCATTGATTTATTTATACGATTCTAATATGATAATGTTAGTTAAATACTTAACTTTATCGCGTGTTTGTATTATATTAGGTCTTTAACTTGATCTAATATAGTCTGTTATTAACTAAAATTAATCATGTGTTTGTATTATATTAGTTCTTTAACTTGACCTAATGTTAAAAATATGCAATCTGTTATTAACTAGGATTAAATAATGATTTTTATTTTATTTTTTCCTAACTAGTTTTTTACTTAGAGGAAGCAATAAATTGAGGCTCAATTTTTAATATTTAATTATTAATATATTACTTTGAATATATTGTACCCTTTTGACAACACTAATATTTAGTGTATATTTATTTTGTGTAAGTCATTTCAAGTGAAGATATGGATAATTCTAGAAACATATTATCGAAGTATGAATCTATTTGCTTGATTGATTCTGGTACAACACATACAATATTCAAAAATAAGAAATATTTTTCTCATTTAAGTATGGGCAAAATAAATGTTTCTACAATTTTCGGTAGTACTAATATGATTGAGGATTTTGGAAGAGCCATTGTAATTTTGCCCAAGGGAACTAAACTCATCATTAATAATGCTATGCTTTCTCCAAAATATAAGAGAAACTTGTTGAGTTTTAAAGATATCTGTGAAAATGATTATCATATCCAATAGATGGATGAAATTAATCTTGAATATCTTGGTATCACTAAGAATGTCTCTGGGCAGACATGTCTTATCGAAAAGTTTCATGCATTATCTTCTGGCTTGTATTGGACAAAAGTTAGTTCAATTGAGGCACATTTTATAGTAACTAAGAAGTTTACTGATTCTAATACATTTGTACTTTGGCATGATCGTCTGTGACATCCTAGGTCTATAATGATGAGATGAAGTATAGAAATTTTGAATGGTCATCAATTGAAGGATCTAAAAGTTCTTTTACTGCTTGTTATCAAGGCAAGTTAATTGTGAGACCATCACCAACGAAAGTTGAGATTGAGTCCCTTGCGTTCTTGGAACCTATACATGGGATATTTGTAGACCTATTCACCCACCTAGTGGGTAATATGGATACTTTATGGTTCTAACAGATGCTTTTTCGAGATGGTCTCATGTGTTCCTATTGTCTTCTCATAACTTGACATTTGCAAAATTATTGGCACAAATAATTAGGTTAGGCGCACACTGATAATCAGATTAAGCCCATTCGTCTTGATAATGTTGCAGAGTTTTCATCCAAATCATTTAATGATTTTTGTTTAGCAATTGGGATAAGAGTTGAACACTACATTGCTTATTATCATACTCAGAATGGTCTCTATGAGTCATTAATTAAACGTCTACAATTACTAATAAGACCATTGCTTATGAAAACTATTTTGGCCACTTCTGTGTAGGGACATGCAATTTTGTATGCTGCAACACTTATTCGTCTAAGACAGACAAATTATTATAAGGTTTCTCCATTGCAATTGGTTATGGGTCAAAAACCTAATATATCCTATATAAGAATTTTTGGAATGTATATTGTGTTTGAGTTATCCTCCATTATTTGTATCTTGAACCATTAACTGGAGACATGTTTACTACTCGATTTGCAGATTGTTGATTTGATGAAACAGTTTTCTCAAAATTAGGGGGAGAGAATAGTGAAATAAAATGAGAAATTTGTGAAAAAATTTATCATTGTCTCATCTTTATCCATATTCTTCTATTTGTGAGCAAGAAGTACAAAAGATCATTCATCTGCAGAAAATTGCAAATCAAATGCCAGATGCATTTATTGATTTAAAAAGGATTACTAAATCACATATTCCTGCAGATAATATCCCAATTAGAATTGATGTTCCGATATAACCATTCACTAGTGTCATAGCTAATGAGTCAAAAGCACACTTAAAGTGTTGTAGATCATTGGGTTCTAAGCATCATAATCCTAGAAAAAGAAAGATTAACAATCAATATGAGACTATGAAAGAATATCATATGGAAGTTCAAAATTTAAATAATTCTGATATTCATTAAATAATTAATGAACTTGAAACTCAAGAAAATAATGAATTATCCATAAATTTAAGAGATGTTAAAACTAATCTGAATCGATCAGAAATAGTGGTTGATTATGTCATTGCATATAATGTTGCAACAAATATCATTCAAGATAATGAGGATCTTGAACCTCAATTTGTTATAGAATGTCGACAAAGAAATGATTGACCGAAATGGCAAGAAGCAATTCAATCAGAGTTGAATTCACTTACCAAGAGTGAAGTTTTTGAACCTATAGTTCAAACACCTAATGGTATTAAACCTGTTTGTTGCAAATGAATTTTTGTGCGAAAAAAATAAAAAAAATAAAATACAAAGGTAGAAAGCACACCTTGTGTCACAAGGATTTTCTCAAAGGTGTGGCGTCGATTTTGAAGAGACATACTCACCTATTAAGAATACAATAACATTGTGTTATCTCATTAATTTCACAGTCCATTAGAAACTTGAAATGCATTTGATAGATATGGTTACAACCTACCTTTATGGATCACTTGATAATGAGATATACATGAAAAATCCTGAAGGATTAGTGATGCCTAAATAATATAACTCAAAATCTCAAGAAATGTATTCAATTAAGTTGCAAAGATCATTATATGATTTAAAGAAACCTGGACTCATGTGATATAACCGTCTTAGTGAGTATTTAATTAAGAAAGGTTATACAGATAATGCAATTTGTCCATGTGTCTTTATAAAGAAAATAATATCCAAATTTGTTGTACTTGCTGTTTATGTTGATGACATAAATCTTATTAGAACTCCAATAGAGCTTCAAAAGGCAATTAATTATTTAAAGAACGAATTTGAAATGAAAGATCTGGGAAGGACAGAATCATGTCTTGGTTTTAAAATTGAGCATTTGACAAATGATATTTTTGTTCATCAATCTGTCTATACAAAGAAAGTGTTGAAAATATTTTTGTATGGATGAAGCACATCCATTAAGTACTCTGATGGTTGTTCATTCATTTGTTGTGAATAAGGATCCATTCCGACCTCAAGAAAAGAATAAGGAAATCTTGGTTCTGAAGTATCATATCTTAGTGCAATTGGGGCATTAATGTATCTTGCAAATATTACAAGGCTTGATATAGATTTTGTTGTTAATTTGTTAGAAAGGTATAGTTAGGAGACATTGGAATGAGATCAAACACATTTTGCGATATCTTAAAGGGACAATTGATATGAGCTTCTTTTATTCAAGTCATTGTAACCCCAATCTTGTTGGTTATGCTGATGCAGGATATTTATCTGATCCACATAAAGCTCGATGCTAAACATGCTATGTGTTTATATATGGGGGACTTTCATATCATGGATATCTACAAAGCAGTCTATCATTGCAACTTCATCTAATCATTCTGAGACAATACTTATTCACGAATCAAGTAGAGAATGTGTATCGTTAAGGTCTATGATACATCTCATTCGAGAGAAATGTGGTTTGGAGTGTGATAAAATACCCACCACTTTATATGAAGATAATGCAGCATGCATAACACAACTTAAGGGAGGATCATAAAAGGAGATATAACAAAACATATTTCACAAAAACTTTTCTATACACATGAACTTCAAAAGAATGGTGATATAAATGTGGAACAGATTCGTTCAAGTGACAATGTCGCTGATCTATTCACCAAGTCTCTACCAACTGCAACTTTCAAGAAGATGGTGCAAAAGTTTGGAATGCGAAGATTCAACTCTTTAGATTGATGTTCTCATTAGGGAGAGTTAATAGGCATTGTACTCTTTTTCCCCTATGAGGTTTTGTCCCTCTGGTTTTTCCTTGCAAGATTTTTAATGAGGCAGCCTAGATGCATATCAATAGATATGTGTACTCTTTTACTTTACTAGAGTTTTTCTTTTCTTAAAGGTTTTTTTAGTTAGATTTTTGACGAGGCACGTCATCTATGAATTTGAAATTCGGGGGGAGTGTTATAAAATATTTGTATTATAGTGAATGTTTATCATGTGGAGTCCCTTTAGGATATGGTTAAGAGTCCTACTTGCGGACCAAGTTAGATTTACCCTATAAATAGAGGGCTCCTCTTCATTGTAAAATGATTCATCAAGAGAAATAAGAAGTCTTTTCTTTTCTTCTCTCTAGTTTCTTCTTCTTAATCTATAGTTTCATAATAATTTTCAAATCTCTTAAAAATAAACATAAGAAAATAATATAAAAGTCAAATATTTAGTTTATATTTAAGCTCTAAAATGGTGTAATTTTTTTAGGTTCGATCAAAATATTATGTGTCTACAAAAATGACTGTTTACTAAAGAGCAATGGCTTATATCTCGACTTCAAATTGTGAAAATAGAAGTCATCGTTATTTGTCTGACCAATGGGAGAAATACATGCTCCAGCCTCTTTTGTTAATGCTTTATCTCTTGCTGATTTAATTATGCATTCTTCCTATGTTATTTTTGCCTCTCGGTATTATTATAACTAAAACAACGATACACTATATGACAATGTTTCCCTCTCCCACCTCTCCATATTTACGCTAAAGCAACTAATGTGCTCTTTTAGAATTGGAAATCTTGGTTTTCGGTTGTGCATTTCTGAATTACTTTCCTGGAATTCTGTATTCTTCAACATTCTATTACCTAATCTGAACTCTCAGGTTGTAACAACCCCAACTGCTATTTGTCAAAAAGTTTGAGTACTTTAGAAGTGCAGTTTCTCCTTTAGCTGAATGAAAATGTAGCTACATTACCTTTTCTGCAACCATTCCTCTAAATTGTCTATATTTGTGTCAACTCTGCTTCAAAATATAGCTAAATTTCATGCTCAGCCACATGAAGATCAAATAAAGGACATTGTTTATGCTGATGACATTCCTTGTTATCAAGATCGGATCAAGCTCTACCTCACCTACTACATAGAAGGAACACGCATGCAACCGTCAAGTTCCAAATATGAAAAATCACTGCATGCTTTTGAATTAGTTTTTGATAAGAAAAGCATATTCGTTGAAATTAAGAAAAATGATGTGAATACATTGCCACTTCCCACAAAACTTACTCTCACATCCTTTATAGATATTACGCATCAGATACTCTAATCAACGTCTGATCTAAACAAGAAAGAATTTGGTATATCTATTCTACCCTTTAATTAAAATTGTGAACTTACAGTTCAAATGTACATATGCTCTTTTTAAGTGTTGTCCTCAACAGATATACTACCAAGCGTTGTCAATTGTTTCCACCAAGACATCTTACAACTATGAACAAAAGGCTGCAGGAACTTATTGTTATGGATATATTGTAAGTATATTTGGTTAACCTAAAAGGAATTTGATTGTTTCTTTCGTAAACTTTTAAACAATAAATATGCACATAAATTTGTTGCACTCTACAGTAAACACACTTTCACCTTCACTATATGGGATCAAACAATTATGGATAACGAAGGCAACAAAGTGTTGCAGCGCCTCCATGAATATACTATAATACTCGCAAGTCGTATCGGAGGATTATAATACAACGGTAAGGTACAAACAAATAATAGCTTATGTTTAGCCTAATGACTTACCAATATTATAGGCTTCAATATTATTGGTTCACATACATTGGTTTTCTATTTGTAGAAAAGGTCTTTTATTGGTCAAAAAGTCAACTTTTGTATTGGATATCTCTTGTGGCACAATCACATGAGTTTACCTACACATGTTTGCGCAACAACATAACAAGCAATAGGTTCTGAGTATGATAGTCTTTCAAATTATTTATGTTATTATCGTAGTAGCTTGGATTGTTGTATATTGAATACTGCCAAGTTTAAAATTTATGGATCATCTCTAATATAGAGGAAGAAAAAGTGATGGAAGTAGGGAAGATAGAGGGATTTTTTACTACGTTCTTCTTTGTGGGGGGAGGGGGGGGGGGGTTTGTATTTGGTGTTTATCGGAAAATAATTCGAAAAGGAGTTTGTTTTATTATTAAAAATATTTTCGACTTTTTAAGAGTCGCCACTTAATTTTTTAGGAAAATTAAAAAAACTTCTTTTTCAAACAACCTAAACAGGGAAATTGTTTTGAAAATATTTTAAGGGTTCGGATTTCTTATTAGCGTCTTAGAAAGGTGTTGAAGGCACCTAAGACGCTCCGCTAAATACGATTTTCCGGCGATTAACAATTTGACTATTTTTTAAAGACTTTGCAAATCTGTTTTAAAGTTAAATTTCCTAAGGTTTTTATCTAGACAGACTTTACGAATTTTGAAATATTTATTGTTTTTAAGATTTAATTTTAGTTTTTAAATTTTGATAGAACACATAGGCGTTTCGACAAGATTTGGAGTTTTCTAACCCTAAACTATACGATATTCAAACAAAATACCTAAACAAGTAACGAAGAGAGATAGACAGAGAGAGATTTGGGTCCAGATTCAGGTTCTGTTCGCCTTGACCGAATTTTAGACCCACCTGCTTTTTGGGTTTTTAACCCATTTTTAACCTGTCCTAGTTTAAACATACGAGGATAAATAGGAAAGTAAAGACAAACAAGGGCTTATGCCCATTACAAATATAAATACAATATATAGAGAAAATCAAGGAGTCTTCTAATCCGCTTCTTCAAGTTCTTCAATCTTCATGGCATTTGACTCTCGCATGTTTGCCTTGACTCGATGGAAAGGAGTTTTTGAGCCTTAACGGCTCCCAAAATGTGGAAAATAGGATGAAGTCCGTGAGGACTCGGGCAGATTTTTACATGTAATAAAGATGATCACAAGGGTCAATATACGAAACTATAAAACAAATAAGGAATTTCCAATTGAACCAAAATATCCAACTCTAACGGAAAACTAAATGAATCAATTTAAAGTGACAAAAGTAATGGGCAAATACGGTACTAAATGATGACACGTGTATATGTACTTGTTAACACATAATCTTCCGGGGAAGCATAGCCATTTACTGACAACAAACCCAAAATATCGAGAGAGAAACATGTTGTAGAATCAGCCAATAAAACACCATATGCTTTAGCATAACCAGCTCTATTTAATGAAATCTAATGATGTTAATTCATCGTCAAAAGAAAATGTTGAAGGCTGTAGTAAACATGCTCCTTTAAGCAAAAGAAACAAACTGGCAAGGACTTTGTTAAGTCATTTTAAAACAAAGTGAAGTATAAATGTGAATAATCAAAGCCACGCGACCTATTTCTTAAGCTAATATGCTGCACGTAAACATAAGTATCCACGGAAAAATATAGAATGCAAAGAGAAGAGCACGGTTAAACAAAGACATAACACAAGAATGAAGCAGGATCGAGAAATAAGCATACATTCTTAAAATCATTTCGCATTCTTCAGGAGACCACTATAAATGATAAGCAATTTTCGACTAGAAATTGGACGAAACAAAGATGAAACAGACAACAACAAGGCTCAGGTCTAGGTTGAAGAACAATTTTAACCAAACTAAATCTATACAAACTTACAAAATGATTTAAAAACGATTTAGCCTTTAGGCATTGAGATATCAAAATACAAACATGAGAGTCGAACTGACGACAAATCAATACTGTTTAATATTCCTTAGCAACTATTCACTGGACAAAAGCAAAATAAGCAGCAAGGGCGCACACTTTGAAACTCGAATTAAAGAAAGAACACACTCTAAATCAAAAAGATTTTAAGCATAACTATCATAACAAAGACATGTATCACAGACATGTATCACGCCTTAGCAATAGGAACATATATCAACACGAATCAAAACGACCGACTATTGAACGCCAATAACGAACCTAAAACGAAGAGAAATATATAAAAAAAAACGCAGAAGAAAAAGAAATGATGGTACACTTCAGACTGCCAAACCAAGACTAGAATGAATTAAGGTTTCAAACGAAATTACCTTTTCTAATCCAGCATACTGAGACGAGCACGAGATGACTATGAGGACGATCTCTCCACCACCGAAGCGCGGTCTTAAGGGGGCTCCCTCGAGCAGAAACAGGAGTAGTAGAAAGCGGGAAAACCGAGCAAGTCCACGTTCTTTCCCCTGTTTTGGAGCTCCGTTGTATCTATCTACACTATAGCAACGAAAACCCAATGAAGCTTTCCTTTACCACAGTTTCCAACCCAAAGATTCACTCTAAAAAAATCTTTAATTCTCTCGGAAACCAATAGAACACTCAAAGAACTTTTCTTAAAAATTTCTCAACCCCCCAATTTCCCAACCCCTTTTCTGAAGAAAAAAAGGGTTTAAATAGAACGGAAAGACTAGGGTTTTCGAGGGAGAGGGATGGCAGAAGCCCTTCAGGCCCATTTCGATTTCAAAAACAAAACCCTATCCGAAACCGAAGAATAAGCTTTTTTGATGCCGGATTCCAAACGAAAGGGAGTTGAGATGGAGGGACGAGATTAATCGATCGTCCTTGAGAGCTACGTGGCGCAATCTCGACACCAAGGACAAATATCTCAGCCTTCCCGGCTGCCAGGCCTGCGCGAGCATACTGCTGTACGAGTTGCAGAAGAGTCGTTGCACAGCTTGCGTGGGGAGACGAACGCGTGAAGGAGACGCGAGTGGGAGTTTTTCCTGGAAATCGCGGCTGCAGCTCTGTTTTTATGGGAATCATACTGACGAGGGGAAGCTCGCGTGGGGAGACGCGGGGAAGGAGAAGGAGGTGGGGTTTGCGCGTCTGGTACAACGCGTTTCTGGGTGTTTGTCTTTTTCGTTTTCTGGGGATCGCTTGTTTTTTTTTTTGGGTTTTTGGGGCTGTTGGGTCGGTCGAAGGGGAAGAAAGGGGGAAGGGAAAAATTGGGTCGGGTCGGTCGGGTCAAATGGGGACGGGGCGGGTTAGATTTTTAAGTTTAGTGGGTTGGGTTTTAGGAAAAGAATTGGGTTGAGGGGAATAGGGGAGTGGGCCGGATATCAATTTGGATTATTTAAAGGAAAAATTAGTAAACTAGTCAAAATAAATAACATATTTAGTAAAAATATCCATACTTTATAAATATTAGTAATAATGTCAAAAATGTCATTATTTTAAAAAATTTATGTGTTTCAATTTTCTTCCTATTTTATCTCTCTTTTTCAATTAATTCTATATATCCTTTTTTTTAAAAAAAATTATTCTCTCATATATTTATCTTTTCAAATTGTTAATTCTCTCTCCCATTTAATTTTTTGTCTCTCTCATGGTTATCTTTTCTGATTTTCCTCCAACATTCAAGCTGCAAATATTTTTTTGCCATCTATTTTGGTTGTTTTTTTAATCCAAAATTGAATCAACAAGAATCCCTTTGATTAAGGTATCTCTAATCTTTATCCTATTTTCAGATTTCTTTTCTAATTTTATTTTTCTTTAAATCTTAAAAAAATGTTGTTTGTATTTTTCAATTTACGTTATGATTTACTCTCTAATGGCTGAATCCAAGAGACTTACTAGAGGTATTCATCTTAATCAACCAATTTTTGGTGATTTTTCATCCTTCAATTTATTTATTACTTAACAAATAGTGTATAATGTATGATCCGCTGCTAAAATGAGGGAAGAAAGAGGGTAAGAACATTTACAAGACTCATTGGTGTGAAAAACCTTCCTCAAATTCAGAACGCAAATGTAGAATCTTTGTCTACTCGTGAGGATCTTGAAAAACACGACGAAGATCGCGAACAATTTTCTATTAGTTTGTTTTGTATTTATAGTTCTTTTTTAGAATTTGGTATGCTTTCTTAATTTGTATTCAAATCACTATGTATACTATCAATATTTGTATTTATTAAAAATTTCATGTTGCATGGTTTATGAATCTTGTATTTGTCCCTAATTTGTATTCATCCAAATGTATGTCAACTAGTTATGTATTTTATTTATAAGAAGAACAACTTTCTATTAGTTTATTTATATTCGAATACAAATACAAATAATAGACATATTGGAATGAATACGACTTAGAAAAGGAAGCAAGATTTTGAAAAGAAAAATAAATACACAGTGAAAACTATATACGAATACAAATGTATTTCGTAAATAGCTACATTTTATTTGACATACATATTGGAATGAATACAAACTAATAAAGGTATGTCAACTGAATTTGACATTTTTTTTCTAATTTGTATTTATTCTAAAGGTATGTCAACTAGTTATGTATTTTATTTAAGAATGAGTACACCAAATATTCAATTATTTCTTTTCAATTTTATATTTCATTCACTTTTTCATCATACTAATTTTTCGAATTTTATATATTATTATACAAAATTCTAAATAAAAACTAGAATAAATAGAAATACAAATAAAATACATATTGAAATGAATACATACATGCTTTTTGAACAAAAAAATAACTATATAGCGAAAAAATATATGAAAATACAAATATATTTATTAAATGACTATATAGATAAATTCAGCATACCTATTGGAATGAATACAAACTAATAAAAAACTATAATAAATATAAATAGAATATATTGTGGAATGAATATAATTTTAAAAAGGTAAAAATTCTGGAGAAAAAAAAAACAAAATTTAAATTTTATTTGAAAATGTAACTGATGAGAAAATTAAGGATGCTTGCCTTTTATTTTGAAATATTCCCCCCTTAATTTTCTCCTTTTTGTTATTAAATAATTATATTCTTTATATAAAAATAAATAATAAAAACATACATAACAAACTAAAATGACATTTTTACTAAATATTGAAGTTGTTGCTAATGAGTCTTCTTAAATGTTAAAATATTGACATTTTAAAAAATTTCCCTTATTTAAATTGGTGGGAGTAGAAGGAATGGGCCTGGGGTCAATTGGGGTTGGGAATTAAGGTGGGCTGGGAATAAATTTAGGGGCTGAAGATAAGGAGTGGGCATGGGGTCAATTGGGCCGCTGGGAATTAATGGGATGGAGTGGGAAGTAATTTGGTGTTGGGTTGAGAGAGTTGAGGTGGGCCGCTGAAAACGTATGGGCCTGGGAGTTGAGGAGTAAGGTGGGCTGAAATTGGGAGTGGATGAATTAATTAAAAATGGGGAAAGGAATTGGGTTAGTTTAACAAACAACCAATTAAAATGACGAATTTGTCCAAAACCTAAATAAAATGAATTTGTATTAATTAGTCAAAGAGCTTCTTTATTTAGTAATATGGTTATTAACATCGTAAAAAAAAGTGATTCAAAAGTATAATTATAATTTAAATTAAACTAGTTTAATAAAGCATTCAAATGTATATTTTTTGATGGTTTTGAATAATCATGAGATATACTAATTATATACGTAATTATGTAAATATGTATATTACCTAAAAATTATAAAAAAAAGTACCCGAAGTAACCTAAAATTCACGTATTATATTATTATATTCGTAAAATTTTTAAAACTAAGCAATTTGAATTATTTCCAAAATTTAGGAAGCTCGATAATTAATTTATACCGACGCGGGTCAAAAATTGGGTGTCAACATTTGGAATTTTATGTATAATCTGTTACTTCAGTAAAGTAATGAGAGACAAATGCTAATACCATATTACCACGAAATTGAGGATATAGTGTTCTGCCTTTGGCAATAACATAATTCCTATCCTTTAACACTTTTACTGTGGCTGCATAAGTAGAAGGTCTTCCAATGCTTCCCAAATTCTATTGCCTTTATTTGCATCATTGGTTGCATGGTGATTTGTGTATATTCTTAATAGATAAAGGTGGAGTTAGGTGGGGATTCAAGGGTTCGAAAGAATTCAATAGCTCTTTTTTAGGTAGGCATTTGCTTGGCAGCCTTACACTTGGTGACCGACGATCATGGCTTATATGGATTGGGTCGTGACGGAATTCATTTCAGTTTTATTCCTTGACTTTGATAAAGATATCGACACTCTTTGTATGTGATGTTGGTTTTACCCAACATTTCACTAATGACTGATTAGTCTTACCATACTAACTTTAAATAGTCTCAATATGTTATGCTTCTTTTGTATGGTGGGTTTTGATTTCTTCGATTTTGGCGTTCTTTTCTGTCTTCTTTAGCTTCTCTTTGTCTTAACTTTGGACTTTGGTGTATTTTGGACTTTAGTTTGTATTTCTAAATTTTATCTTGCTTGCCTATATTTTAAGATGAAAACAAAAAAGCACAACATGAAATTTTAACTGTGAAATAGAGAAACACGATGATAAAAATAACATCCATTAGAAAATTAACTAATAAAGCAAACAGTAGAAACCTTCTACTTCAATGCTATCCTCCGAACCCTTGCTTATATTTTTAAGTTTAAACTGGTTAAACCTAAAACTGAGCTGAAACCTCATTTTTCTACTTCCTTCCCGTGTTCTTTCACTCGACAATTACACAGACACATAGGCATCATCAGACATAGCAATATTGCAGCAACATAGAACCTGTATGCTAAATTATATTTTCAAATTTCAGTTTTTCTTGTCACGTCTTGAATAGGGTGTTGTTTCATATGTGTACTGTGGTTCATTTTTTGGAAATTCAAGTACATGTTTTAAGTAGGAGAAATTCATTCGATGGTGAAATTGGGAGTAGTGAGGAAGTATGTCATGATAGAGGTAATTGCAGAGAATATGTCTATAAGGGTTGTATGAGAAAGGTTTGCTCATATTCGATTATGGAAGTCAATAGAACATCATTAAATTCTTTATTCATAGTGCTTCAAAGTTCTCTCAGTTTTGTTGATTATAAATGCAATTCACATGTTTGACATTTCCTCAACTTATTATAATCTAGTTTAACTCACATGGGGGTATCATTGACGACCAAATTTAACACAACAATTCAAATTGATCCTTTATATGGACAACGTCAACAACTACAAGCATGGTATTACATTACTCCTCTATATATTCTCATTTTCACTGTGTTATTCTACATAGACAAATTAAACACTGTCAATAATTGAGCTTCTTGCAAATTACTACCAGGATCACAGAGAACAAAGCTACACTTGTTTCATTTACTTTGATTAGCATATCCAAATCTGGATCTCTCATCTCCATTCAAGTAGATGAAGAAGTCATTCCAATTGTAAACGTCGAATCACATGAAAATATTAGTAAAAATAATTAATTCATTATTTAATCGTAAGACTCACTACAAACACCTATATTCACTCTTTTCCTAACACAGGGACAAACATTTTCAATTGAAATAAAGATATCCTTCATGGCTGACCAAGAAGTATGTTACCCGATCATCATGCATATTCACTGCATGAACTGCGACCAACACAAAATGGTCATCCCCAGGTACCCTACTGCACAAAAGACATCAAATTTGTCTACTTCTTAATTCTTTACGACAAGTAATAGAATTTTCGATATACAATCACAGATGTTGATTTAATGTAAATCTGGAAGATAACTCGGGTAGAACAACAGGGATGATTATTAACAAAGAGGGAAAAAAATTACTATCCCTGACTGCGGAACAAGTGTACGAAAGAACTTCCTGTCAGGTATAAATTCTAACTAAATAATATAGGTACAATTCTTACATAAATAAATTGATTAAAATGATTTCATAAATAACCATTTCACTCTCACAAAGCAATTGTCCCCCTATTAAAGATCTCCACACAGACTTTATCAACAAAGTCTTTTCTATTTGGGCAAAAAAACGTTTACACGTGCTCCAAATCCGATTGCTACAAAAATATACATCTAGTAGTGCATGGAAAAGAAATATACCCCACATCCTTCTACAACACCAAACGAAACCAATAGCCATGAAGCAAGCAAAAGAAAGCAATAGCCTGAACCAGAACAAATGAGTGGACATGCAGAATCATCATCACTAAGAATGAAGCAGAAGCTGGAGTCACCAACTCTAGAAAAAATAAACTAAAGGTGATTATCACTCCTAATTCATTGTTCAAACACTGTTTATCCAACATACTAACCAAAAATATTTTTTCGAAATAACTTTTATAGTTTATCCAAGCTTTTTGACAGCTACTTTTTACCTTTGTACAGAAAAGGTAAGTGTAACTTCATTTGTTTATGCTATAATCTCAAATACAACTATTTGATGGGAAATACAAAGCTTGCACACTTTTGGAGACCTCATCATCAATCAGTTCTCCACTACTTTGTATAGTTTTTGTTTTGCCACAAAGGCCGGTCAACTCTTTTTGCATGAAATCCATTTAGAATCCAACTTCGACGGCCTAACATGCAACTGCACCACTAACATCCGTTTTCCCTCTTTCTTAGCAAGCTTACTGTATCACATTGCACAAAACTAATGTAATATATTTCAAACATAACCACGTCTTCTTTATTTTTGCACTAATAAAAAATTCTCCCGTACAACACCAATACAAAATTCGCCCGTGCAAGCACCCTAGTGTTACTTTTGTTGTTAGTATACATTATTTTTATTGTGTTATGAATTTTGAGATGATTTCTCATTGTTTTTTTCAAGTTCTTTTTGAAACTTTACACGGATAATTAAGTTTTATCTTCTATGACAAACTATATTAATTTATTTATTTATTGCATTATATTATTTAGTTTTGACCTAGTTTTATTTTATGATATTATAATATTCATTTACTTCTTTTACTATGGTTATGTTACTCCCTCCGTCCACAATTGTTTGTCAGGATAAAGTCATGCATTTCCCTCAAGAAAAGTTTAATATAAAATGTAATTTGATTAAATATAACCCTACTATACCAAGAATATCAAAAGTCTACATAACTTTTCAATTGAACAAAATGGAGTAATTATTAAGAGAAGAATTGGAAAAAAAGAACTAATTATTTCTTGATTGTTTAAATTGATAATTAATCTTGAACATCTATTTTTAAGTATACCTGTCAAACAATTGTAGACGAAGGAAATACCTTTTTGTTTATTTTTAGTTTGTTTGTATATCTAGTTCCTTCCAACTATTTATAAGTGGGTAGAAGCAGTTGAGGACCGACATGTCTGCTTCTAGCGAAGGGTCATTTTGAAATTTCAAAAGTTATGTTGTTCTACCGATGGTATTTAACAGCTTATGGGCTTTCACTGTTTTTCCTTAAGACCAAAAATCAAGCATTTTCTTATATATTTGTTTTTTTTTGCCTTCAACAGACTCAAGTGTATCGAAAAAGGTGGGCCCCATTTATATTTTGTTTTGAAAAATTTACAAAAATATATTATACTAAAACTATTATAATTTATAGCAATAACATGCTTTTTACTTGATCACTTTTAATACATTTACAACATAATTTTGATACATATTATGTAAAATAATTTATATTGCATACATAATTCACTTTCAATACATATTGAAATTCATCATAGTAATGTTATCTAATAAATAGTAATAAATAAAATGTTTGCTAAAATTAATAATTATTTATTAAAATATATTCATCTAAATAAATTTTCTTTTTATTTATTTCAAATGAATTTATTTTAAAAGGCATTTAGAAAGCCAAATAATAAGGGATTGTTTGGTTACTGGTTAGAGTTATGCAGGTATTAACTATGCAGAGTTTCATTATGTAGATATTAGTTATGTAAGGTTTAGTTATGCTTGTATTAGCTCTCCAGGGTTTAGTTATGCAGGTATTAGCTATGCAAGATTTAGTTATGCAGATATTAGTTATGCATGATTTAGTTATGCAAGTTAGTTATGTTGAGTTTAATTATACGGGTATTAACTTAGTGAATATTAGTTATGTAGATATTATTTAGTTATGTAGAGATTACAATACATGAATTATTAACTATTGAATACTAAAGTTCTTGTAAATTATAAATATATATTATTTACAAAATAATAATACATGCTAATAAATTGTGAAATATATTCAATAATATATAATGATAATATTTGGTTAGCATATGTACTGTTAAAAAATAGACAATCAATTTCTAATATTAAAAAATGTATTTTTGCATAAATCAATCAAAATTGTAAGTATATAAAAATAAATAAAAATAATCTATATATAATAAGAAATAAAAACAACACATGTTGATAGGAAACAATAAAGTTTCCAATTAAAAAATAAAAGAAATAAAAATGGTTTAAATATAAAAAAAAATAAAAACAACAAACCTATACATAAGAAAATAATATTTTTTCCAATTAAAAACAATAAAATAAATGAATAGAGTAAATATGTTATTTATCACTTTAATACATGTATAACTAATACCCACATAACTTTTTCCACCTTCTACCCTGCATATCTGTATACATAGATTCCCTCATAAGTTATGTTGGTATTAATTATGTAGGACTACCATAATGTAACCAAACATGGTATAAGTTATTGTCACATCTGGTTTATCCCCTAGACGTAATCAGCATTGGCATCCTCTTTGAGGACTAAGACTAGCCTCTTAGCTTGCATCATTACATTCATTGGTCAAATTTGGCGAAAAACTTTTCTTTACTTCTACTTGGAGGTTTACATAGACCTCTACATACTCAAAGTATATATATCGAGTATATATAGACCCTTCATATAGGAAGATTACTTAGTCTTCTACTTTTATTACACATAAATATAAAGAAACCATCTAATAAGAGTATATCAAGTTAGACCTAGCCCATATATCAATTCAATAACCCTACATATAGGTCGTACAAATGTTTAGTACTTGATTGAAAGGAAAGAAACATAAGAGTCTTAAACTCATAACAACTCAATTATCTAGATAGAGGCATCGCCCTCAGAAATTGAGGACCTACGCTACTTGGATGATCAAGATATCCAAGTCATCTTCAAAGAACTTCAACAACCGGAACCTAAAATGTTGGGGAAAAGGATGAAATGGGGTTAGTACGCCACTTGTACTAAGTATGAGACCATATTTTACACTTTTGAAAACCTTATGCACATTCAAGAAGACCATACTAAATCAATAAGACATAGTCATTAAGTCATAGGCATGTACATCACAAGACCAACAACATTAAAACTAGTCAAGTCAAAATGCATATACTATAAATGAATACATGGTCAAGTAACTCTATCATCAAGTCATAATTGCAACATGCATGAATGAGAGTACTTTTCAGCATAACCAAAGAAAAACACTTACCCATGAGCCCTCATCAATTCAACAAGTGCAATGACCAAGTAAATCCCCATAACCTTACTCAATCAAGTAACTCAAAAAGAATCATGACCTACATCCCACTACACATATCATATCATTTAAGAGTACATAACATCATTGATGTACCGTGGTTTCACGTTACTTTCAATGCTTTTTCCTTAAGTTTAGTGTCTGTCTAAAGCCTTTTTGAAGTAGTTTTAATGTATTTTTCTCTTTGTTTGCAGGAAAACTGTCCAGAATGAAAACGTGAAAGAACTGTACTGAAATTGCAGAAGTGATGACCTACGGAGCCATCGACAGTCCGTCGACCCATCGACGGTCCGTAGGTGGCAACCTTCGTTTGAAGAAAAATGTTGTTGAAGGAAGATCAGGGAATTCTAACCAAGTGTGGGTCTACGGAAGATATCAACAAACCGTCATATCCACGATGGACCGTTTTGCACATCCGTCATTGCTAACAGAGAATATCTAGTACCCATCTTGAAAAGATTCTAAGTGTGGGGAAACGAAAGCCATCGACGGACCGTCGTGCAATTAGCGGACCGTCATACTGGCCCGTCGATGGTAACAGTGATTTGGAGAAGAAACCAGTTAAAAAGATTGAAAGTGTGGAACGGTGGAAGGCATCGACGGTCCGTCGGTCCGATCGTCGACTCAGACGCGTTTTTTGGCAGATTTTCTTTAAATAGATTTTCTTTTTATGTTAGGACTTCTTTAAAACCTCATTTTGAGGTTAGACTTTTGGTTATTTTCTAATTTTTAATATTGGTTGTTGAATATTGGGTTTTGGAAAATACTTCTTTTTTTGGAATAATTTATTGCATTATTTTCTCGAATTCAAATGATTTTGTGGATTTTCTTCAATCTCATCAAAGTAAGTACATGACTTATTGTCTAATAAATATGAATTGTGTAATATGAATATGCGTAACTAAATCCATAACTAGGGTTGTGGGAACCATGAATAAATAACAAGGTAAAACTAGCTAAAATAACAAATCTAGAATAGTGTCTTGCATGTATTGATAATTCTTTCATTTAGAAGTCTTTTTAACGAGTGCACGCGTTAAAACTCGCCTTTTTGCAACTTTCCTAACCAACGAGGTAGATAATAAGAAAAGAATTATCAACGTAGATTTAGTATACACTATCTAATAGGCTAGCGTCTATTGGTGCGAAGTAACAAGTAAGCCATACATCGATTATGATGCTTAATATGAGGTAAAGGTAAGGTTTAGTAAAGCATAAACACGTAGACCATGGTGCGAGTGAAATTCCCTATTTGCCGGACCAAGGAATTAGGGATACAAAACTTACCACTTTGCATGCAAGATACTAGGAAAGGGTTGTTATACCTAGAATTACCGTGTTATGAGCCTGTGGATAACACTTATGCCTTAGTTACTCTCATCACTTGATAAATCTCAAATATTCATACTTTTGACTTGTTTACTTAAAAATATTTAATTCCTTTTGTTATTTAAACCCCCCCTTTTATTACCTATCTTTGGAAAGGACTTGATTAAATAGAAATAATTGTAGATTAAATTTAAGTCTAAATCATTTTTCTCGTGGGATCGATCCTAACTTCATAGTTGGGTTCTTTACTTGATACGACCACTTTTACTTCTTTTCGAGAAGTAAATTTGAGCGTATAAAATTTTGGCGCCGTTGCCAAGAAAAGTGGATTTTAGATTAACTTTAAGTACATTATCGAAGTTTAGTCAATAATTTCCTAATTTTACTTTTTCTCTTTGTTTTTGTCTCTCGCATGTCTATCTTTAGTGTATGCCAAGTACACGGAGTCGAGGAGAACCAATACTTCCACTTGATACAGAATTAAGCCGCACACTTCGCAGAATGAATATTCAAAACAATCCTGCTTATATCGATGATGAGATCAACCCTAAATTTCCCCCGCTGGTTGATGCTCATAATTGAGTGGTTGTTGATAACCCTGACGAAGATAATCCGAGGAGGCAACCTCCCGCCCCACCCCCACAAGATTACTATAGGGGAAATGTTAACATCACTGACTCAGATGGGCCACTTGTCCTACCTCCTCTACCACAGGGTCATACTTTTATGGTAACTAGCCGTCTGATGCAAGTGTTCATAGCTAGAGGTTTATTTTCGGGACTATCTTTTGACGACCCACATGCTCACATCACCAAAGTGAGGTCGGTGTGTAAGAGTTGTGTGGGGAGGCCTGATTTGAACATGGACGTCGTTGGTTAAGAGTGTTCCCTCTCTCACTGATGGTAGAGGCTTCTATATGGTTTACGGATCTCCCCTATAAATCAATCTATACTTGTAATCAATTGAGGGATGTGCTCTTATCACGTTACTACCCAATGTCTAAGAAGTTGAACCAGAAAGATAGGGTGAACAACTTTGTGGCACTACTGGGAGAATCAGTCAGTAATTCTTGGGATAGGTTCATCTTGTTATTGAGAAGTTTCCCCAATCACCGCATCGATGATGAATCATTGAAAGAGTACTTCTATTGGGGATAAGATGATAATAATAAAGTAGTACTTGATACGATAGCGGGTGGTTCTTATGGGGAGTGTCCTTATGATGTGATCGCTGAGAACTTAGAGAAAGTCTCCCAAAATAATAAAGCCTGGAACACTAGGATCAGATACTGGGAGAAACACTTTTGTAGTGCAATCCGCACACAAGCCAGTCGTAGATGAGATTCGTGAAGAAATGTCTCAAATGAGAACTGAGCTTGGGTTGGTGTTGAAACACATCACTAGGGGTGCAAAAAAGGTAAATACGGTGAACTACTTGTCTAAGCCACCACCGTCGACTGCAGTATTACTATGAAGAGAACTCTTATGCGGTAAATGAGAATATGGGGGGTTTCCGACCAAACGCCCAAGGCTCCAATAAGGAGAATTGGCTCCAAGGTCAAGGAAATCAAGGTCGGAACTATGGTAATTAGAATCGAGAGGGTCATTATGTCCGAGATGGGAATTACAAACGCGACAACTTCAACCGGGGTAACTATGGTAACGGGAATGATACGAGTGGGCCCTATGTTTAACCTCAAAATCAGGAAGTTGCTCCTCGGTATGGTGGAGGTAGTATGGCGCGAGTTGAGGATATGTTGCAGAAAATGATCAGGAGGTTTGATACTAGCGATGAGCACATTAAAGAATTTAGGAGTGACTTAGCGAGTATTGGGCAAAAAATTGATGCACATGCAATCTCGATCAAGCATATTGAGTTGCAAATGGCCCAATTGTCTTCGAATGTGAACCCACGCCAATAGGGCACTCTTCCTAGCAATACTGTCCAAAATCCAAAAAATAATGGACATTGTATGGCAGTCACAACTCGAGGTGGTAAGTAAACCATTGACCCACCGATGTCGTCTGGTGTAGAAATATGATAAGAGGTGATGATGAGGTAGTGAAGGTTAGTGGTGAGTTAGGAGAAAAAATGGGAAAAGAAGCCGAGGTACCCCAAAAGGTCGCCCCCATGACTAGACCACCACCTCAATTCCCACAGAGGTTAGTGAAAAAGACCGAAGATGGTAAATACCGGTGTTTTATCACTATGTTCGAATAGCTTTCCATCAATGTCCTTTCGATAGAAGCTCTTGAACAAATTCCCGGTTATTTTAAGTTCATGAAAGATATAGTAACTTAGAAAAAATTTGTCAGTTTTGAGGATGATGATAGAATGCATCATTATAGCGCTATTGCTACAAGGTCTCTAGTGCAAAAGAAAGAAGATCCGGGTGACTTCACTAGTCCATGTACAATCGGGTTATTACACTTTTTGAAATCATTATGTGATCTTGAAGTAATCATAAATCTCATGCCTCTCTCAATTTACAAGAAGTTGGGTATTGGTGACCCAAAGCCCAATGCGATGCGGCTAATGATGGCCGATTGAACGATTAAGAGGCCTATTGGGGTACTCCACGATGTGCTAGTAAACGTGGAGTCATTCATATTTCTGGCCGATTTTTTGATTCTGGATTGTGAGGTTGATTTTGAGGTGCCTATTATTCTTGATCACCATTCTTTGCTATGGATAGAGCCTTGGTTCATATGGATAAAGGGCAAATGATATTTTGGTTGAATAACGAAAAAGTGACTTCCAACATTTGTAGGTCCATGAGGCAGAGTGGTGAGAATCAATCAATATTTGCCATATCTTACAGGGTTGAAAAGTCATCTGAGGCACAAATAGAAGAGCGTCTGGGTGTAGAAGCACTAGCGGCAGTGATCATGAATTTTGATAGTGATTGCATTGAAGAGTATGGTTCATTGGTTGAGGCACTTGATCGAGGTGATGTTCATTTTAACCCAAAGAAGTTGGAGTTAGATATGAAGCATCGTGATTCTCCACCCGCGAAACCATCTATAGAGGAGGCTCCAAAAGAAGAACTTAAGGCTCTATCACCTCATCTGAGGTATGTATTCTTGGGAAAAGGTGACACTTTTCCGGTAATTATTGCATCAGATTTTAATATGCATCAAGTTGAGAGTTTGGTGGAGGTGTTAAAAGGTTCAAAAGAGCTATTGGGTGGACTATTGCAGATATTATTGGGATCCCTTCCGGGATTTTGTTCACATAAAATCCAACTCATGCCCAATGATAAGCCAAGTATTGCGCACCAGAGACGTTTAAATACGCCTATGTAAGAGGTGGTGAAGAAGGAAATTATCAAGTGGTTGGATGTTGGAGTGATATATCCAATCGTAGATAGTAGTTGGGTATGCCCTGTTTAGTGTGTACCTAAGAAAAGGGGAATGATTGTGGTCCCCAATGAGAAAAATGAGCTTGTCCTGATGATACTGGTGACCGGATGGAGGATGTGTATGGATTACCGGGAATTAAATGCATGGACCGAGAAGGTCCATTTTCCCGTGCCATTCGTGGATCAGATATTGGATAGACTTATACGAAATGGGTGGTACTGTTTTCTTGATGGTTATTCAAAATATAATCAGATTTCTATTGCATCGGAAGATATAGAGAGAACCACTTTTACTTGTCCTTATGGAACCTTCGCGTTCAAGAGAATATTGTTTGGGTTATGTAATGCACCGTCCACGTTTCAGAGATATATGATGTTTATATTCTCCGATATGAAGGAGGACACTATCGAGGTGTTTATTGATGATTTTTTAGTGGTTGGTGACTTCTTTGAGTTGTGTTTGAGTCATTTGGACGAGGTTATTAAGAGGTGTGAAGATTCCAACCTTTTGCTAAATTGAGAAAAATGTCACTTCATGGTAAAAGAAGGTATTGTATTGGGTCATCACATTTCAGAGAAGGGTGTAGAGGTTGATCGAGCTAAAGGTGAGGTGATAGAGAGACTTCCTCCACCCATCTTTGTAAAAGGTGTGAGAAGTTTTCTTGGGAATGAAGGCTTTTACCGAAGGTTCAACAAGGATTTTCAAAGATTGCACATCCTTTGTGCAAGTTGCTTGAGAAAGAGTGTAATTTTTATTTTGATGAATCATGTCTTTAGGCATTTGGTGAGTTGAAGAAAAAGTTGGTCTCTGCACCAATCATCATTTCTCTGGATTGGTGCAAGCCATTTGAGGTGATGTGTGATGCGAGTGGGGTTGCTCTAAGTGTTTTATTGGGACAAATAAGGAACAAAATTCTTCACCCTATTTACTATGCTAGTAAAGACCTTAATGAATCCCAAAAGAACTACAGCGTGACTGAACAAGAGCTCCTTGCAGTTGTCTTTGCTTACGAGAAATTTCGCTCTTATTTGCTTGACACGGGGGTTATAATGCATACTGATCATTCTGCTTCGAGATATTTGACTTTGAGGTGAAAGATAGAAAAGGGACTCAAAATCAAGTTGCTGATCACTTGTCCCGATTAGAAGATGGATCAATGAGGGAGTTAGGTGAAAAGGTTGAAATTGATGATACTTTCCCTGATGAGCACGTACTGGCTGCCTCCCAAGACCTGATTCCATGGTTTGCAGATTTTACAAATTATTTACCTAGTGATATCGTCCCACCGGACTTGTCCTTTCATCAAAGGAAAAAGTTTATGCATGATGTGAAAAAGTTCTTTTGGGATGTGCCATACTTATATAGGAGTTGTGTCGATGGGCTTATTCGGCGTTGTGTGCCGGAAGTTGAGATATTGAGTGTTTTGGAGGCATGACATTCTTCGCCTCTAGGTGGACATCATAGTGGTATCCGGATAGCTCACAAGATCCTGCAATGTGGTTACTATTGGCCAACCATCCACCAAGATGATTATAAGTTCGCCAAGGCGTGTGATAAACGCCAAAGAGATGGTGGCATTTCGAGAAGCCAAGAGCTCCCTTTAAATCCCATTCTTGTGATTGAACTTTTTGAAGTGTGGGGCATTGACTTTATGGGCCCTTTTGTGAGTTCTCATGGGATGAAGTACATTATTGTGACAGTCGATTATGTGTCAAAATGGGTAGAAGCTATCGCACTTGCGAATAATGAAGGGAAGAGTGTCACCGTGTTCTTGAAAAAAAACATATTTTCTAGATTTGGCACCCCAAGGGCTATTATCAGTGATGGGGGATCCTACTTTTGCAAGAAGCCATTTAAGGGATTATTGGAAAAATATGGGGTTCGCCATAATATGGACACTCCTTACATCCTCAGACCAGTGGGCAAGTTGAGATGTCAAACAGGGATATTAAGCAGGTTTTGGAAAAAACGGTGAATGCTAGTAGAACGGATTGGTCAAGGAGGCTTGACGATGCGCTTTGGGCCTACCGGACAACATGCAAGACTCCCATAGGTATGTCCCCATACCAACTTGTACATGGAAAGGCTTGTCACTTACAGATTGAATTAGAGCATAAGGCCATGTGGGAAATGAAGAAGTTGACAATGGATTGGAATGAGGCTGCGGAACAGAGATTGTTAAACTGGTTGAATGAGCTTGATGAATTTCGCTTGAAGGCATATGAAAGTTCAGCCCTCTACAAAGAAAAGATGATGAAGTACCATGACCAAAAGATTGAGAAGTGCGATTTTTTGGTTGGGGATTTGGTGCTTTTGTTAAATTCAAAGTTGTGTTTGTTTCCGGGTAAACTCAAGTCCAAATGGATTGGTACCTATTTGATTACCCAACTATTCCCTCATGGTGCGATTGAGTTGGAGAACAAGGAGGGCGTGAGGTTCAAGGTGAACGGGCAGTAAATCAAAGTCTATCTAGGGCATGCTGAAATGGCGAATAAAGTAATTTTGGCTTACCATCTTGATGAAGTCTAAGTAATCAAGAGTCCTCCGTCGTGTCGCGATGTTAAAACAAGTGCTGATTGGGAGACAACCCAATATGTATCCTCTAGCTAATATAGGTTTTTCATGATTTTCTAGGTATAGTTGCATCATTTTGCGTTTATTAGTTATCTCACGCCTGAATATTCCTTTATTTTTCTTTAGAAGTGTTGTCTAGAGCGTAGAGTAGGGTTCGTGTCCCAAAATTCAGAACCTTTGTTTCTGATTTACTAAAAAAATATTCTAAAGTGTCCATCAATGGGACCCACTGATGGACCGTCATCCCTTCAACAGTCCATGCTACACAATCGTCGACGCTGTCAGAACCTTTGTTCCTGATTTGCTTAAAAATTTCTTTAAAGTGTCCCTCGACGGACCCCCATGATGGACTGTCTTCCCTTCGGCAGATTGTCGATGGACCTGTCAGGCAGTGCTGCACTTCTGGACTGCCATTCCATTCTCTGTTTTACTCTCGTGTTTCATGCTTTTAAATGTGTTACAGGCTTTTAGTGGTACTAATAACTTCTTTTTGGGAGTACATATGGCACCCAAGCAAGATCGTGTCTACTCGAGAGGGAATTCTAAGTTTGTTGCCCCGTCAAATAGGATGGTCATAGGATCAGATGATGAGTGTCATCAAAAGTACGTGCCACCAGGCACCCTCACTCCTACCCATGCTGCCCGCACCACCAGATCCACTCCCACGAAGGTGGAGCCCGGCAGAGTCACTGCCTCCCAGTCTGAAGAGAGTACATATTTACCGGCACACCTTCTGGGTCGGCTACACATTCTGAGGGAGCGTATGTCTACGAGGAGGCTTCCGGTTCGGAGGAAGCGTCTGGCTCTGAGGATGCTTCTTAGTATAAGGAGGTTTATCCTTCTCCTAATGCCAATGCTCCAGTCACTTCAGTCCGGTCTTCCTCGTTTGATGAGGCTGATAGTTCTAATTCTACTCCAGCACCACAAACTGATGTCCCCACTCTGGTTTCTAATCATCCAAACCAGTGGTGTGTCGAGGGCCAATATCAAGTATATGTTGATGCCAAGGTTCCCAACGACAAGGGGGTCAAGACCCGTACCCTAACACTCGAGAGCCGGGTTCTCACTCAGAGTCTTCTAACTATGCCGACAATCCATGCTATATTCACCAAGTATTGGATAGAGTGGATGGCTCGAAATGTGGGCCGCTATAGCAAAGAAATGGTGCGAGAATTCTATGCCACCTATGTGGCGACTCTCCGGTCTAAGTTGGACACGCGGGCCAATCCAGCCAGATTTGAACCTCTTGAGTACGTCCGTGTCCATGGCTAGCGAGTTAATATTTCTTTGTCGGCCATTCACACTTTTCTCTATAGCGTAGACGTTGATGCCACTAGGACCCCCCTCACCGCCGAGTTTGACTATCGGTGGAAGTTGATCAAGGACGGTCAGGTCTAGCGTGAGCTGGATGTGAGATAGACCACCAAGCGGTGTATAGCACAACACCTCTTTGTGGATAGTGATGTTGCTGATTGGATTTTGGATCCCAAGGGGAGCATCAAGAAGGCTAACCTCACCTTCACAGCCAAATTCTTAAGGCTACTGGTCCGACACTGCCTTTCCCCCAATGCTGCTGATAACATTTACAATTGGATCGTGCAGTGCTGATCAATGCCATGGTTGCGAGATTCGAGGTGGACTCCGCGTGGCTGTTGCAGGCGGTGATGCATGAGAGGGCCTGTAAGACCACTAATACTTACCCCTTCCTGTGTATGGTCTTTGAGTTGTGTAGTTCTGCAAGAGTGCCTGTGTGGAACAATGATGTGATCAAGACTCTGCCCGGTATAGTGGATATTGGCCTCATTCGGGACGAGGCCTATGAGTTGTCTCCCCATAGAGGGCCCTGTCAAGAGGTGAAGTCGCTCGGTTAGAACCTGGCGGCCATGGTAGAGCAAGCCCAAGCTGATAATGCAGCTACATTCGAGCATACCAACACGATCCTAGTTGAGTCTATCTCGGGTTCTAGCAGTGCTCTGAGCTCCTCCTGCTCGAGTCTTTTTGTTACACTGGTCCCGCTTGCTAGGATCCAGAAAATAGAGGTCCAAATGGACACACTTCGGACTCACATCCAGCCTTGGATGCAGAGGTTGAGGCGGAGGAGCGAATAGAGAGGAAGATGGCCCAGCATACTAAGTGGTAGATCATGGAGGTCCACCAGCGCTTGGATGCATTTGAGTTGTGGGTTCTCACTCGGCCATCCCCTACAGTAGATTTGATGACTCTCCAGGCTTTTGTGGAGAGTCTGAGAGAACACTTGGATACCGTACTGGAGGCTCGGGTGCTTGAGGCTGAGGCCCTTCTGCAGAGCCTGCTGAGGACATGGTGTTGTCTGCCCTGTTCTCCACCACTGTTTTGCCACCATCTCCCCAAAAAGATCGTTCCAAGAGGCACTGAGTTAGAGATGTGGATGAGTCTCGCGCACGGAAGAAAGAGAGCAGTGAGTTGGAGGACACGAGGAGAGCCTCAGTGATTGATGAGGAGGCCCGCCAGTTGAGGGTTCTATAAGTGGCTGTTGGGGCGTCTAGATCCGGAGTTGTTGAGGCTTAGAGGAGCACTACTTATGGTGTTGTTATTGCTGAGGACACCACTGATGGTGTCCCTACTACATAGGGAGCAGTTTCTGGGAAACCGAACCCGTCAGTATGTTGATTGTCATCTCTTTGCACCTCATGTTTGCTTCACCTATCACCCTATTTTATATACTTTTATGCATTGGGGACAATTTCATGTCTTTTGGTTGTGGGTGAGGTAAATGGAAAGTAAGTGGTAGGGTGAAGTTTGAGTATCCCAACTCACGATCCTCTCTTGGGGTTTTCTAGCTTGTGTTCTTTTTCCCCAAGAGACTGGTTATTTTATTGTTGAACCGACATGTTGGTATCTTTTGTACATAGTATAAAAATGGAATCTGAAGCATAATGGCTAAATAAAATGATATCCTAATTTAAAGAAAATGTTGCATGACTAGTCATAGTAATTGATGAATGTATGGCTCTAAGCATCATATAGAGATACACCACCGCATAACCCTAAATCTAAAAACTCGAACTAGGTGTTTGATAATCTGGTAGATTAATAAGATGTAAAGTGAGTGTGAGGAAAATTTGAATAGTCCACCATTGGTACTGAGCTTGTACTTGCCTGGTTAGTCATGCTAAAAGTATGTTATGATAGAAAATTAGGAAAAGATCATAGACCCTTGTTCAAGATAACCAATCTTTAGCCTAGATAACAGAAAACCGAATGAAATTAATCCCTTTTTGATCCAAACGATTTTAGCTTAAAATAGACCTTTCTTTTTCACGCTAACTGATCTTTTCTGGGAACAATGTGTTGGCCCTGGTCCCTCTTTGGACATGTGCACCTCCGCTTATGACAAAAGCATAAGTTGAGGGTGCCTAATGCAGAAAAAAACATTGGCGTGGCCCTGACCCAGCCTTGGGTTATATGTACCTTGAATCAGGCAAAACCATGAGTTGAGGGTGGCTAGTTGAGGAATGCTCCGGAAAGTGGGGTTGAAAGAATAAAGAAAGAGAAAAAACAAAAGATGAGTGACACAAGAAAAGTTGAAAGCAAAGTGAAAATTTAAAAAAATCACTTACATAAAAGGATAAAGAAAGGAGAAACGTAAGGCGAAAAAATATTATAAAAAATTAAGAAATAGGGTAGAATAAAACGATGAAAAGGTAGGACGCTTAGCCGTTATATCAAGGAGGGAATAAGTCACTAAAATACATCCAAATTTACCCTACCTAACCCAGAGCCTAAGTTACAAGCTAAGAAAGTCCTATCGTGATCCTAAGAGTCTATTATGGTGAACTTAAAGTAGTGAAAATAAGGGCAAACCTATGGCAACAAGTATAAATGAGGAGTGAAGTTCTGAGAGTAAGTGTTGAAAAAAATAATAGTTATACTCAAACTGAAATCATTGTGTGAAAAATGAGAATATTGTTTTGAAGTGAGTATACTAGTTGCAATACCGGAAAATTGGTACCTTGGTGAGAGATCAAAGGGGATAGGTGTCGGTGTATGGTGAGTCTGTGTCATAATATGATCCACATGAGCGAGCCTAATAGTGAGAGCATGCATAAACATAATGAAAATAGTCGGGATTGATAGCCAGATTATTGCGAAAGCTAAAATAAGGATACTCTTGTACAAAGGTTTTGTGGTGAGTCATAGTGCGCCCCTTGAGGACAAACAACAAATTTAAGTTGAGGGTGTTGATGTACCATGCTTTCACGGTACTTCCAATGCTTTTTCCTTAAGTTTAGTGTGTGTCTAAGGCTTTTTTATAGTAGTTTAAATATGTTATTCTCTTTATTTGTATGAAAACTGTCCAGAATGAATACGTGGAAGAACTATGTTGAAATTGTAGAAGTGAGACCTACGGAGACATCGATGGTCCGTCGACCCCACGACTGTCCGTAAGTGGAAACCGTCGTTAGAATAAAAATGCTGCTGAAAGAAGCTCAGGGAATTCTGACCAAGTGTGGGGATACAGAATCTATTAACGGATCGACATATCCACGACGGACCATCCTGCACATCCGTCATTGCTAATAGAGAGTAGCCCCAGTACCCGTCTTGAAAAGATTCTAAGTGTGGAGAAACTAAAGCCATCGATGGACTGTTGTGCACTTACCAGACTGTCATCCTTGTCAGTCGATGGTAAAAATGAGTTGGAGAAGAAATAAGTTGAAAAAAATTCAATGTGTGGAACGACGGGAGGCCTTGACGGTCAGTCGTGGCCTCGATGGTCCATCGGTTCGGTCGTCGACTCAGACACATTTTTGGGCAGATTTTCCTTAAATAGATTTCCTTTTTATATTAGGACTTCTTCATTATAATTACTGGTAAAAACCTCATTTTTGAGGTTAGACTCCTAGTTATTTTTCTAATTTGTAATATTGGTTTTTGAATATTGGGTTTTGGAAAATACTTCATTTTTTCAAAATCGTTTATTGCATTATTTTCTCGAATTCAAGTGATTTTCAGGATTTTCTTCAATCTCATCAAAGTAAGTACATGAATTCTTGTCTAATCAATATGAATTGTGTAATTATGAACATGGGTAACTAAATCCATAAATAGGGTTGTGGGAACCATGGATAAATAACGAGGTAAAAACTAGCTAAAATAACAAATCCAGAATAGTGTCTTGTATGTATTGATAATTCTTTCGTTTAAAGTCATTTTAAATAGTGCTCGTGTTATAACTCGCCTTGTTGCTACTTTCCGGATTAAGGAGGTAGATAATAAGAAAAGAATTATCAACGTAGATTTAGTATACACTATCTAATAGGCTAGTGTTGATTGGTGCGAAGTAACAACTAAGCCATACATCGATTATGATGCTTAATATGAGGCAAAGGTAAGGTTTAGAAAGGCATACACACGTAAGCGGACCAAGATGCGGAGTGGAATTCCCTAGTTGCCGGACCAAAGAATTAGGGATACATAACTTACCATTTTACATGCAAGATACTAGGAAAGGATTGTTATAGCTAGAATTACCGTGTTATGAACCTGTGGGGAACACTTATTCCCTTGTTACTCTTATCACTTGATAAATCTCAAATATTAATACTTGCTACTTGTTTTCTTAGAAATATTTAATTCCTTTTGTTTTTTAAAACCCCCACTTTTATTACCTATTTTCGGAAATGACTAGATAAAATAGAGGTAATTGTAGGTTAAAGTTAAGTCTATATCATTTTCCTAGTGGTCAGCCCCGACCTCATAGTTGGGTTCTTTAATTGATACGACCACTTTTACTTCTTTTCGAGAAGTAAATTTGAGCGTATCAATAATACTTTAACAATATAAACCAACACATATTCATAAGTGACACCAATCAACATATAGTATCAATAATGTGCAAGTTCATCATATACATGTCATATAACATTATAAGCATATTCATACATAAGAACATCCTTCCAAGACTCTCTGTAAGGCTAACTAGTGTAACATTTAGGTAGAGTCCCATACCCATACATAGACTAAGCTAAACCCCTTAGGTCATCTTAGTTAGAGTTCAATCCTTTAGTTCATTTTACTTTTTGGGAACATATTGCTCTAACCGACATAGACCACATGAGCTAATGTGGAATTCGGTATCATGGAACCCTAAACTAAAAGAAGGCGGACTACTTGCCAAGGTAGTACCAAAACATGAACATAGCAACTATGTGGATCCACTAGCTAGTATTCCTATAGGGGCAACATAGTTCAAAAACTAGGAGATATATTTGGAAACCTCTTTATGCTACATGCATTGTAGTCTCCAATCTCTAGAGTACATTGGTGATCCTACCTTCCATGTGGGAAGGGACACTCCTCACTCTAGTTCACTCGGTGCTAAGCTAGAGGCTTTATTAATCATCATAACTTAATATAGGTCATAGGGTCTAACCCTTGTATAACATCATCATCATCATATCTAAATAGGAATTGCATGAGTATTGTCCTTTCCTTACAATTCATATAGATGAGGTTAGCACATTAACATTTCATATCATGATAAGGCACATTGGTAAATCATTCACCATCCTTATAACATTTACATCTTAAGCTAACACCTCACAAACCATAGTTAAAACATTTTAATTCAACATCATACCATCCTATAAATCCTAATAAAATTCATACTCCAATACAACATCATGATTTAATCACAATTAACCATAACTTGAATTAAATATAGGGATCACAAGACTTACCAAGTCTCCTTCAAAATTCAGCATCGAGGTCTTACCATCAACCCTTAACTCAAACCAATTAGGGTATAAAAACATCATAATTCATTGAACAACATTATATCAAGAATAAAAGAATTACTACATCACAATTCAATACTAGATCAAAGCTTAAGACAAGATACTTAGGTCAATTCACAACATAATTCTTAACCTAGATCAATTCTCAAGAACTATAATGAAGGGATCACCATAAATCACCCTAATTATTTCATTATTAGTATAACAACATCATATAGTATAAATTCAACCAATAACTAAGTCAATTGAACCAATACAACACAATTCATATCAAAATCATCACCTAGGGTTAAGGGGTAAAGGCCATCTTCTATAAACTATACCAAACCATCAAGATATATCATAATTGAGTTAAAATACTTGTTAATATATTCATAATATATAAAATAAATCACAAACAAATCAATTCATAACATCAATTTCGTATTGGATGAAACTCACTTGCAAACTCAATTTTGGAAATCAATTTATTGGAACCCTTTGAGGAAAGAGATCTCAAAGGTGAATTAGATCCCATATATTGTTAATTGATGAATATTTATTGAGCAAATTGAATCTTTGAATCCCTTAATCCCTCCCCTAGCTTGGTCTTTAATGGAGTTCTTCAACTAGAGAGAGAAAGAAGACAGAAGGAAGAGAGTTTTGGGTTTGGTAATCATGAACTTCGGTTAGTCTAATTTAGGTTAGGGTATTTTATAAGTCCTTAATTAACTTAATTAGACCTACACTAACCACTAACTAACTAACTAACCACTTAATTCATTATTTGTAACTAATTAAAAACGTGCAGGAAATACAGGCCCCATCGATGAGACCACGATCGACGGATCGTTGGTCCATCGATGACCAGTCCGTCCTTTTGTACTGCACATATGTGATTTTGGTTAGAGACTATGCAAAATGAACCCTCCATTATTTTTGATAAGTTAACATTGATGGTGGCATCGACGCCCCGTCGATTCACCAACAGCTTGTCGTTCCTGTTCATGGGTGAACACTGCCCAGGCAGCCTTGACCCCATAATACAATTGTCCTTCTCAAGGTCCCTTGGTTGGTCCTTGGGAAGCCGTACTTGAACTTTTTGACCATGAATAAACTTAAACACGTGTTGGAAACCCTTACACCAATTTTCATCACTTTTTAACTTCCAAAAGCTAGTCAAATAGTCTAAGACACACTAGCACCTTCTTGACTTACTAAATGAGTTATATTCATTAAATTGGACCTTAAAACAGTGTCTAGACCTTATGACACTCATGTTAGGCTACACAACACGTCTTGGATTTTTGAAGTGTTACAATTATGTTGACTTTTATACCTAATAAAAAACTTCTACCAAACATAGTTAAGCTAATACAACTTTTTATACATGAATAAGATGTCTCTTATACATTAACCAAATGAAACCTTAATGTATTAAAAATGAACTATTTACTTGGAGAAGTGGTTATTGTAAGAATGTCCTTGCATTTGAATACACTTGTCTTATGATGACTTTTTGCATGAAAATTAATGTCCGAGTGCATTGGACACTTGTCTTTTGATAATCTCCTCTCTTGGCCTATAAATGATATTTTCTCTTTGAAATGAATAATGAGAAAAAAAAAACATTTCACATTACTTAAATAGTTTCTTAGGACAGTGCTTGACACAACACCAGTATTAATATTCTGCACTATTATTTATAAATCATCGTAGTAATATTTATCTCAATTTTAGAATTATTATTTTGCTAAATAATATTTTATCATCATTATTGATATTCCCCCAATAATCTAAGTAACTAGGGTAAATAATATGTATGTAATACCTCAAAATTTCTCAACTAAGACATTAATCATTCTATAGCACCTCTCAACTCCATTCTTAAAATTTGAATCGTTTGTGTAACACCCAAAACTTGAAAAAAAGGTTAACATGCATGTCCACAACCTTAAAATATACCATAAACCCTTCACTAAAGCGTAAACAACTCGTGAAAGGGACCACAAACCAATTGGGGCAAGGTACCAAATTATCAAAGGCTTTCAAGTGACGAGTCATCTGGACGGGACCCTAGATGGTCTGTGGTGTCTTGAATCAGAGGTGGATTCAGGATTTAAATTTTCTAGTGCCAAGTAGAAACATTACTTAGATCACTAAATCAACTTTAGGTTTCGATTGCGTACAAAATCCATAAAACATAACTTTTTTAAAAAACATTTACTAATATTATAAATATATATTATTCACTCATAATAGCTCTTAACGAGTTAACATATTTTAAATTACTTATATTTGTAAATATATCCCTGGCTAACAAACTAAAAAAAATCATTTTAATATTAATCACCACTCTTATTTCGTATTTCATTTTTTATCTACTTCATGGAAGAAAGTGCTATTTTAACAATTGCGATAGCTACAAGAAGATATTTACTAATCCATTTTAAAAAGATTAAGAAATAGAAATATTTTTTTATTTTATTAGGAAAAAAGCATTTTATTATATCTAAAAAAAATTAAAGACGAAGTTAATATGATATTATTTCAAAAGTCTATGACATTATTCTATTTATATTACAAAACGAGATTAAGAAAAATATTACTATTTCCACATTATTCTATTTAAATTACAAAACGAGATCAAGAAAAATATTATTATTTCCATTAGTTTAGCTAAAAGATTTCAAGAGAAAAATAAAGAAAAGGTATTCTTTAAAAACAATAATTTTATTAAAAGATTTAAAAAAATATTATGCTTATTAGAAAAGGTGTTTTTTTGACATAATCAAATAACAACATACACATTTTTAGGGTCAAACTACTAGTAGTGAAGACATTTTTATAATAAATTATTAACCGTAAGGCATTTTAAATAAAATTATTAATAGAGAATATCTTCATTTAATGTGACATAGTTTAAAGCTATTTTTAACACATCTCCATCAAACAAACAACTAATAACAAATTATTAAAAAAAATAAAGAATAATAAATTAAATTAGTCAACAATTATTACTAATTAAAACTAAGTCAACAAGAATTTAAAAGAAAAATAGAAATATAATCTCCAAAATATGAATTGTTGAAGCTGAATTCCTCATCCTAATGGTTTCTCTTTTCTTTTTTTTTTTCATTTTTTTTGAAAAAAAGTCATTTACCAGATTCCATTCCGGGTCTGGAAGGGGTGAGTATCACCCACTACCAGTCGCACCACAACTCCTTTTGGTAATGTGGGTGTCATTTGTTTGTTTATACAGATTGTACATATATACACCTATACATACATCCTGTTTTGACCGAAGATCGTGGGTGGCGTGGCACCCGCACAAGCCTAAGTAGATTTGCGCTCTCTTGAACGGTCCATTTGGGAATGCGTACAGGTCACCCATTAACTTTTAAATATAAGATCAACCTAAAATGACCATATCTATTAGCACATAACAAATTTGGTGGTCCAAGACCTATTAAATTAAAGGTTTTGAGTCCTCATTCCAACCAACCAAGTTTTCCTCATTGCAAGTTCTGAGTAAAAATTTATGTTCGTGTTAGTGATGCAGTGTCAGATAGTCGAAGTTTCACGAATGACTTGGCATACGGTGAAGCATTTCACAGGTCGTGGAGCCAAAAATGGTCTGTAAAGCCTCCCTTGTGAGGAACTCCATAAGTTTCTAAGTTGGTATTGTTTTGGTCACTACAAGAAATCTTACATTTGGTGGTGATTGTAGTCACCACAGAAAGTCTGAATGTCGACACGAAATACCTTTAATGGAGACACACCATTCGTAAAGAATAACTGAGTTGTAGAATGTTTATCGGTGCAACAACACCAATCGCCACAGTATGCCATCACGAATAACCTTCTGTAGCAACATATGTCACCATAAACAATTCCTAGAAATCTTTTAAGAAATAGGGCTGCCACTAAAAAAGTGTTTATTGTGCTGACCATTATCACCTCAAATAGATGTTAGTGGATGTCACAACCTGCAAGTACACCCTAAAAGATAAGGCAACCCTTGGGTCGCAACGAGGCATACTTGACCTCTTGAAGGTCTTGTACAAGCCTCTTAGACATCATGCATTATATATATACTAAAAAGTAGTGCGGAATTAAGATTTTCTTCCAAAACATAATGCGGAATTCATATCATAAAATGTCTAACATATGTCTCAAAATCCATCTACGACAACATGAGTACAATAGTATTGGGTCACGACCCATAAAAGTCTAAACATGAAAAGAACATAAAAGACAACATAGTAGTGATTTTCTCGGATGTTATGGAGATTCACTAATCTACTTTCCTTGCAAGCCTTGGAAACTCTACCCTTGAAAGCAACTCAATATGATCAAGACCCTACATGGACAACATGTAGGCAATATGCATTAGTATGCACTATGTATGGAAACTATCACACCAAACATAAGACATCTGAAGGGGATAGTCAAGAATAGACATAATCATAAGAGATAAATACATAAGCATAACATGAATATCATAAGCATAATAAATCATTGTAAAGTCATAGAAGAGTTCATACCTAAATCATTGGCCTTCTTACTCAAAGAAACTACCTCACAAGCCACCTCCAAGTATACTAGTGCAAGGCTAAGGTAGCATCCCATACTACTACCAAAGCTAAGTACATCTCTTTGGTCATTCTTGATCATAGCCCACTATCATAATTAAGACCTAAGTTCATCATATCATATGAGCACTATGCCCCTAGGCCACCCCAAATCCTACTTGTGCAATGCATGTGAAGCATCCCATACTACCTCACACATTAAGTATATCTTGAAGTAACCGCATCTTGTTTCATGTCCTCTTAGAAGTCTCTAGTAGACCTACTTAATCTTGTTAAGGAATCAATATCTTAAGTCAACCATGTCATGGAATGCAACTATAGTCACTATCCAAGATAAACATATATCATGTAGGGGTCATTTCTTAGGTAGCTTTAAGTCATACTTGTGCCATGTATAGATGGCATCTCATACTACAATCCATACTAAGTACTTCTCTAGACTAACCTAATCCAAGCTAACTTATGTTGTAACCTTTTCTATTAAGCTCTCATACTATTATAATAGAGCTATTATCATGGAAAGCATCTCATTATACTAACCAATCTAACTAAGGAAGCATACAACCATCCTAAGCACCATGCAACTAATCATGTAGATGCAAGCTAATCAAGGGGAGAATGAATCCTCAACCCGAAGCTACCATGAGAAATCTATCTCAATCTCTTCCATGAAATACTCCTTACATACAAATCAAGCTACCATTAGGAGAGTATAAGCCTTTCTCCTAAAGATACCATGAAATGGATTTGGTCAAACCAAGTCAAGCTACAATGAAGTTCAACACCTCAAGCTATGATTAGTAATCTAACCCAAGCTCCCATGAGATTTTAACATCTGAAGCTACTATGAGTAATCTAACCCAAGATTCCATGAGATTTCAACATCTCAATCTACCATGAGTATTTCAACTCAAGCCTACTTGAGATTTACTATCTCAATCTACTCTTGAGATCTTGCCATCTCAAGCTATCATGAGTATTTCCACTCAAGCTACCATGACCTTGGGGTTGTCTCACCAAGTCTACTTCACAAAAAGTGACCATAAAACTCATCTTCAAGCTAATATTAGTCTACCATGCATTGATTCATTTTAGGTTCTTAAGTCAACCTAGGGCTCAGCTATTGTGAGAACTTGCTTCTCGTAATCCTTTTTATGTCTAGGTGTAGAAAAGAAAGAAAACATCACCACAATCATCCTCATCATGACTTTAACCCAAATCCTAACAACAATGGTCATAAGCCCTACAAACGAATACTAAGTTTATCCCTCATGATTGATACTTAATTACATATTAATCTATTCAGTTAGATCGTTAGAAGACAATTCTAGTCATAAATGATCACATAGGTTCAATTCCAACTTCCTAGGTCAAGATTATCCTTAATAAATTAGACCTACTTTAATTTATATATAGGTGATTCAATTATGATTAAATAGTATAGAATACAATTGAGTTAAGAAGATCAAATAAAACCTTCATCTAGCCTCTAATGGTCTAGGATCACCATGATCACCTTTAAGTTCAATTACTATAATTCACCATGAAAACAGTAAATAATCATCACATGAACATAAAAGAATGTTATCCACTCTATTGGGATCACAAACACACCTTACCAACAATGCAATCACAACTGCACCCTCCCTAGATTGGGGGTTTTTAGTTCACAATTGAAGGGAAAATAAATGAACTTCATGGATGGAAAAATCCATGAATGAATAATCTTCACATACCTTAGATTAGAGTCTTAATCCCATCTTGAAACCTTGGTGAATTCGTCCTAAGCTGCTGCCCCCAATTCTTCTTCTTCTTCAATGGTGTTCTTGAGAATTCTAAGGTGAGAGACAGGTTTTGATATAGAATCTAGAGTCTAGGGGGCTCTTTTATTTTTTTAATACTCATATAATGCGTAAAACTACCTAAAATAAACACCCATATAATTATTTGAACGTGGGGTAAATTTCACAATTCACCCCTTTACTTAATAGTGAGTTTTGCGAAAGTTGCAGGACCATCAACGGAGGGCCACCTATGGGGCGTCGACAAGACGACGGGTCGTGCTGGCAACCGTTGTTCTGGTCAGAGCCCCTTCACTGGTTCTTAAGTTCATCAACCTAAGTCTCAACCAACGCCCTCAACAACGGGGCGTCAATGGACCTACGGTCCGTTGATGCTCCTCGTTGGTTGGGACTCAGCTTTTCTCATAAGTTGGGTCTCTCTCGGTGGACCCTTAGGTTTGTCCTTGAAGAGTCTTGACAGGAAGTTTCCACCTAAATACATCCTTCTAGATTTTAGGAACCCTCCCTATCAATTTTATCTCCAAACACTACATAAAACCTCAGTAAAACATACTAAGACACGCTAGCACGTCTGAAGGCTAACTTTCAAATGTCAACGGACGTTCTTGGACTTTTCACCTCCAAACTCTTTCAAACTCTATATACTGACTCTTAACACCATAATTTATCATTTCAGGACCTTAAAACCTCATGACACACATGTTAGGCTTTGTTTCAACATAATTCATATTTGGGGTGTTACAGTGGCGCTCACCATCGCCGTAATAACTATAATTTAATAGTGGTGCGCCTCGTCACCAGAATTACTGTAATTTGTAGTGGTGGCTATATATTGACACTCTTAAATTCTATTGTCTTGTATAATACATGGTAAGTGACTTGTATAGGGTCTTTCAGAGTCTTATCTTTCATGTTACTACTAGGGTAAACTTTTGGTCATGACAATATTTTTATATTATACATAAAAAATTTAGTCGTTGTATTTAATTTTTTTTTGGTTTTAAGATAATAATGTTATAAGTGGAATAATCATATTATAAGTTTAATACGGAATCTCATGTCATTTTTTATGATTATTATTTTAATGTTACATAGGTTTTAAGTATGTGTGAATGAATTATGTGCATACATATTTAAATTTCACTTATCTCTTATGCATTTTACATCAACATGCTCTTTAACTTGGCTTGTACTTATTTTCTCTTACTTATGAGCGTGCACGTAGACATTTAAACATGTATAAAGTTGAACAAATCGACATATGCGTCCTACACATGAAATAATATGTGTCTTAAATGCATAATACTACTTAGTTCGAGTGTATCAGATGTGAATTGTCATGTAAATGTATGAGTATTTGTTCAACTTTATATAAGTTTAAAAGTGTATTTGTGCACACACACATTCGAAGTTGGATGGCATAAAAGACAATGCTAAAATTAAGTTAAAAGGGCACATTTATGTAATTATGTTTACGGTCATCCTCTATTATGTATCCTGATAAGTAACTTTTCATTGTCATTAATGATTTAATATTTCTATTTTATTTTAAAGGAAAAAGTATTTTTATAAGTTTTTGACTTTTTTAGAGTTGCCGCTTAATTTTTTAAGAAAAATCAAGAAAACTTAGTTTTTGAGAAGATTTAAACAGAAAAGCCTTGAGAAAACTTTAAAGGGGTTCGGGGATTCCTATTTATATTTTAGGAAGGTGTTTAAAGCACCCAAAACATCCGTTAATACGATTTTCCATCAACTAAAATATTTGGCTAAAATGATCTAACTTAAATTAGTTTGAATTGAAAATTTATTTAGGAATGACGAAAGTTTAATACTAACATAATAATTGAGTTAACAACTTGCAAAATTTATTTTAAGTTTATTTACTTGATTTACTTAAAACATTAAAATGAGGCAACATCTTGCGGGGATTCGAGATTTTTACCCCAATACTGACGACAATATTCAATCAATAAATATGATAAAGTGTGTGTGTGTGTGTGAGAGAGAGAGAGAGAGGGAGAGAGAGTTGGGTCCAAATCCAGTTTCTGTCCGCCTGGACCGGTATTTGGACCCCTTCCATGTTGGGTTTTAGAACAATTCTATTTGTGCCTGCCTAAACTAATGAAACATTTTAATAATAAATACATAAAAGAAAATACTACAAGGGCTTAGACCGAAAGAGAACAAAATACAATGTTTGAAAAGTAATAAATTTGGGCTTTTGAGCCTAATTCTCCAACTCCGGTCATTTCGAATTCTTCAATCTCTAAACCTGTACGCCGATTTTTGTAATGAACTTGACTCGAATGAAAGAATTTTTGAGCCTATGTGTCTCCCCGAGATGCAAAGGAAGGAGATAAGAGTTCATAGCGAACTCAGACATAGGAATTCATGCACAAAAGAGATGAAAGGATTAATGATTGATCATGAAAAGGCTCTTTTTTTTAAAAAAAAAAATCAAACTAATTATTTGGATGTAACCACATACTTCTAATTTTTATAACAAATCAAACACACCCTAAACTATATATGGTGGAAGGCTAAACATATGAGGAAACACATATGAATTCTTAACAAATAAGCAATTGGAAATTTTAAGGGTAACATGAACACTAGGTCACAAGCAATTTTATTAACATGATAAATGCCAACAGTGAGTCTAGTGACCAATACTAGTGTTAAGACAACTTAAACAAACAACTTATACCCAGAGGGGTATCATTTCAGCAAACAATGGAGATAACATCATTACGCATAAACCTATCATCCATAAGCAACCAAATAGGAAAGGAAAGGAACTTGAAAACTAATATGACTTCTTGCAGATGCCAAAAAAAGAACAAGGGAAGCGATATTTATTTATTTATTTAAAAATAAAAATTCTTAATACAAAATAAACGGATTGAATTAGACCAATGTCAAGAGAAACACACTCACATCATTCATGTACCATTTGGAGACGAAGATCAATAAAGATAAACAAGTTTACAAGACTAACAACAAAATATACCTACACTATATGCATCAACATCTAAAGAGTCATAAAGGGGAGTTTTTACACAAACATTATGCTAAAAAATGCCCCAAAAAAATATGAACACACTATCCCAAATGGAAACCAGAAGATATAGGCACCACTCAAAATATTCCAGCAAAAATAATAATAGATAAATAAAAATAAATAAATAAATAAAATAAAAAAATAAAAAATGCAAGGTATTGCTAAACTGCAAGAAATCTATACCGAACAAACAGAAATGACAGAAAGCGATGAACAAGAACATAATGAAGTCGTGACAAAAACAGATTAGTATAAACAACCCATTCCAATCATAAACTATATGAATATCTAAACTATCGAAACGGGAGAGATCTTGGAAATGCGTTAACAACGGTAGTAAAATGAAACCAGCATGCGATTCAAAAAGAAGAAAACCCTCCAAAGAAGTATACATATATAAATGTTACAATGGAGAACTCAACTCTTGGCAATATTTCTAAGCAAATAAAACAGATACACTAATTTACGATCAAACAGAGAGTCCAAAATCTTAGCAAACACTAGTGTATACAAAGACTCACATAATCCAGAATCCAACAATAAGCACATTTAGAATAAAATGCTTGAACTAAAAAATGACTATTACCTTCCGAGGTGCAGCGATTCTGGGGACGGGACGTGCAAGCAGAGGCGATTCTACCCACCGCCGCATGAAAAACTCAAGTCGCCAACGAAGGAACAAAATTTGGACGAGAGTTTACACTCGAAACAAATTAAAATATAAACCTCTGTTCACAAACTTATTGATAGTATCTTTCAACTTTCCTGGTGCCCCCCTAGAAATCTCTCCCAATCTTTTCGACTCCTTTAGATATGTAGACTTTTGATTCACTGTAACTCTCCTAAGAAATTTTCTTTCCTTTTTTTTTCACGTTAATGTTCCCAAAAAATATCTTTAAAAAATCTCCCCCCTCCAAAGTTGTCAAAAAGAAGAATATTTATAGGAGGATATTACAGTTTTTAACTATCTTATTTTGGAAAAATCTTATTGAAATAACCCCCACTTATTTATATCTTATTGAAATAACTCCCACTTATTTTGGTATCAGAGCAAGAGATCTAAAAGACCTTATATGAAAAAAGATTATTATTTTAGAAAAATATTTTCTTACCATAGAACTATATTTTTTAATAGACAACATTTAAAAATAGTTTAAGTATATAAAAAATCTTTAGAAAGCCATTTATTTACCTTAAAATTAAGATTATCATTAACCTATACACTTAAATATTCTGTAAAGACACTTAGAGAAACTCTTTAGACAATCTCAACAACAAATAAGTGAAGAATTAAATCAAGTAGATTTTGAAATAAAAGAAGTAAGAGAATGAATTAAAATTATTAAAAATAATACTTATTATTATAATTCTATAGGATAATAAATGAGAAGACCTTATAAAAATACAAAAGAATATAAAAAAATTAAAACAGAATTACTAGATTTATATGTAAAAGTAGATATATTATTAAAAGAACTAAAAACAACAGGCTCTAATAAAGAAATAAGTAATAAATTAGATTATATATTTTTCTTAGCTAGAATCTTAGAACAAAAACTAATAAGACATCTTATGTCACGACCCAAAAATGGGCGTGATGGCACTCGTCTTATCCCACCAAGACAAGTCAGCCTAAAACTCAACCATTACAATAAAGTGCGGAAACAAAATATAAGTAACTTAATAAAATCTCCAAAACCTGGTAGTCACGTGTACAAGCCTCTAAAGTATTAAAATCGGATCAAAAGAAAATATAAGTCTCATATGATATTGTTTCTAGAGTAGAACAAAATCATAAACAAGAGTAAGGAGGGATGCTGAGATGACCAACAACTACCTCACAGAATCTCCAGGAACCCTCGGAAAAGAAGAGAATATATCATAAAAGTCCGGGCTAGTAACCTACAAAAATTTGTAGAAGCACGGGGTGAGTACCAAACCACACGGTACTAAGCAAGTAAACCTCTAAACACAAGCTAAGGGGATGAAATACGGGTACTCCTACCACCCCCAACCGAACTTCCACAATTACAACCTGCAGTAAATTCAACCCAACCTAACAGCTCACAGTTTACATAGCACGTAGCTCAACAACAACACTTAGACAAATTACATATCCTCAACAACAACACTTTAAAATTACATATCCTCAACAACAATACTTCAACAAATTATATATCCGCAATAACAAGCTCAATATTGATCAATCACAAGTTCCGCAGAAAGGCAATCGGAAGACCAGCAAACACGATATCAAGTTCACTAATGATAAGTATGTGCAATGCAATGGAATGCAATGTCAAGTATAATGATGCATGTCTGACCTAGTGATACACACCCGCCGTCTCTCAGTGCGGGACCCATGGGGGACATATCTGTTCATGCATCTGTCGCGGCGCACGACACGACCCTCGATAATAGTAACCATCGCGGCGCGCGATACGTCCCTCGAAATATAGTATCCATCGCGGCGCGCGATACGTCCCTCGAAATATAGTAACCATCACGGCGCGCGATACGTCCCTCGAAATGGTACATCCTCTTTAAGTTATCATTCTTTCTCAATGCACATAACACTTCCACAACCATATCTCAGAATAATGCAATGACATGTTCACACAAATAATGAGAAGATGACCATTTTCATAACATTGCACAGTTCACAACCACACAAACATGAAATCACATCAACAATGATTCAACAAGCCATCAAACTTTTCTCAACACATCACACATAAATAATTAATCACATCGCCTTTTGTTATCCCTTTTATTTCATCATTAGAATTAATCAATGTGGACAAGTCAACACATCACCAATCCCGTTACTCCCAAACATATATCAGAAGGAAATACACGCATTCCATACACTTAACAAGAGTTTAGAAATTCACTTGCCTCAATTTATCGAACAGTCACTCCGGGACTTTAGTCTTCCCTTTTCGTTAGGCTTCCAAATCAATCCAATCTATTCAAATAAATAATCACAATAAAGTTTTGAAACTAACAACACACATTATTATGTGTCTAGCATTGACCCAAAAACTTGCTCATATGAACAGTAAAAATTTCTAAATCTTTGTTCCAACCAATAGGTCAAATTCCATATTCCCTAAATTTCAAGTTTGAGATTAAGTTAATATTTCTCCAAACACTACAACTCTAATAGTATTCCTATAATTTAATACCCTTATATCTAATTATCTTTTTTTATTATAGCAAAACGGAATCATAATGTGATAAGCCTATGGGTAAAGAACAAAATATCAAAACGAATAAAATTTGTGAATGTTCAATTCATTCGCTACCTGTTGCAATATGAAATCTTGAGTTCATCGTCAATATTCCTTCTAATTATTTAGGCCATTAGTACGTGATCAATATACTAGGTGTTTCCAAACATTATTAACCAATATTTAATTATTAAAATATTAAATTCTATTTAATAAAATATATATACAACACAACAATTTTCTGCAAACCCAATATCATATTCCATTGTTAACATCAAAGCAACAAGTTTGTTTTCTCGCCTAAGCCTACAATTTTTAAATTACTAAGTTTGTATAATTCTTACCTGACTGTTGTTTCTCCTACGCCGTGCATCTGGTGGGTTTTTTTCGTCCATCCTTTCTTTCTTTTCTTTTCTAGATTAACTATATGTCAAAAGTAATAAACCCTAATAACTTATTTTTAGTATGGGTCAAATAGTATTTAATAAACTAAATAAATAAATTATTTAATATATATCTATTTAATTAAATAATCATAGTTATCGAATGATTCAAATTAATTTCACCAACTAATAAAAATTTACTCTAGGACGATAATCAAGAGGAGTAAAACGATAATGTTTTTAAAAAAATTACCAAAACTGAATTTATGGATCGTTACATCTTATATCTAGAAATTTTCCAATAAAAAATATTTCATGAGAAATCTTCCATTTGCTTTAAGAATAAGACTTGATTATTGGCTATTATATAGAGATATAGAAGAAAAGAAAAGATTGCAAAGAGTAGAAAAAGCAATAGAAGCATATACATATATATATATATATATATATATACGAAAATGAATTTTTTAGACCACAAAATTTTTATATTGAAAGAAATAACGACGAATATATAAAGGCTTTAAAGTGGGAATTACAAGGAATTAGTCGTGCTATTGTCACGACCCTAATCGGGTCGCGACTGGCACCCACACTTACCCTCCTATGTGAGCGAACCAACCAATCTAAACCTTAACATTTAAATATAATTTCAACAGAAAGTAATGCGGAAGACTTAAACTCATTAGTAAAAACCAATTCAATAACTTCTAAAAACTCAACACTATTATTATCCCCAAAATCTGGAAGTCATCATCACAAGAACATCTACTTCAAATTACTAAATCTAAGATTATCTAAGAAGCTAAAATATATAAACAGCTAGTCCATGCCGGAACATCAAGGCATCAAGACATGAAGAGGAGGATCCAGTCCAAGCTAGAAACATTAGCTCACCCTGATATTCGGAGTAATGAAGACTGACTAGAGTTGCGGTTGAGTTGAAGACGACGGTACGTTTGCTGCACTCCACAATTTACAAAGAAAACAAATACAAGTAGGGGTCAGTACAAACACAAGTAGTGAGTAGGTATGATCGGCCAACTCAAAATAGAAAACAGTATATATCAGATAATATCATAAAATCAACTACAATACTCAACATGCGGCATTTACAATTACCATAACCCTTGGTCACAACACCAAGCTCATCAATGAGGACTCACGCCTCCCCCATCATACTCATTTGGGAATTAGGTTCATTAAATTGAGTATATTAACATATTTCAAGATTCATTCTCTTTGCTAATCCTGGTGCCGGAACGTGGAACTCGGATCCTCATATACTATCCTGGTACCGAAACGTGGCACCCGATCCATATACTATCCTGGTGTCAGAACGTGACACTCCGATCCTCATATACTATCAAGGTACCGGAACATGGTACCCGATCCATATACTATCCTGGTGTCGGAACGTGACACTCCGATCCTCATATACTATCCTGGTACCGGAACGTGGCACCCGATCCATATACTATCCTGGTGTCGGAACGTGACACTCCGATCCTCATATACTATCCTGGTACCGGAACGTGGCACCCGATCCCCTAATCTCACTACTTTCGTTCATCAAGCCTTCTTTTATACCAAGGCATCATCATTAACAAGGTAGATTAGGGTTTCTTTTTCAAGATTTAGGATTCAATAGCTTCATCATGCTTATTTTATCACAATTATATAATCACAATATGCAAACACATAATTAAGCATATAGAAAGGTTTACAACACTACCCAATACATATCATTCGCAATTAAGACTTTACTACGAATAGTATAAAAACCATAACCTACCTCCACCGAAGATTAGTGATCAAGCAAGCAAATTCCCCAAAGCTTTGTGTTTTCCTCTTCTCGTTCGATCCTCTTCTATCACAAAGTCAACCACTTCCTTAAAACATTAAAGAAATCCGACTCAGCCTGGGATTACGCAGCTTGTGACGGCTCGTCATGCCTGCGACGGTCCGTCCAGAGACTCAATTCACTTAAAGAGTCTGTGACGGTCCGTCACTCCTGTGACGGTCCGTCCTGCCATTCCGTTACGAAGTTCAGAGAGTCGATTTAAGTATCCATTTTTCAGAATTTCTAAGTGTTTTGAAACGAGACCCCCTCGACGGTCCGTCGTGCCCATGACGGTCCGTCGTGGGATCCGTCGTCTCAGCCAATTTTCCAGAAATAACATCTGTTGCTCAAAACGACTAAACAGGTCGTTACAGCTATAGATAGCTATAATAAAAGAAAAAAAATTATAAAGATAATTAGCCAACTACTTTAGGGTAAAATAACAATAGTAACAATAACTTCATTAAAAAGCATAGAATACCTAGACTTACAAATCAATATAGAAAAAAGATTTCAAAGATTAAAATTAGACAATATAATTAGGTGTAACTTTGACAACGGAAATCATTGCTTACATAGAAAAGACGCTCAATATAATACTTTAATAGATTTAATAATAAATCTAAGTGAAGATATAAAAGAATCAAACAATAAAATTATAAAAATAGTAAGTGAACAAGAAGAAACACAAAATAAACAAAAACAACTATTTAGAAAGATAGAAAATAATTTAGACTACCTTTAAGAACAAGGAGTAGAATTACATAAAAAATTAATCGAGTTAAAAAATAAATCTAAAGAAGAGATTAATAATGCATTAATAATAAAAATACAAGAAATAAAGACAGAATTAGCATCAATAAAAGAAATAGTTCTTTCATGATAGATTTAGTAGAATCAGAGACACATAGAGAAGCAATAAAACTAATAGAAAAAAGAATAGCCCTCCCATTAGATTATAAAGAATTTAATCCACCTTCAAAATCAGATCAAATTATTATACAACTGAACAATACAATAATAGCATTTTTATTACAACTACATAATAAGATAGATAAAAACTTTACAGAAAAATTAGAAAGTAAAAATATAGACACAACCGGAATAGAAGAATTAATAGAAAAGTTAAATAAAATAGAAATTACTCCTCAAAAAGAGAAAATAATTAAAAAAACAGAAAAAAAGGACAAGAAAGACCAAGACCAAGTTACTCCCAGAATAGAATAAGTAATAATTTTTTATCAAAAATATTAAATAAAAAGACAAAATAAGTAAACAATCAACAATTAGACGAAATAATAGACACAGATAAAGATATACAAAACTTCCAACAAAATCAATTAAATTTATTGAATCCAAAAGTCTTATATAGTAGAAACGCAAAATCCTACCTATATAGACATTATAGAGAAGAACAATTATCACTATAAGGAAACAATTTTGTATCTTTACCACTCATAAACTATGAATGTGTGAAAGAAATAAAACATGTTAAAAAAAATTTAATGCATATAGGATTAATAGTAATAGGAATTAAAGGATTAACTAGAAAAAATTTAGGAACAAAGACATTAATTACAATATATGATAATAGATGGTCAGACATAAAAAAAGCAATTATAGGATTAAGAGAAGCAGATATGACTTATAATGGAGGAATTTTCTATATAAGTCCAGACTTTATGATGAATTTAAATGAATTCGGAACCCAAATAAGAATAGGAATACAAACTAAAGGATATGAAGAAATGCATAGTGAAAAAAATGTGTGTAGGATTTTTAGGAAAAATGACAGATAATAGTAACACTAGATTTAAATTAAAAATAAAAGACGTAGTAGAAGTAATGGGAAACAAAGGGATAAAATTAATAAAACCTATAAAATAAATCCTGAAGAATATACAGGATTAGAATGGAAATTAGGAGATTTCAAAGAAAAAAAAGCTTTAATACCAGACGCTCATTTAATATATACAAATTCTAAAGGAGAACTCTCAATTAGATTTACAGATTATAATTACGAAGATCAAAAAGACTTTGAAGAAGAAAGCGTTGTAGAAGAAATGCCTTTAGAAGGGATGAATATAGAAATAATAATAGAAGAAGACTTTGCAGTAGATTTGGCTATAGAAAAAGCTAAAGAGATAAGTAAAAACAATAAGAATAAATTATTTACATGCAAAGAATGTAAATTAAAAGACTTAAATATAGAACAAACAATATCTCATTTTAAAACATGTGAACAAAGAACCGATAATAAAGGATAAAGATTAATAAAAAATTTACAAGATAAATTAGAAAAAGTTAATAATATAATGACAGAAATACAAGAAAATGATAGTGAAATATCTGAGTTAGAATCTATACTAAGTCAAAAAGAATTAATGGAAACAACAAGTTCTAGTAGTCCATTCCAGAGAACAAATGAACAAGGTTATACAGCAGATAATAGTACGGGAAATATACCACGTAGAAGAGTATATAGACAAGGAGATACTCCAATAACAGAAGTTAAACCTATGAGAAAAAGAATGCCTATAGAAGAACCAATAATACTCCAAGAGGGAGGAAGTAAAATAAAAATTTTAATATAGCGGCACATGACCCACAAAGATTGAATTCAGTAATAGACTTATGGAAAGGAATAGTAGTAGCAGATTTCATAAAAAATTATACAGAAACTGATGCCGAAACAATGTACAAATACTTAGAAACATTCCTAGGAGAATCAACCAAAGCTCTATGGGAAGCTTATAAAGTAAAATTCCCATCAGAATTTCAGTACTTAGTATCATTAGGGCCAAAACCATATAATTTTACAAATAAAATGCATACATTAATAACAGGAGAAGACCCAAATAGTGGATTAGTGTACTTACAACGAAATGCAGTAATAAAATTAGAACAATTAAGTATAAATAATTTGTATTATATAAAGAAATTCTTAAATGATTATTTCTATTATTTTACAATTAGCGGAAATGCCTTTGATCAAGATCTAGGTAAAAAGTTATTTAATAAACTACCAGGAGCTTTAGGAAGAGAAATAGAAGAAAGATGGATTAAAAGAGAAGGAGTAGCACAAAACCCTCAAGCAAAATGGTCAATAGGACATAGAAGACAACATATAATGGAAATATTACAAAAAAAAGTACTAATTTACAAATACAAAAACAATTAAAGCAAAATGAGATGAATTTCTGCAAAGACATAATATATACAACCCAAAATTATGATAAAAATCAATATAAAAAGAAAAAGTATAAGAAATACAACCCACGGAACAATAAGAGATATAATAAAAAAGGATATTTTCGTAGAAAATCTTCAGCAAGAAAACCATATTTAAATAGGGACAGACATGTTAGAAAATATAGAACAGATAGAAATTATAAAAATAAGTTAGAATATTTTACATGTGGAAGTATAGAACATTTACCAAATACTTGTCCTAAAATATATAATGCAAAGACTAAAAATGCTCAAATAGTAAAAGAATTTAACAAAGCATTATTAAATATAGATGAATACATGTCAGATAATGAAAGCATTTACTCTATAGTAAGCATTGATATAAATGACAATAACAAAGAAGAAGATTCTTCTAATTCAAAAGGAGAAGAATTATTTAATGAAATAGGAATAAAAAATTTAAATATAGACGACCAACAAAATTAATTTTTTGAATATAATAGAATGTGAACATAATTTCGAAAAAGATGCAGGATTAGACACTAATCCATGTAATTGGTGTAAATGGTATCCAAGTAAATATAAAAGAGCTAAATGTAATAAATGTTTTATAGAAGGATGTATAAGTTGTATAAAAACACAATTAGGAATAATAATGTCATGACCCAAACCGGGTTGCGACTGGCACCCACACTAACCCTCCTATGTGAGCGAACCAACCAATCTAAACCTAAACATTTCAATATAATATAAACAGAAAGTAATGCGGAAGACTTAAACTCATTAATAAAATCCAACATCTATTATTCCCAAAACCTGGAAGTCATCATCACAAGAACATCTACTTTAAACTACTAATTCTAAGAGTTTCTAAGAAGCTAAAAATACATAAGAAGCTAGTCCATGCCGGAAGTTCAAGGCATCAAGACATGAAGGAGAAGATCCAGTCCAAGCTAGAAGCGTTAGCTCACCCTGACGATCCGGTGTGACGAAGACTGGCTTGAGTTACTGTTGAGTCGAAGATGACGGCACGTTTGCTGCACTCCACAAATAACAAGAAGAAAAACATAAAAGTAGGGGTCAGTACAACCCACGGGTACTGAGTAGATATCATCGGTCAACTCATAATAGAGAACAGTATATATCAAGTAATATCATAAATCAACTATAAAACTCAACATGTAGCAACAACAAGTACTATAATCATCAGTAAATACCATCAAGTTCATTCATGAGGGCTCAAGCCTCAACACCATACTCATTTGGGAATTAAGTTTTATTAAATTGAATATATTATCATCTTCCAAGATTCATTATCTTTCTTCCTCTTGTGTCGGTACGTGACACTCCGATCCCCTACTACTATGTGTCGGTACGTGACACTCCGATCCCCTAATTCTATGTATCGGAACGTGACACTCCGATCCCCTACATGTGTCGGTACGTGACACTCCGATCCCCTACATGTGTCGGAATGTGACACTCCGATCCCCTACATGTGTCGGTACGTGACACTCCGATCCCCTAATTCTATGTGTCGGAACGTGACACTTCGATCCACTAATACTATGTGTCGGTACGTGACACTCCGATCCGCTAATATCATTCTGTAAATCATCAAGCCTTCTCTATACCAAGGCATCATCAATCCCATTACTTTAATTCATCAAGCCTTCTTCTATACCAAGGCATCCTCAATCCCATTACTTTAATTCATCAAGCCTTCTTCTATACCAAGACATCGTCATTAATAATGTATATTAAAGTTTCTTTTCAAGATTTGGGATTCAATATTTTCATCATGCTTATCTTATCACAATCACATAATCATATTCATGCAAACATACCATTAAGCATATAGTAGGGTTTACAATACTACCAATACATATCATTCACTATTAAGAGTTTACTTTGAAAGCATGAAAACCATAACCTACCTCCACCGAAGAATTGGAATCAACAAGCAATTTCCCAAGCTTTGATATTCCCTCTGCCTCTTGATCGATCAATTTCTCTCTCTCCTTGTTCTCTCTGTTTTCTTTATTCAAACCCTCTTTCTTTTACCCTAGTTAACATATAATTAAGTGTAAAAGATGGCAATAATACCCCACTAATTAACTTAGGGTTACCTCTTTTAACCCCCAAGAATTTGAGTTATTAATATAAACCCACAAAATCTATAATTAAGGAAGGAATAGTCCAAAAACGTCCCTTAAAACATGTAAGGAAATCTGATTCTGCCTGGGATTTGCGCAACCTGTGACGGGCCATCGTGCCTGCGACGGTCCGTCCTGCAGGTCGTCGCAAGAGTCAGAGAGTCAATTTCCATTGAACAATCTATGACGGTCCGTCACGCCTGTGACGGTCCGTCCTGCCATTCCGTCACGAAGTTCAGAGAGTCGATTTTCAGTACCCAATTTCAGATTTTCTAAGTGTTTTGAAACGAGACCCTGCGACGGTCCGTCGTGCCCATGACGGATCGTCGTTTGGTCCGTCGCCTCAGCCTGTTTTTCCAGAATTGAAGTTTGTTGCTCAAAACGACTAAACAGGTCGTTACAATAGATACCAATTTACCCATCGTTCGTCCCCGAACGATCAAAAGTAGGAAAACAAGGGCGAAAAGGAGTACCTGAATCTGTAAACAGATGTGGGTATTTTTCTCGCATATCCGCCTCCTTCTCCCAAGTGGCTTCTTCAACGGGTCGATTCTTCCATTGCACCTTGATGGATGCAATCTCTCTTGACCTCAACTTGTGAACTTCTCTATCTAAAATAGCAACAGGCTCCTCCTCATAAGACAAGTTCTCATCAAGCAAAACTGAATCCCAACGGATAATGTAGTTCCCATCCCCATGGTATCTTTTCAACATTGACACATGGAATACCGGGTGTACTCCGGACAGCCCTGGAGGCAAGGCTAACTCATAAGCCACCTCCCCTACTCGCTTAAGTACTTCAAATGGTCCAATGTACCTTGGACTTAGTTTACCCCTTTTACCAAACCGCATCACCCCTTTCATGGGTGAAACTTTCAACAAGACTTGTTCACCCTCCATGAACTCTAAGTCTCTAACCTTTCGATCTGCATATTCTTTTTGTCTATTTTGCGCCACTAGAAGCTTTTCTTGAATAGACTTCACTTTTTCCATCGAATCCCTCAAGAGATCAGTACCCCAAGGTCTAACCTCGAACACATCAAACCAACCAATGGGAGACCTACATCTCCTACCATACAATGCTTCAAATGGAGCCATATCAATGCTTGAGTGATAGCTATTATTGTATGAAAACTCCGCTAAGGGTAAGAAGCTATCCCAATGGCCACCAAATTCTATCACACACGCACGAAGCATATCCTCCAACACTTGAATCGTTCGCTCAGACTGACCACCGGTCTGGGGATGGAACGCAGTACTAAGGTCCAACCTAGTACCCAATTCTGCATGCAATGTTTTCCAAAACTTAGAAGTAAACTGCGTACCTCTATCTGATATGATGGATAGTGGAACTCCATGCAATCGCACCACTTCCGAGATGTAAAGTTTGGCTAACTTTTCTGCATTGTAAGTCACCTTGACCGGAATGAAATGAGCAGATTTAGTTAACCTATCAACAAATCACCCAAATGGAGTCATACTTACCCATTGTCTTCGGAAGACCAACCACAAAATCCATTGCAATTCTTTCCCACTTCCATTCCGGAATGGGCATTCTCTGAAGTGTTCCTCCGGGCCTTTGGTGTTCACACTTTACTTGTTGACAGTTTGGACACTTGGCAATAAAGTCAACAATATCACGCTTCATTCTACTCCACCAAAAGTGTTGCTTTAGGTCACGATACATCTTGGTTGCACCCGGATGTATAGAATACCTTGAACTATGAGCCTCTGTCAGAATAGTGTTGATCAAATCATCGACGCGGGGTACACATACCCTTCCCTTGATTCTCAAAACACCTTCCTCATCGATTTGTGCTTCCTTAGCCTCTCCTCGCAATACTTTATCTTGAATTCTGTGCAGTTTCTCATCATCAGACTGTCTTCCCTTAATCTTGTCAAGAAAGGAAGATCTTGCCTCCACAGAAGCCAACAATCATCCCCTCTCATTTACTTCTAATCTCATCAAGTCATTAGCTAGAGTTTGAACCTCTCTAGCCAGTGGGCGTCTAGAAGCTTGCAAGTGAGCTAGACTTCCCATGCTTCCCGCCTTTCTACTTAAAGCATCCGCTACAACATTCGCCTTCCCCGGATGATACAAAATAGTGATGTCGTAGTCCTTCAGTAGTTCCATCCATCTCCTCTGTCTTAAGTTCAAATCTTTATGAGTAAAGACATACTGAAGGCTACGATGATCCGTGTAGACCTCACACTTAACCCCATATAAATAGTGTCTCCATTGCTTTAATGCAAACACTACCGCAGCCAATTCCAAATCATGAGTTGTATAGTTACGTTCATGCACTTTTAATTGTCTTGAAGCATAAGCAATCACACTCTTCTCTTGCATTAGTACTGCACCCAACCCAGAATAGGATGCATCACAATAAACAATGAAGTTCTTACCCTCTACTGGCAAGGTAAGGATAGGTGCGGTAGTCAACAAAGTCTTGAGCTTCTGAAAGCTTTCCTCACATTCGTCCGACCATACAAATGGAACATTCTGCTTAGTCAAGTTCGTCAATTGGGAAGCAATAGAAGAGAATCCCTTGACAAATCGGCGGTAGTAGCTAGCTAACCCAACAAAGCTCCTTATTTCTGACACATTAGTAGGTCTTACCCAATTCTTCACTGTCTCAATCTTAGAAGGATCCACCATCACTCCATCCTTAGAAACCACGTGCCCTAAGAAGGACACTGCATCTAGCCAAAACTCACACTTAGAGAACTTGGCATAAAGCTTTTTCTCCCTCAACATTTCCAATACCATTCTCAAATGCTCTTCATGTTCCTTCTTGCTCTTTGAGTATACCAATATATCATCAATAAATACGATCATGAAGAGGTCCAAATATGGCTTAAAAATCCCGTTCATCAAGCTCATGAATGCAGCAGGGGCATTCGTAAGACCAAAGGACATCACTACAAATTCGTAATGCCCATACCTCGTTCGAAAAGCAGTCTTTGGCACATCCGTTGCCCGTATTTTCAATTGATGATAACCGGATCTCAAGTCAATCTTAGAGAAGACACAAGCACCTTGTAACTGATCGAACAAGTCATCAATGCGGGGAAGAGGATACTTGTTCTTTATGGTTACCTTGTTTAGTTGTCTGTAGTCTATACACATTCGAAAACTCCCATCCTTCTTCTTTACAAACAAAACCGGAGCACCCCAAGGGGATGCACTTGGTCTAATGAAGCCTTTGTTCAATAACTCTTGAAGTTGTGCCTTTAACTCTCTTAACTCCGCGGGAGCCATTCTATAAGGGGGTATAGAAATGGGGCGAGTATCGGGTTCAAGATCAATACAAAAGTCAATATCCCTATCCGGTGGCATACCAGGAAGATCTGCAGGGAACACATCCAGAAACTCACGAACTACTGAAACCGACTCAATCGAAGGTACTTGGGTAGTGTCATCCTTGAGATGTGCCAAGAAAGCTAAACACCCTTTACTAATCATTTTCTTAGCACGAAGAAAGGAGACGATGCGGACCGGATTGGAAGTGTAGTCACCCTCCCACACTAACGGGTCTATCCCAGGCTTGGCTAACATCACCGTTTTAGCATTACAATCCAAGATTGCAAATTGCGGAGAAAGCCAAGTCATACCCAGAATCACATCAAAATCATCCATTGCCAAGATAACCAAATCTACATAAGTGTTGCTCCCCACAAAGTTTACCACACAAGACCTATATACCTTTTCAACTACCACAGACTTACCCACCGGAGTAGAAACACGAATAGGCATATCAAGAAATTCACAATGTAAATTTAGACCATTAGCAAATGAGGAAGATACATAAGAAAATGTGGATCCAGGATCAAACAATATAGAAGCCATGCAATCACAAACCAGAAGATTACCTGTGATGACAGCATCAGATGCCTCCGCTTCAGACCGCCCAGGGAAAGCGTAACAATGGGCCCTATCGTTCGTCTGTCCGTTGCCCCTACCATGTTGTGATGTAGTGGCCCCAGTTTTCCCATTACCTCTGCCGTTTTGGTGACCACCATTACCTCGACCACCACGTCCTCCAGAATAACGGCCTCTACCATGACCACCTCTACCTCTAGCTATTGGGGGTCTATAACTTTGTCTGGGACAATTTTTCCTAATATGTCCAATCTCCCCACATCCATAACATTCTCTGGAGTCAATCATAGGCCCCTCGGAGAAGTGTTGACCGGTCTGAGGTGGTCCCCCAACTACAGTCTGTAGTGAAGACTGAATTGGTCGGACTGAGTAACTTCCCGAACCCTGTCCTCTAGTGTAAGAACCATTAAACTCACCTCCCTTTCGAAGCCTTTTTGATGTCGATGTTGTGGTGAAGTCGTCTGGCTTCACTCCTTCCACTTCTATCACAAAGTCTACCACTTCTTGGAAGGATTTTGCCGTTGCCGCTACCTGTAAGGCCGAAATCCGCAATTCTGACCTCAACCCCTTCACAAACCGGCGAATCCGCTCTTGAGGACTGAAACAGAGTTGAGTGGCATATCTGGATAGTGCACGGAACTTAGCCTCATAAGCATTAACCGACATCCTACCTTGCTCTAGGCTCAGGAACTCATCCCTTTTCCTATCCCTCAAAGTCCGGGGGATATACTTCTCCATAAACAAGCTAGAGAACGAGGCCCAAGTAATAGGTGGTGCCTCTATTGGTTGACACTCAATATGTGACCGCCACCACATTTTGGCGTTCCCTTGAAACTGATAAGTCACAAACTCCACACCAAACCGTTCTACTATACCCATCTTGTGTAGTAGCTCGTGACAGTCAACCAGAAAATCATAAGCATCCTCCGATTCAGCACCCTTGAAGACTGGAGGTTTCAATTTCAACAACTTACTGAAAAGTTCATGCTGATCACTTGTCATTATAGGCCCAGTAGTCAGACGTGGAAACGTGCCTATTTCCAATGGAACATCCATGCGGGGAGCCATAGTAGCCGCATGTTGTACCTCCGGAGCCTGAGGTGCTGGTGCAGAAAACACTGGGGGTGTCTGGCCCTGATCAGATAACCCGCTAAGATAAGCCAGAACCTGATTGATCATCTCTGGGGTAGGTTGGGGTGGCATTTCCTCATTTTGCACTTGTTCATTCACCCCATCCTCCCCCTCTCTTATCACTTCCTCAGTCGGTGGAGGAGTCACCGCCCTAGTACCAGATGGGCTCGGTGCTCGTCCTCTTCCTCTAGAGGACGTCCTCCCACGACCTCTACCACGGCCCCTTGCCGCTGTTCTTCCTCGAGCCACAGCCCCAGTGGCTGGCTCAGTTGTTTCTTGTCTGTCCGGTGTTGGTGTTGGCGTAGTCGTTGCTCTAGTTCTAACCATCTGCGAAAGAGAGTGAAGATGGTCAGATACCAATTCGTATCGCTTAGATACCAATTGGACTCAAGTAGTAGCACGAAAGAAAGAATGAAAGAGTGAAATTTTCCTAAAGTCTTATAGCCTCTCAAAGAAAAGTAAAGGCGTCCCCCTACCGTTCCTTAAGACTCTACAAGACCTGTTCTTGTATGATGAGACCAACGAACCTAATGCTCTGATACCAAGTTTTGTCACGACCCAAACCGGGTTGCGACTGGCACCCACACTTACCCTCCTATGTGAGCGAACCAACCAATCTAAACCTTAACATTTCAATATAATATAAACAGAAAGTAATGCGGAAGACTTAAACTCATTAATAAAATCAATAACTATTATTATTCAACATCTATTATTCCCAAAACCTGGAAGTCATCATCACAAGAACATCTACTTTAAACTACTAATTCTAAGAGTTTCTAAGAAGCTAAAAATACATAAGAAGCTAGTCCATGCCGGAAGTTCAAGGCATCAAGACATGAAAGAGAAGATCCAGTCCAAGCTAGAAGCGTTAGCTCACCCTGACGATCCGGTGTGACGAAGACTGGCTTGAGTTACTGTTGAGTCGAAAATGACGGCACGTTTGCTGCACTCCACAAATAACAAGAAGAAAAACATAAAAGTAGGGGTCAGTACAACCCACGGGTACTGAGTAGATATCATCGGTCAACTCAAAATAGAGAACAATATATATCAAGTAATATCATAAATCAACTATAAAACTCAACATGTAGCAACAACAAGTACTATAATCATCAGTAAATACTATCAAGTTCATCCATGAGGGCTCAAGCCTCAACACCATACTCATTTGGGAATTAAGTTTTATTAAATTGAGTATATTATCATCTTCCAAGATTCATTATCTTTCTTCCTCTTGTGTCGGTACATGACACTCCGATCCCCTACTACTATGTGTCGGTACGTGACACTCCGATCCCCTAATTCTATGTGTCGAAATGTGACACTCCGATCCCCTACATGTGTCGGTACGTGACACTCCGATCCCCTACATGTGTCGGAACGTGACACTCCGATCCCCTACATGTATCGGTACATGACACTCCGATCCCCTAATTCTATGTGTCGAAACGTGACACTCCGATCCACTAATATCATTCTGTAAATCATCAAGTCTTCTCTATACCAAGGCATCATCAACCCCATTACTTTAATTCATCAAGCCTTCTTCTATACCAAGGCATCCTCAATCCCATTACTTTAATTCATCAAGCCTTCTTCTATACCAAGGCATCGTCATTAATAATGTAAATTAAAGTTTCTTTTCAAGATTTGGGATTCAATATTTTCATCATGCTTATCTTATCACAATCACATAATCATATTCATGCAAACATACCATTAAGCATATAGTAGGGTTTACAATACTACCAATACATATCATTCACTATTAAGAGTTTACTTTGAAAGCATGAAAACCATAACCTACCTCCACCGAAGAATTGGAATCAACAAGCAATTTCCCAAGCTTTGATATTCCCTCTGCCTCTTGATCGATCAATTTCTCTCTCTCCTTATTCTCTCTATTTTCTTTATTCAAACCCTCTTTCTTTTACCCTAGTTAACATATAATTAAGTGTAAAAGATGGCAATAATACCCCACTAATTAACTTAGGGTTACCTCTTTTAACCCCCAAGAATTTGAGTTATTAATATAAACCCACAAAATCTATAATTAAGGAAGGAATAGTCCAAAAACGTCCCTTAAAACGTGTAAGGAAATCCGATTCTGCCTGGGATTTGCGCAACCTGTGACGGGCCATCGTGCCTGCGACGGTCCATCCTGCAGGTCGTCGCAAGAGTCAGAGAGTCAATTTCCATTGAACAATCTATGACGGTCCATCACGCCTGTGACGGTCCGTCCTGCCATTCCATCACGAAGTTCAGAGAGTCGATTTTCAGTACCCAATTTCAGATTTTCTAAGTGTTTTGAAACGAGACCCTGCGACGGTCCGTCGTGCCCATGACGGATCGTCGTTTGGTCCGTCGCCTCAGCCTGTTTTTCCAGAATTGAAGTTTGTTGCTCAAAACGACTAAACAGGTCATTACAAATAACTTAGAAAAGGAAAGAGGTAAATACAAATGAACCTCTAATAAATTTAAAAATATTAGTATTAGAAACAAAAGTTAAAGAATTAGAAGAAAGAATAGTAAGATTAGAAAAAGGAAAAAATGTTGAACAAGAACTACCACTAGATAATCAAGAATTAATGAATGAAGAATCAAATGCTTTAATATGTAATGAAAATAAAAATATAAATAATGTTAAAATATTAGCAAAACTTCAAATCGAAAAATATGAAATAGAGACTTTAGCATTAATAGATTCAGGATGCACCAAAAGTATTTTAAATAATAAAGTTGTACCTCCAAAATTAATAAAAACTTTAGAGAAACCACTTGCAGCTATGCAAATGGATGGAACACATAATATATATCGATACTATATAGATAAAGCTCAAATAAGTTTTTTAAATACTTGTTCAAAATTCTATAAACCTACCTATAAGATGGAAAAATATGGGTACGAGATTTAGATATAAGAATAGATTTTGTGTTAGGACTAGATTTCATACTATACAATAAAGGAGGAGCTTTAATAACAAAAGATGGGATACTTTTTTATGAAAAAACATTACTTATACTTCTGTCTTAACTGATAAAATTACTACTAAAGTAAGACATGAAGAAAAATATTGCGAAAATTGTGAAAATAACATACAACGTACTAAAACGGAATGTAATGCATTATATGAAAATATACTAGAAATAGATGGAGAAGAAGAGATAGTCAATAAAAACTATGTTCTAATAGAAATGGAAACAAAGTTATATAATTTTAAGACAGGAATTCAGAAAATAGGACAAATAAAAAACCAACAAGATCTAGATAATATAGTAAAATTTTTATATCAAATAGAAATAATAGGAGAAAAGCCTCTAAAGTATTGGGAAAATAATCATGAAGTATGTAGTTAAATATAATAAACTCAGAATATATAATAAAAACAGCCTCAATAGAAGCTACAAATTAAGATCTAGAAGATTTAAGAATACAAATTAAAGAACTATTAGAATTAGGAGTAATGAGGAGATGTACTTTAAAACATAGATCTGCAGCATTTATGATAAGAAATCATAGTGAAATAGTTAGAGGAAAAGCCGAAATGGTTATAAATTACAAAAGACTAAATGAAAATACTAGAACAGACGGTTATAAATTACCAGATAAAAGAGAGTTAATAAATAGAATTCAAGGAAAATTTTTTTAGTAAATTTGATTGTACGCCAGGATACTGGCAAATAAAAATACATACAGATAGCATAGAATGGACAACTTTTACCTGTCCTGAAGGACATTTTGAATGGTTAGTTATGCCATTTGGGTTAAAAACCCCACCTCCAATCATCCAAAGAAAAATTGATAAAATATTTGGAGAATATAAAAAATTTATTTTAGTATATGTAGATGATATTTTAGTATTTAGTAAAGATATAAAAGAACACTTAGGACACTTACAAACAGTCTTTAGGTTATTTGTTAATAATAGAATAATAATTAGTAAAAAGAAAATAGAATTGTCTAAGAACTATATAAACTTTTAAGGAATTACTTTAGGAGAAGGAAAAGTTAAACTACAACCACAAATAGCGAAAAAAGCTCTAGACATGCTAGATCAATTAAATAATTTAAAAGATTTACAAAAATTCTTAGGAATAATCAATTATGAAAGACCATTTATTAAAGATCTAGGAAAAGTAGCTGGACCATTATACTCTAAGACAGGAACTAAGGGACAAAGAAACTTTAATATTGAAGACATAAAATTAGTACAAAAGATAAAAGAAAAAATAAAAAATATTCCCGATCTTAATATGTCATTAGAATCAGACTATTTAATAATAGAAACAGATGGAAATTTTGAATGATGGGGTGCAGTATTAAAATCATAGCCACATAAATACAGTTCTAAACAAGAAGAAAAAATATGTGCTTACCAAAGTGGAAAATTCAAAGAAAAGGGTAATAAGGCTATAGATGTTGAAATTTTAGCTGTAATATATGGTTTAAATTGTTTTAGAATTTATATCCTAAATAAACCAGAAATATTAATAAGAACAGATTGTGAAGCTATAGTAAAATTCCATCAGAAAATTAATGATAAAACTCGTAGTAGAAGATGATAGCTAAGTTTTTTAGATACTATATCAATTTATCATTCAATAATTTTTGAGCATATCAAGAAAAATGATAATAGTATTGCAGATCAACTAAGTAGATTACTGATCAAAGTTTAAATTTTACAGAATGAGACCACTACTACCAGACAAAGGTAAAAGACTTCAACCTTCAACCTCAGACTTTGCAGACTCTTACAAACAGAAAATGTTATCAAATTTACATTTTAAACCTCTAGATAAAATTGATGATGTTAGAATAGAAAGACTGCAGTTTGGACAACAAAACCTAATAGCATATGAGCCGTCCAATTGGACATTCAGACATTTGTCTAATTGCCAACTAGACAAACAGAAAACATGTCTTATAGATAATATATGGATAGCACATAATAAAAAAGACACTAAATATGTAATTGCTGTTTTAAATGCTTTAGGATATTATTTTACTAGCAAAAATAAAGAAACTAGATTTAAATATTATGTGGTAATTCATGGTAAAACAAATGATGTTTTTCAGACATTGATAGAAATTTTAGACTCTATTAAAGGTTTTAAAAAACCTCTTTTTAAAGGCTTTAATGATTTTACAGAAGTTTTAGACTATGCTAGAGGAATATTAGGGCTAAATTACTATATTTCTCCAACTCTTAGACAAAACTCAGATAAAACTCCACAATACAACATCGAAAAATACACAGACAAAGTAATATTTTGTGATCATTGCTCGTCCATGACAGAAGCATTCAAAAGGTTAAATCTAAGAAACGAAGCTCTAATGCAAGAAAATTTCAAGCTCAGGGAAAGACTCCGAAGAATGGAAAGCAAAGAAAAGACTAAACAAGATGTACAAACTCAGACAGATATACAGGGTTTTATATCCTAGATAAATTTGGATGAGATGGGTGTGCATTCCCCACTGAATGTTAAGAAATCCACTGTATCGGATGAAGATACAGCTAGTCCGTTTATGACTGTCACTTTGCCAAAAAGTGAAAACGAACAATGTTCATCTTCTTCTCAGAATAGACGAAGACTACCATATCTTTTACACAAAATCTGAAATTGAAAACTAAAAAAGCCCAGAAAACTAAAGATATGGAATTTCTAATTACCAAAACAGTAGAAAAACTACTCAAACAAAAACAGGAACAAGACATATACATAATTAAAGACCCAAGCCCAATTTCAAGCCCAAAAAAATAGTCAAGAAAATTCAGAATATATATATATATATATATATATATATATATATATATATATATATATATATATATATATAAAATCAAGAAATGTGCTTCTTTAGACAATCTGTGAGTCCCACTTTACTCACTACCACACATTTGTGGAAAAACTGTTGAGACACACTTAAAAAGATAAGACGGATACCAGACTACAAGGACATTAATGCAAGAAAAGGAACATCATTTCACGTGACGATGGGGCCCAAAAGTGTTCCCGATCAAGATGATAAGATTCCTTTTTCATTTGAAATTCGAAGTTTGAAGGCCGAAAACCTCTATAAAAGCAGGCATTATCAAGAAATGAAAGGCAAAGCGAAGAAAATCACAACCAAAAAATCCCAAAATCTTTTTCCTCTTTAAAAATTACCTTTTTATAAATAAGTTTGTGTTAAGAATATGTAAAGATTTCAGTTCTTTGTTTATAAGTTTTTTTTAAAAAAAGTTTGGAAGCTTTTCGGGTTTCCCGAAAGGGAACCTTACTCTGTTCTAAATAATGTAAGTTTTCATATTTAAGTTTCTAGTAAACTTCCCATATATGTAAATTATGTGTGTTTATTTCAGGTAATATGTTAATTTGATAAATTTATGTAAATTTATGAATATCATCATGAATCTATATTACTTAGTATATGGTTAGTTTACTGTAAATTCCTAGGATATTGTCAGGTTAAAACGTACTTAGAAAAGAACTATGAATAACTAAATTCGGGGTGTACTTAAAGAAGACTACTTTTAAGAACAAAAGCTAAGAGAAAGAGATGAACAGTAATAATAGATTCATTAATGGACAAAGTCCATAAAAAAAACAGGGGAAGAAAAACTAGAAACTAATATGATGTAAATAGAGCAAGAGAGTAAAGGAGTACTGAGTAGGATTGTACAATTTGAAATTTTAACGAACTTTTTAAACTATCTTATTTTGGAAATATCTTATTGAAATAACCCCCACTTATTTATATCTTATGTAAATAACCCCCACTTATTAACGAACTTTTTAAACTATCTTATTTTGAAAATATCTTATTGATATAACCCTCACTTATTTATATCTTATTGAAATAATCCCCACTTATTATGGTATTAGAGCGAGAGATTTGAAAGACCTTATATGAAAAAAGATTATTATTTTAGAAAAACATTTTCTTACCATAGAACTTTATTTTACAATAGAAAACATTTAAAAATAGTAAAAATATATTTTAAAAAAATCTTTAGAAAGCCATTTATTTACCTTAAATTTAAGATTATCATTAACCTATACATATAAATATTCTGTAAAGACACTTAGAGAAACTCTTAGACAATCTCAACAACAAATAAGTGAAGAATTAAATCAAGTAGATTTTGAAATAAAAGAAGTAACAGAAAGAATTAAAATTATTAAAAACAATCCTTATTATTATAATTTTATAGAATAATATATGAGAAGACCTTATAAAAATACAAAAGAATATAAAAAGGTTAAAAGAGAATTACTAGATTTATATGTAAAAGCAGATATATTATTAAAAGAACTAAAAACAACAGGCTCTAATAAAGAAATAAGTAATAAATTAGATTATATATTTTTCTTAGCTAGAATCTTAGAACAAAAACTAATAAGACATCTTATATCTAGAAATTTTCCAATAAAAAATATTTCGTGAGAAATCTTCCATTTGCTTTAAGAATAAGACTTGATTATTGGCTATCATATAGAGATATAGAAGAAAAAAAAGATTACAAAGAGTAGAAAAAACAATAGAAGCATATACATACATATATATATATATATATATATATATATATACGAAAACGAATTTTTTATACCACAAAATTTTTATATTGAAAGAAATAACGACGAATATACAAACACTTTAAAATGGGAATTACAAGGAATTAGCCGTGCTATAGATAGCTATAATAAAAGAATAAAAAAAATTCATAAAGATAATTACCCAACTACTTTAGGGTAAAATAACAATAGTAACAATAGCTTCATTAAAAAGCATATAATACCTAGACTTACAAATCAATATAGAAAAAAGATTTCAAAGATTAAAATTAGACAATATAATTAAGTGTAACTTTGACAACAGAAATCATTGCTTATATACAGAAGACGCTCAATATAATACTTTAACAGATTTAATAATAAATCTCAGTGAAAATATAAAAGAATCAAACAATAAAATTATAAAAATAGTAAGTGAACAAGAAGAAATACAAAATAAACAAAAACAACTATTTAAAAAGATAGAAAATAATTTAGACTACCGTAAAGAACAAGGAGAAGAATTACATAAAAAATTAATTGCGTTTAAAAATAAATCTAAAGAAGAGATTAATAATATATTAATAATAAAAATACAAGAAATAAAGACAGAATTAGCATCAATAAAAGAAATAGTTCTTTCATGATAGATTTAGTAGAATCAGAGACACATAGAGAAGCAACAAAACTAATAGAAAAAAGAATAGCCCTCCCATTAAATTATAAAGAATTTAATCCACCTTCAAAATCAGATCAAATTATTATACAACAGAACAATACAATAATAGCACTTTTATTACAACTACATAATAAGATAGATAAAAACTTTAAAGAAAAATAAGAAAGTAAAAACATAGACACAATCGAAATAGAAGAATTAATAGAAAAGTTAAATAAAATAGAAATTACTCCTCAAAAAGAGAAAATAATTTAAAAAATATAAAAAAATGGATCTTTTTCCAACTAGACAAAGAGTTAAAGGACAAGAAAGACCAAGACCAAGTTACTTCCAGAATAGAATAAGTAATAATTTTTTATCAAAAATATTAAATAAAAAGAAAAAGAAGAAAACAATCAACAATTAGACGAAATAATAGAATCAGATAAAGATATACAAATCTTCCAACAAAATCAATTAAATTTATTGAATCCAAAAGTCGTATATAATACAAACTCAAAATCCCAACTATATAGACATATAAAGAAGAACAATTATCAGTATTAGAAAAAAATTATGTATCTTTATGTAATGACCTGTTTAGTCGGTTCGAGCAGTAGAACTATTTTTGATAAAAACTGACTGGGTCGTGACAAACTTGGTATCAGAGCGTTAGGTTCGTTGGTCTCATCACACAAGAACGAGTCTTTCGTGCTATAGGACTTTAGGAAAATTCCACTATTTCCTTCTTTCGTGCTATTACTTGGATCCAATTGGTATCTAGGTGATACAAATTGGTATCTGACATCCTCACTCTATTTCGCAGATGGTTAGAACTAGAGCAACAACTGTGCCAACACCAACACCGGCAAGATAGGGTGCGTCTGAGCCAAACATTGGGGCTGTAGCTCGAGGAGGAGCAGTGGCAAGAGGCCGTGGTAGAGGTCGCAGGAGGACGTTCTCTAGGGGTAGATGACAAACACCTGGTCCAAATAGTAATAGGGTGGTGACTCCTCCACCGACTGATGAGGTAGTGAGAGAAGGTGAAGAAGGGGAAAACGAGCAGGTTCAAGATGAGGAATTACCACCCCAGCCTACCCAGAGATGATTAACCAAGTTCTTACTTATTTTAGCGGGTTATCTGATCGGGGCCAGACACCTCCAGTGTTTCCTGTACCAGCACCTCAGGTTCCGGGAGTAGAACATGCAGCTGCTGTGGCTCCCCGCATGGATGCCTCATTGGAAGTAGGCACGTTTCCTCGATTGACTACAGGGTCTATAATGACGAGTGATCAGCATGAACTTTTCACTAAATTCTTAAAGTTGAAACCTCCAGTCTTCAAGGGTGCTGAATCTGAGGATGCCTATGATTTTCTGGTTGATTGTCATGAGCTGCTACATAAGATGGACATAGTAGACGATTCGTTGTTGAGTTTGTGACCTACCAGTTTCATGGGAATGCCAAAATGTGGTGGCGGTCGTATGTTGAGTGTCAACCAGCACAGGCACCACCTATGACCTGGGCATCATTCTCTAGCTTATTTATGGAGAAGTATATACCCCGGACTTTGAGGGACAAGAGAAGAGATGAGTTTTTGAGCCTAGAGCAAGGAAGGATGTTTGTTGCCGCTTATGAGGCCAAATTTTGTGCACTATCCAGGTATGCCACCCAGCTTTGCTTTAGTCCACAAGAGCGGATTCGCCGCTTTGTGAAAAGATTGAGGTCAGATTTGCAGATCCCAGCCTTACAGGTAGCTGCTGCAGCAAAATCCTTTCAGGAAGTGGTTGACTTTGTGATAGAAGTGGAGGGGGTGAAGCCAGACAACTTCACCATGGCATCGACCTCTAAAAAGTTCCGTACGGGAGGTGAGTTTAGTGGTTCTTACTCCAGAGGGCAGAGTTCAAGAGGTTACCCAGCCCGACCTATTCAGTCTTCACTACAGGCTGTAGCTTGGGGTCCATCGCAGACCAGTCAACATTTCTCTGAGTTTGGAGGTTATCCCCAGACTTTGTCATTCTCACAGAGACCTATGCTAGACTCTAGAGATTGTTATGGATGTGGAGAGACTTGACATATTAGGAGGTATTGTCCAAAACAGAGTTACAGACCCCCAATAATTAGAGGTAGAGGTGGTCATGGGAGAGGCCGCCATTCTGGAGGACGTGGTGGCTAAGGTAATGGTGGTCACCAAATCAGCCGGGGTGGCGGGCAAGTTGGAACTACTGCAGCACAACATGGTAGGGGCAACGGGCAGACAGGTGATAGGGCCCATTGTTATGCTTTCCCCGGGAGGTCTGAAGCAGAGACATCTGATGCTGTTATCACAGGTAATCTTTTGGTTTGTGATTGGTTTGTGATTGCATGGCTTCTGTATTATTTGATCCTTGATCCACATTTTCATATGTATCTTCCTCATTTGCTACTGGTCTTGATTTACATTGTGATTTGCTTGACATGTCTATTCGTGTCTCTACTCCTGTGGGTGAGTTTGTGATAGTTGATAAGGTGTATAGGTCTTGTCTTGTGGCTTTTGTGGGGAGCAATACTCATGTAGATTTGATTATTCTAGAGATGGTTGATTTCGATGTAATTCTGGGTATGACTTGGCTTTCTCCAAATTTTGCAATCTTAGATTGTAATGCTAAAACTGTGACATTGGCCAAGCCTGGGACAGATCCTCTAGTGTGGGAGGGTGACTATATTTCCACTCCAGTTCGTATTATCTCTTTTCTTCGTGCTAAGAGGATGGTTAGTAAGGGTTGTTTAGATTTCTTGGCCCATCTCAGGGATGATACTTCCAAAGTACCTTCAATTGAGTCTGTTTCGATAGTCCGTGAGTTTCTGGATGTGTTTCCTGTAGACCTTCCTGGTATGCCACCAGATAGGGATATTGATTTTTGTATTAATCTGGAGCCGGGTACTCGCCCCATTTCCATACCCCCTTATAGAATGGCCCCAGCTGAGTTAAGGGAGTTAAAGGCCCAACTTCAGGAGTTGTTAGGTAAAGGCTTTATTAGACCATGTGCATCCCCTTGGGGTGCTCCGGTTTTATTTGTGAATAAGAAGGATGAAAGTTTTCGGATGTGCATAGACTACAGGAAACTGAATAAGGTAACTATTAAGAACAAGTATCCCTTTTCCTCTCATTGATGATTTGTTCGATTAGTTACAAGGTGCTTGTACCTTTTCAAAAATCGATTTGAGATCTGGTTATCATCAATTGAAAATACGGGCAGCAGATGTGCCAAAGACTGCGTTTCGAACCAGGTATGGGCATTATGAATTCTTAGTAATGTCTTTTGGGCTTACGAATGCCCCTGCTGCGTTCATGAGCCTGATGAACGGGATTTTTAAGACATATGTAGATCTCTTTGTTATTGTATTTATTGATGATATACTGATATACTCAAAGAGTAGGAAAGAACATGAGGAACATTTGAAAATTGTATTGGAATTGTTGAGAGAGAAAAGGCTTTATGCCAAATTCTCCAAGTGTGAGTTTTGGCTAGATTCGGTGTCCTTCTTGGGGCACGTGGTTTCCAAAGATGGAGTGATTGTGGATCCATCTAAGATTGAAGTAGTGAAGAATTGGGTAAGACCTACTAATGTTACAGAGTTAAGGAGCTTTGTTGGTTTAGCTAGCTACTACCGTCGATTTGTCAAGGGATTTTCTTCTATCGCTTCCCAATTGACAAATTTGACTAAGCAGAATGTTCCATTTATATGGTCGGACGAATGTGAAGAAAGCTTCCAGAGCCTCAAGACCTTGTTGACTACTGCACCAATTCTTACCTTGCCAGAGGAAGGTAAGAATTTCATTGTTTACTGTGATGCATCTTATTCTGGTTTGGGTGCGGTGCTAATGCAAGAGAGAAATGTAATTGCTTATGCTTCGAGGCAATTGAAAGTACATGAACGTAACTATCCGACCCATGATTTGGAGTTGGCTGCAGTCGTATTTGCATTAAAGCAATGGAGACATTATCTATATGGGGTTAAGTGTGAAGTCTATACAGATCATCGTAGTTTACAGTATGTTTTACTCAGAAAGATTTGAATTTGAGGCAGAGGAGGTGGATGGAACTACTGAAGGACTATGATATTACTATTTTGTATCACCCAGGAAAAGCTAATGTTGTGGCAGACGTTTTACGTAGAAAAGCAGGGAGCATGGGAAGCCTAGCCCACTTACAGGTTTCTAGGCGCCCATTGGCTACACAGGTTCAGACTCTGGCTAATGACTTTATAAGGCTGGAAGTACTAGAGAAGGGAGGATTTTTGGCCTGTGTGGAGGCAAGATCTTCTTTTCTTGACAAGATTAAGGGAAAACAGTTTACTGACAAGAAGCTGAGCCGAATTCGAGATATGGTATTACGAGGAGAGGCTAAAGAGGCAATAATTGATGAGGAAGGTGTTTTGAGAATTAAGGGAAGGGTATGCGTGCCCCGTGTTGATAATTTGATTCACACTATTCTTACAGAGGCTCATAGTTCAAGGTATTCTATACATCCTAGTGCAACCAAGAAGTATCGTGACCTAAAGCAACATTTCTGTTGGAGTAGAATGAAGTGTGACATTGTTGATTTTGTTGCCCAATGCCCGAATTGTCAGCAGGTAAAGTATGAACACCAGAGGCCCGGAGGAACACTTCAGAAAATATCCATTCCTGAATGGAAATGGGGAAGAATTGCAATAGATTTTGTGGTTGGTCTTCCCAAGACATTGGGTAAGTTCGATTCTATTTGGGTAATTGTTGACAGATTAACTAAATTTGCTCACTTCATTCCGGTCAAGGTGACTTACAATGCAGAGAAGTTAGCCAAACACTATATCTCAGAAATTGTTCGATTGCACGGAGTTCCACTTTCCATCATATCAGATAGAGGTACGCAATTTACTTCTATGTTTTGGAGAACATTGCATGCTGAATCAGGTACTAGGTTGGATCTTAGTACTGCATTTTACCCTCAGACCGATGGTCAGTCTGAGCGAACGATTCAGGTGTTGGAGGATATGCTTCGTGCATGTGTGGTAGAATTTTGTGGTCATTGGGATAACTTCTTACCCTTAGCAGAGTTTTCATACAATAATATCTATCACTCAAGTATTGATATGGCCCCATTTGAGGCACTGTATGGGAGGAGATGTAGATCTCCCATTGGTTGGTTTGATGCATTTGAGGTGAGACCATGGGGTACCGATCTCTTGAGGGAATCGTTAGATAAAGTAAAATTCATTCAAGAGAAGCTCCTAGCAGCTCAGAACAGGCAGAAAGAATATGCAGATCGAAAGGTTAGGGACTTGGATTTTATGGAGGGTGAACAAGTCTTGCTGAAGGTTTCACCCATGAAAGGGGTGATGCGGTTTGGGAAGAGAGGTAAGCTTAGTCCGAGGTATATTGGTCCATTTGAAGTTCTGAAGCGCGTGGGGGAGGTGGCTTATGAATTGACATTGCCTCCAGGAGTCTCAGGAGTGCACCTGGTATTTCATGTGTCTATGCTGAAAAAATACCATGGGGATGGAAACTACATTATTCGTTGGGATTCAGTTCTCCTTGATGAGAATTTGTCTTATAAGGAGGAGCCTGGTGCTATTTTAGGTAGAGAGGTCCGCAAGTTGAGATCAAAGGAGATTGCATCTATCAAGGTTCGGTGGAAGAATCGGCCAATTGAAGAGTCCACTTGGGAGAATGAGGCTGATATGCAAGAAAGATATCCACATCTTTTTACAGATTCAGGTACTCTTTCTCACCCTTGCTTTTCATCTTGTGATCGTTCGGGGATGAACAGTGGGTAAATTTGTATCTATTGTTATGACCTGTTTAGTCGGTTCGAGCAGTAGAACTATTTTTGATAAAAACTGACTGGGTCGACGGATCACGCGATGGACCGTCATGTTCACGACGGACCGTGATGGACTCCGTCGTCCTATACTTGTGTAATTTCTTCTATTGCTCTCCTCATTACCCTCGACAGAAGGTAGGACGAGCCATCACAGGCACGATGGTCCGTCGAGCTTCTCCGTTCCAAAACACTTCAACTCTGAAAATCTAGATACTGGGAGCGACTCTCTGAACTCCACGACGAAACTGCAGCACGGACCGTCGTAGACACGACGGACCATCACAAGCTGCATAACCCCGACTGGGTCAGATTTCTGCTAAAAGTTTTAAAGGGGTGTTTTGGACTATTCATGATTATAATTATAGAATTAGTGGGGTAAGTTTAATAATTTATTTACTTGGGGGTTAAAGAAGTTAATAAGGGAATAAATAGTGGGTTACTTTTATCATCTTTTATAATTCATTATATGATAAATTAGGGTAAAAGAAAAAGAATCTGGAGAAGAAAAATAAAAAGAACAGAGAGGGAAAACGAGCGAGAAAGAGAGAACGAAGAGGAAAGCAAAGGCATTGGGAAGGTAGCTTGCTTGATCACGATTCTTCGGTGGAGGTAGGTTATGGTTTATTTCTATGTGACAGATAAACTCTATATAGTGATCGATATGTATTGGGTGGTATTGTAAAGTCTTCTATATGCTTGATTGTGTGTTTGTATGTTGTGATTGTGTAATTGTGGTGGTCAGAATGATGAGACTATTGAATCTTCAATCTTAAATCCTCTCTATTAAGATGGCGCCTTGACATAAAGAAGGCTTGATGAACTAAAATAATGAGATAAATGGAGCGGAGTGTCACGTTCCGACACGGTAGTATTAAAGAGAATGAATCTTGAATTATGTTAATATACTCAAATTCAAAGAACCTATTTCCCAAATGAGTATGGTGTGGGGGCTTGAGTCCTCATAGGTGTGCTTGGTGTTGTTGTCAATGGTTCTTATACTTGTTAATTTTCACTTGTTAAGTATTATGGTTGATTTTATGTTATTATTCAGTATATATTGTTTTCTATTTTGAGTTGGCCGATGATAACTACTCAGTACGTGTTCCTTGTACTGAACCCTACTTGTAATTTTCTTCTTTGTTATTTGTGGAGTGCAGCAAGCGTGCCATCGACTTCGACTCGTTCTCAACTCTAGCCAGCCTTCAGCACATCAGATTTCAGGGTGAGCTATTATTCCTAGCTCGTGCTGGATTCTCTCCTTCACGTCGTGATATCTTGAAGTTCGGACATGGACCATAATTTTACTAGTTTTAGCTTCTTAAATACTCTTAGATTTAGAAATTCGAGGATAGATGTTCTTGGTGTGATGACTTCCAGATTTTGGGAATAATAAGTATTTAACTTTAGAAGTTGATTTAATTGGTTTCGTTAATGAGTTTTGGAGCTTCCGCATTATTTATATTATTTATAGTTGAACTATTGATATATGTTGGGGTTTAGATGTGTTGGTTCGCCCACCTAGGGAGGTAAATGTGGGTGTCATTCACGACCCGTTTTGGGTCGTGACACTTTACCACTCATAAACTATGAATCTGTGAAAGAAATAAAACATGTTAAAAAAGATTTAATGCATATAGGATTAATAGTAATAAGAATTAAAGGATTAACTAGAAAAAATTTAGGAACAAAGACATTAATAACAATATATTATAATAGATGGTCAGACATAAAAAAGACAATTATAGGATTAACAGAAGTAGATATGACTTATAATGGAGGAATTTTCTATATAAGTCCAGACTTTATGATGAACTTAAATGAATTCGGAACCCAAATAAGAATAGGAAAACAAACTAAAGGATATGAAGAAATGCATATTGAAAATTTTTTATCAATGTGTGTAGGATTTTTAGGAAAAATGACAGATAATAGTCACACTAGATTTAAATTACAAATAATAGACATAGTAGAAGTAATGGCAAACAAAGTGATAAAATTAATAAAACCTATAAAAATAAATTTTGAAGAATATGCAGGATTAGAATGGAAATTAAGAGATTTCAAAGAAAAAGAAGCTCTAATACCAGACGCTCATTTAATAAATACAAATTCTAAAGGAGAACCCTCAATTAGATTTACAGATTATAATTACGAAGCTCAAAAAGACTTTGAAGAAGAAAGTGTTGTAGAAGAAATGCCTTTAGAAGGGATGAATATAGAAATAATAATAGAAGAGGACTTTGCAGTAGATTTGGCTATAGAAAAAGCTAAAGAGATAAGTAAAAACAATAAGAATAGATTATTTACATGCCAAGGATGTAAATTAAAAGACTTAAATATAGAACAAACAATATCTCATTTTAAAACATGTGAACAAAGAACCGATAATAAAGGATATAGATTAGAAAAAAATTTACAAGATAAATTAGAAAAAGCTGATAATATAATGACATAAATACAAGAAAATGATAGTGAAATATCTGATTTAGAACCTATACTAATTCAAAAAGAATTAATGAAAACAACAAGTTCTAGTAGTCCATTCCAATGAACAAATGAACAAGGTTATACTGCAGATAATAGTACATGAAATATACCACGTAAAAGAGTATATAGACAAGGAGATACTCCAATAACAGAAGTTAAACCTATGGGAAAAAGAATGCCTATAGAAGAACCAATAATACTCCAAGAAGGAGGAAGTAAAAGAAAAATTTTAAATATAGCGGCACATGACCCACAACGATTGAATTCAGTAATAGACTTATGAAAAGGAATAGTAGTAGCAGATGTCATAAAAAATTATACAGAAACTGATGCTGAAACAATGTACAAATACTTAGAAACATTCCTAGGAGAATCAACCAAAGCTCTATGGGAAGCTTATGAAGTAGAATTCCCATCAGAATTTCAGTACTTAGAATTATTAGGACCAAACCCATATAATTTTACAAATAAAATACATACATTAATAACAGGAGAAGACCCAAATAGTGGATTAGTGGCCTTACAACGAAATGCAGTAATAAAATTACAACAATTAAGTATAAGTAACTGGTATTATATAAAGAGACTCTTAAATGATTATTTCTATTATTGTACAATTAGCGAAAATGCCTTTGATCTAGATCTAGGTAAAAAGTTATTTAATAAACTACCAGGAGCTTTAGGAAGAGAAATAGAAGAAAGATGGACTAAAAGAGAAGGAGTAGCACAAAACCCTCAAGCAAAATGCTCAATAGGACATAGAATACAACATATAATGAAAATATAACAAGAAAAATGTAATAATTTACAAATACAAAAACAATTAAAGCAAAATGAAATGAATTTCTGCAAAGACATAATATATACAACCCAAAATTATGATAAAAATCAATATAAAAAGAAAAAGTATAAAAAATACAACCCACAGAACAATAAGAGATATAATAAAAAAGGATATTTTCTTAGAAAATCTTCAGCAAGAAAACCATATTTAAATAGGGACAGACATGTTAGAAAATATAGAACAGATAGAAATTATAAAAATAAGTTAGAATGTTTTACATGTGGAAGTATATAACATATCGCAAATACTTGTCCTAAAAGATATAATGAAAAGACTAGAAATGCTCAATTAGTAGAAGATATTTAACGAAGCATTATTAAATATAGATGAATACATGTCAGATAATAAAGCATTTACTCTATAGTAAGCATTGATATAGATGAGAATAACAAAGAAGAAGATTCTTCTAATTAAGAAGGAGAAGAATTAATTAATGAAATAGGAATAGAAAATTTAAATATAGACGACCAAAAAATTAATTTTATGAATATAATAGAATGTGAACATAATTTCGAAAAAGATACAGGATTAGACAGTAATCCATTTAATTGGTGTAAATGGAATCCAAGTAAATATAAAAGAACTAAATTTAATAAATGTTTTATTGAAGGATGTATAAGCTGTATAGAAACACAATTAGGAATAATAACTCAGAAAAGGAAAGAGGTACATACAAATGAACCTCTAATAAATTTAAAAATATTAGTATTAGAAGTAAAAGTTAAAGAATTAGAAGAAAGAATAGTAAGATTAGAAAAAAGAAAAAATGTTGAACAAGAACTACCACTAGATAATCAAGAATTAATGAATGAAGAATCAAATACTTTAATATGTAATGAAGATAAAAATATAAATACTGTTAAAATATTAGCAAAACTTCAAATCGGAAAATATGGAACAGAGACTTTAGCATTAATAGATTCAGGATGCACCAAAAGTATTTTAAATAAAAAAGTTGTACCTCCAGAATTAATAAAAACTTTAGAGAAACTACTTGCAGCTATGCAAATGGATGGAACACATAATATATATAGATACTATATAGATAATGCTCAAATAAGTTTTTTAAATACTTGTTCAAAATTCTATAAACCTACCTATAAGATGGATAAAATATGGGTACGAGATTTAGATATAAGAGTATATTTTGTGTTAGGACTAGATTTCATACTATACAATAAAGGAGGAACTTTAATAACAAAAGACAGGATACTTTTTACAAAAAACATTACTTATACTTCTGTCTTAACTGATAAAATTACTAATAAAGTAAATGTTGCAAAAATTGTGAAAATAACATACAATGTACTAAAACGGAATGTAATGCATTACATAAAAATATACTAGAAATCGATAGAGTAGATGAGATAGTCAATAAAAATTATTTTCTAATAGAAATGGAAACAAAGTTATATAATTTTAAGACAGGAATTCAAAAAATAGGACAAATAAAAAACCAACAAGATCTAGATAATATAGTAAAAATTTTAGATTAAATAGAAATAATAGGAGAAAAGCCTCTAAAGTATTGAAAAAATAATCATGAAGTATGTAAGTTAGATATAATAAACTCAGAATATATAATAAAAACAGCCTCAATAGAAGCAACAAATCAAGATCTAGAAAATTTTAGAATACAAATTAAAGAACTATTAGAATTAGGAGTAATAAGTAGATCTATTTCAAAACATAGATCTGCAGCATTTATGGTAACAAATCATAGTGAAATAGTTGGAGGAAAAGCCAGAATAGTTATAAATTACAAAAGACTAAATGATGATACTAGAACAGACGGTCATAAATTACCAGATAAAACAAAGTTAATAAATAGAATTCAAAGAAAAACAATTTTTAGTAAATTTGATTGTAAGTCAAGATACTAGCAAATAAAAATGCATACAGATAGCATAGAATGGACAGCTTTTACATGTCCTGAAGAACATTTTGAATGGTTAGTTATGTCATTTGGGTTAAAAACCGCACCTCCAATATTCCAAAGAAAAATGGATAAATATTTGGAGAATATAAAAAATTTGTTTTAGTATATGTAGATGATATTTTAGTATTTAGTAATGATATAAAAGAACACTTAGGACACTTACAAACAGTTTTTAGGTTATTTGTTAATAATGGAATAATAATTAGTAAAAAGAAAATAGAATTATGTAAGAACTATATAAACTTTTTAGGAATTACTTTAGGAGAAGGAAAAGTTAAACTACTACCACATATAGCGAAAAAGCTCTAGACATGCCAGATAAATTAAAAAATTTAAAAGATTTACAAAAATTCCTAGGAATAATCAATTATGCAAGACCATTTAATAAAGATCTAGGAAAAATAACAGGACCATTATACTCTAAGATAGGAACTAAGGGACAAAGAAACTTTAATACTGAAGACATAAAATTAGTACAAAAAATAAAAGAAAAAATAAAAAATATTTCCAATCTTAATATGCCATTAGAATCAGACTATTTAATAATAGAAACAGATGAGAGTTTTGATGGATGGGGTGCAGTATTAAAATTAAGACCACATAAATACAGTTCTAAACAAGAAAAATTATGTGCTTACCAAAGTGGAAAATTCAAAGAAAAGGGTAATAAGGCTAGTATAGATGTTGAAATTTTAGCTGTAATATATGGTTTAAATAGTTTTAGAATTTATATCCTAAATAAACCAGAAATGTTAATAAGATTACCGATATCTTTTACCCAAAACCTGAAATTGAAAACTTAAAAAGCCCAGAAAACTAAAGACATAGTTACCAAAACAGTAGTAAAACTACTCTCAAACAAAAACAGGAACAAGACAAATACATAAATAAAGACCCAAGCACAATTCCAAGTCCAAAAAACAGTCAATAAAATTCAGAAGAAAACTTAGAGACAATACAATTTGCCCAAGAGCCTAATGATGTTGACTCTGGAATGAGTTTTGATTATATAGCATTGCACAATTAGACACATAAAACGAAATTTTATACATATATAATCAAGAAATGTGCTTCTGTAGACAATCTGTGAGTCCCACATTACTCACTACCACACATCTGTGGAAAAACTGTTGGGACACGCTTAAAAAGATAAGACGGATACCAGACTACAAGGACAATAATGCAAGAAAAGGAACATCATTTCACGTGACGATGGGGCCTAGAAGTGTACTAGGCCAAGATAATAAGATTCCTTTTTCATTTGAAATCTGAAGTTTGAAGTCCGAAGACTTCTATAAATGCAGGCATTATCAAGAGAATAAAGTCAAGGCGAAGAAAATCACAACCAGAAAATCCCAAAATCTTTTTCCTCTTTAAAAATTACCTTTATATAAATAAGTTGTGTTAAGAATATATAAAGATTTCAGTTCTTTGTTTATAAGTTTGTTTTTCTTCAAAGTTTGGAAGCTTTTCGGGTTTCGCGAAAGGGAAACTTTATTCTGTTCTAAATAATGTAAGTTTTCATATTTAAGTTTCTAGTAAACTTCCCATATATGTAAATTATGTGTGTTTATTTCAAGTAATATGTTAATTTGATAAATTTATGCAAATTTATGAATATCATCATGAATCTATATTACTTAGTATATGGTTAGTTTCTTAGCCTCTGAAAAATATCGATGGATTAACCTGTAAATTCCTAGGATATTGTCAGGTTAAAACGTTCTTAGAAAAGAATTATGAATAACTAAATTCGGGGTGTGGTTAAAGAAGACTACTTGTAAGAACAAAAGCTAAGAGAAAGAGATGAACAGTAATAATAGATTCATGAATGGACAAAGTCCATAAAAAAATAGGGGAAGAAAAACTAGAAACTAATATGATGATTACATAATAGAACAAGAGAATAAAGGAGTACTGAGTAGGATTGTACAATTTGAAATTTTAACGAACTTTTTAAACTATCTTATTTTGGAAATATCTTATTGAAATAACCCCCACTTATTTATATCTTATTGAAATAAACCCCACTTATTTTGGTATCAGAGCGAGATATCTGAAAGACCTTATATGAAAAAAATTATTATTTTAGAAAATCATTTTCTTACCATAGAACTTTATTTTACAATAGACAACATTTAAAAATAGTTAAAATATATAAAAAAAATCTTTAGAAAGCCATTTATTTACCTTAAAATTAAGATTATCATTAACCTATACATATAAATATTCTGTAAAGACACTTAGAGAAACTCTTAGACAATCTCAACAACAAATAAGTGAAGAATTAAATCAAGTAGATTTAGAAATAAAAGAAGTAAGAGAAAGACATGAACAGTAATAATAGATTCATGAATGGAAAAAGTCCATAAAAAATAGGGGAAGAAAGACTAGAAACTAATATGATGATTATATAATAGAACAAGAGAGTAAAGGAGTATTGAGTAGGATTGTACAATTTAAAATTTTAACGAACTTTTTAAACTATCTTATTTTGGAAATATCTTATTGAAATAACCCCCACTTATTTATATCTTATTGAAATAACCCCCACTTATTTTGGTATATATATATATATATATATATATATATATATATATATATATATATATATATATATATGCAGTAAAAGTAGAAGGCTATGTAACCTTCCTATATGAAGGGTCTATGTATACTCGATATGAATATATATTATGTGTATGTAAAGTTCTATGTAAACCTCCGAGTAGAGAAGGTAAAAGTTTTAAATTTTTCTGAATTTTTCAACCTATGAATGTAATGACATGAAACTAAGACACTAGTCTTAGTCCTTTAAATGGATGACGACGCCGGTTACGTCTAGAGGCTACACCCGGATGTGACATTGGCAGTGTGCACCAAAGAAACATAAACAATGGGGCCTCGATGCCAACCGTCGGCCAACACTTACCATTTTGTTTGAGACCTCGCTTGCAGCAGTCTTTGATTAGAACGACAGTTGTGCAGCACGGAAGACATAGTGCTCATTGACTCACAGACGGACTGTCGGTCGGGGTTCCGTCTGCTGCACATTTTAACTTCATTTAATTTAATTATTTAGGTGTTAGGTGATTAATTATGGGTTTAAGGGAGTCTAATTAAGTTAATTAAATCCCAATATAAAGGCCCCAACTCTCATTAGATTAAATACAACTCTCAAAATAAATCCTCTTCCTTCTCTCTTCTTTCTCTCTCTATTTGGAAGACACCATTGAAGAAAAGCTAGGGGGAGATTTTGGGGGCTGTAAATGCAAGATTTAACCATGACATCTTCATCAAACATTGATGTATGATATCTAATTCACCTTTGAGAATTCTTTCCTCAAATGGCTCCTTCAAAGTATTTCTAAAAGTTGGGTTCTCAAGTGGGTTTCATTCAATTACGAATTTGATGTTATGAACTGAGTTTTTTATGGTTTTTTTAGGATATAATGAATATATTAACATGTATTTTAACTTGATTATGATAATTTGTGATGGTTTGATCTAAATTGAAGCGCATGATCCTTAACCCTTAACCCTAGGTTTGATCTTGATGTGAATTGGGTTGTGATTGATTCAATTGACTTGATTATTGGTTAAATCACTATTACATGATGTTGTTAGACTAATAATGAACCAATTAGTATGATTTTTATCCTTTCATACTAGTTCTTGGGAAGTGATCTAGGTTGTGAGAATTGACCTATGTATCTTGTTATAGGCTTTTATTTAGTATTAAATTATGGTGTAATGACTCTTATAGTCTTGTTATCATGTTGATTATTGATTTTTGATGTGTTACATCTAAATTGGATTGAATTGAGGGTTTATGGTAAGCCTAAATGATGAACTATGAAGGAGACTTGGTAAATCTTATGATCTCTATCTTTACTTCCAATTGTGATAAGTTGTGGTTAAAATCATGATGTTATATTGGAGTAAGGCTTGTATTAGGATTGATAGGATGGTATGATTTTGAATTGAAATGTCTGGACCATGTTGTGAGGTTGATTAAGGTATATGTTGTTATAAGGATGGTGATGACTATCAATGTGCATTATTATGATATGAAATGTTAATATGCTAACCTCACTTATATGAATTGTAATGAAAGGATTTATACTAATACAATTCTTATTAAGCTATTGATGACGATGAGTATACAAGGGGTAGATCGTATGACCTAAACAAAGCTATTATTGATAATTAAAGGCTTAAATACATTTCAAAAAGAGACTCTAGATTAGCACCGAGTGAACTAGATAGGGGAGTGTCCCTTCCCACATAGGGAAGGTAGAAGCACTACATTACTCTTGAGATTGGAGACTACAATACATGACGCATAAAGAGGATCCCAACTAAATCTCCTAGTTCTTGAACTATGTTTCCCCCATAGGAATACTAGCTAGTGGATCCACGTAGCTGCTATGTTTTATGTTTTGGTAGTACCTTGGCAAGTAGTCCGCCTTCTTTCGGTGTAGGGTTTTATGACACCGGATTCCACACTATCTCATGTGGTCTATATCGATTAGGGCAAGATATTCCCAAAAGTTAAAACGAATTTAAGGACTTGAACTCTAACTTGGATAACCAAAGAGGTCTAGCTTAGTCTAGGTAGGGGTATGGGACTCTACCTAGAAGTTGCACTAGTTAGCCTTGAGGGGAGTCTTAGGAGGATGTTCTTATATTTTATTGTTTATGATGATTTATGATATGTATATGAAGGTCTTGCACATTATTAATACTATGTGTTGACTAGTTCACTTATGAGTACGTGTTGGTTTATGTTGTTAAAGTAATATGAAATGTATATCTAAATGCCATGTTATATGAAGTAGGGTGTTAGTCATGAGTCTTGTTGGGTTACTTGATTGAGTAAGGTTATGGGGCTTTGCATGGTCATTGCACTTGTTGAATTGATAGGGGTTCAGTAACATTCCAAAAAATGTACTTGTCTAGTGAAGAGCCTATTAGGTTTTAATAATAGATTTTGGGATACATACGCATCCTAATGCCCATTATTGAGTAATATTGGGCATGTTTGAGAATATTGGCTAAAATGGTGTTAGCCAATTTTTATGAATTAACAAAACTTAGACTACACCTTGATGTTTAAATGCCCCAATACAAGCTTGTTTAGGAAGTGTACCTGCAATGAAGATCCTAGGATGAAATTCGTAATCAATCAGTAAACACATTAGGTACGAGGCATCCAAGTGTCAAGCCTAGAAACCATAGCACATAACCATTTAAAATGATCATGTAGATTAAGAAGTGCCCAAGGACATAGTGAGGATCCTTGGACAAGGAGTGAAATTTCAAGAAGTGCACGGTTAGGAAAGTTCACAGCAACACATGTGCAAGCACATGTGTAACCGGCCGAGAGACAAGCCCAACAGATTCGGTTAGGGCAGTTAGGGGGCAGGCATGTCAAATAGAACCACATGGGGCCGAGCTCCCTAATTAATTCTAGTTCCTAAATAACTAACCTAACTAGCTAATTTAACATAGGACTAACTAAAATAAACCAACTAGTGTGCCCGAAATCCTAAGACCTAACCGGGTGACACTAATCGAACAACTAACTAAAGAAGTATCATAGTACCTAACCTAGGATAATCCAAAGGGGTTGTTATGGTCCTAATGATATAGGGGTACTTCAGTAATTACCCTAGGTAACTTAATTAATTAAATTAGCAACTTAATTATATAATTTAATTACTAGTGAAAACCTGAGACCCTAAGTCAAATGTTCTCCTAGTTGTAGTCAATTTAGGAGGGGCGTTTAGGTAATTTAAGTGGAGGGTTTTTAGGGTAATTCTTGGGAGGTGTATATATTTATGTTAGGTCAGGTTTAGACCACTTTTACATGTCCCAAATCAGAATCAAACAAAATTTCTTTCTCTCTCAAGAAACACTTTGTTTACCAAACTCCATTGAAGAACAAGAAAAAACATAAGCAAGAAGACAAAGGTTTTGAAGTTTCCAATTAGATTTCGTGGATTCTTCATCTATAAGGTATGGGTTTTTCACAATTGGTATTCCTTTCCCCCAGAATTCCTTTCAAGATAAGTTTTCAAGAACTTCAAATACTAGGGTTTTTATTCTACTAAACCGATTATCTTCCTAACCCTAGATTTATGATTTTTAATGAAAAGTAAACCTTTTCTATGTAATTTTTCATGAATTGTTGAGTAATTGATTGATAATGTTTAAATGTCGTGTAATACATGATCTTTCTCTATGTGATGGTTTCGAATGGGTTGTTTGTAGTATTTGATAACGTGAAAACGTTAGGATTAGAATTTTATGTTTGAATGAAACCTTTTATGACCCGTTTACCCTCTCCTATGCTATGTAATGATCTTGTACATGATTTTATGAGTTTTCCTTTATTATGTCATTGAGTATTTCACTAAGTATTATTATGAATATCCCATGATGAATAAGGTTCTTTGAAACAAGCGGTAAGTCTTCTAAAATTGTGATTACTCTAAAATGTTTATGTTAGGCTATAAGTTGTGATTTTATTTATGAAAAGTATGTATGATGTTTCTATATCAATATACTGGCTATGAAAATGTAAATTGTGAGATCATGATAAGAACACGAATATTCAAATTTATGATATCCCTTGTATGTTTTACACAGATGATTATGTTATGTTAATCTTAGAAAAGAAAGGTTACGATGAAAGGAAAATTCTCCTCTAATCTAAAAGAGATAATGATCATGTTATCAAAGGAGATAATCTCCTATAACCTATGATAAGTTTATTATGAAAAACAAATTAAAGGTTATTTCGAAAAAACGAACTTAAGCTAAGCACTGATGAACTAGATATGGGAAATGTCCCTTCCCTAGGAGAAGGTAGGTTCACAATGATTCTCATGAGATTGAGGCTACCATGTAATGTGAAACTATAGGTCTCTAATACATCTCCTAGTTCTTGAACTATGTTTCCACCATAGGATACTAGCTAGTGGATGCACGTAGAAAGCTATGTCTGTAGGTTCTACTTTGGCCGGTAGACCACCTCTTTTCGATGTGGAGAAGACACCAGATTCCTTGTTTAGCTCACAAAGTCTATGTAGGTTAGGCTTATGTTCTCTCATGTAAAATGTAAGACAAGTAATTGAACGTCGACTAGGGTGACCTGAGGAGTTTGCTTAGTATAGGTAGTGGTATGGGATGGTACCTAGACATTGCACAAGTTGACTCTAAGGGAAGTCCTAGAGATTGTTCTTAATTAATATGATGAGATGAAAGATATATGTTTATTATATATGATGTTACTCTTAAATTAATGTTGGCTATTGTGCTAAATATGTTATTTGGTTATATTTCTATAGGAAGTAATGACTAATTATGTTACAAGTTATATGAAGCAATGTTTTACTTATGGTCACCTATAGTATTTACTTGGTTGTGTGGGGTTATGGGGTTTCACATTACCATTGCACTTGTAGGTTGGGGATGGGATCATTTTTAAGTGTTTTATATGTTGAGTTATCTGATTGATTGAATATGAAAAGTTAACATGACTATGATAATATGTCTTTAATTATGTTCATGTTTGATGTCAATGAAATCCTTAATTTGTATATGTTATATGGTATGTACATTGAACATTTTCAGATGGCTTAGCATGTTTTCTAATGAAATGATAAATGATCATTTTTCATGCATGTCCTTATGTGTTATGTGCGTATAGCCATACTTAGTACATATGGCATACTAACCCCAACACTTTACATTACTACAACTGTAGGTTCCGGTCATTGAAGCTTAAGGAGGTCGATTTGAAGAAGCTTGGAACTCTTTCTCCAAGTCTTGGTAGGTCCTCATGTTTGGGGATGCTATCTTTCATATTCTAGATTACGTAGATTTTTAGTAGTTTTAAGAATACGCTATTTCCATTATGTTCTTTGGATTTTTTTTGTAATAAGACCTATATGGAATATTAACTATTATTGGCTAAGTTCAGATTTGCAATTCTTGGATAGTTTCTATATATGTGAGAGTTTTAGAATATCGTATATTTTTAGAAATCTTAAGTATGAATTTTAAGTATACTTCATTATTATATTAGATTTTTTTAATTTTTCCGCAAATTTAACTGTATGATTGTGATGAAAACTAAGAAGAGGCTTGTCTGCAACCTCTGAGAGGTTAACGATGCCGATCTCATCCAGGGTGCAGATTCTGGGTGTGACAAACTTGATATCAGAGCATGAGGTTAAATATCTTTACGGTCAATGTCTCACTAAACCACATTACCTAGTGTCTTGTTCTTGGTTGTGAAGTGCGCCATAATTATGGATGAGAGGCTATGTGATAAGTAGGAAACTTTTATTTTCTTGACACTCCTATGTCATGCCTTTAGAGTTTTCACACTATGTATCGTTTAGAATCTAATCCCATTATTGTGTATATAGGCAATGAACACAAGAAGGACAGCCACGAGGAGAGTAGGAAAGAGATTGCGAATGCGAGAGCTACATCAAAATGTTCCTCAAGTGCAAGTTGTTGCAAATGATCAAGTTCCGGTGAAACCTCCGGCTATGACGAATGGTGAGGTGAGGGAAACCCTATTCCAAATAGCCCAAGCCATCACCACCCAAGCTCAAGCCATCACGTCTCAAGCTTACAGGGAGGTTGCACCTCGAGAGAATCAACATGCTAGTACTGCGGCTAGCCGTTCGAGATACTTTACGAGAATGAATACTCTGAAGTACTTTGGATCGAAAGTTGATAAAGACCCCCAATATTTACTTAATAAGTTCAATAAGATTTTGTTTGCTATGGGGCTGATTACTATGGAGAAGGCTGAACTTGCTACTTATGAACTCAAGGATGTGGCTCAGACATGATACAATTTGTGGAAGGATAATAGGGCTTTAGGAGATGGTCCCCTAACTTGGGAGATTTTCAAAAAGGCCTTTCTTGACAGATTCTTTCCAAGGGAACACAGAGAAGATAAGGTAGAGGAGTTAATTAACCTTTGTCAAGGAGGTATATGTGTTAAGGAATACTCCTTGAATTTTATTAAGATATCCAAGTAAGCTTCTTCTTTGGTTTATAATGATGAGGATGAAATGAGTTGTTATATAACGGCTTGTCTGAAGAACTTGAAGAAGAATGTCGTGCAGCCATGCTTCATGAAAATATGGATATTTCTAGGTTAAGGGTTCATGATCAAAGAGTTGAGGAATGTCGTCTAAGGAAAAGGTAGGGAAGCTAAGAGAGCAAAGTCGTTTGAAAGTGGTTCTTCTAAGAGTAGGCTTGATGTTCTAGACAAGCCTAAGTTTAAGAAAAGGTTTTCAAAACAAGTTCCTTCTAATTTCTCCGAGAATCGCATTGTTAGAGGTTCTAATCCTAAACCTCAAGAGGGGAGGAATGTCGATCCACCAAAAGAGAGACCAACTTGTGGTAAGTGTGGTAAGAAGAATGGGGGAGAGTGCCTTGTTGGAACTATTAGTTACTATGGTTGTGGCAAGGGTGGCCATATGGTGATCCTAATGTGAGAGTTCAAGGTAAGGGTAATAGTCAAGATCAACCAAGCGGTCCTTATTTTGAAGCTCCAAAAAGGAACCATTTCTAAGAACTTAAGGCTAGAGGTGAACAAGAAAGCTCTCCCGACGTTGTGACGGGTATGATAAAAGTTTTCTATGTTAATGTTTATGCTTTGCTTGACCAAGGTGCTACTCTTTCTTACATTACACCTTTGGTAGCTAGGAAATTTTATTTACTTCCCGATGTTTTGATTGAACCCATGTTAGAAAGGAAAGGAGAAAATTATAAGCCAAGGGGTCAAATTGTTTCGAGTTTAAAGCCTTGTAATATGATAGCCAAGGGTTGTATATACCATGTGGTTAGGATAAAGGAGGACTTTCAAAGGTATTGAATTCAAGAAAACCGAAACTAGGTTTGTTCCCAATGGAATTGTCGAATGTTAATATCTCCAGTTCTCCCTATTTCAAATTATAGTAGTAGGTATAATGCTCAAGATTTCAGTAGGAATGTAAGGAAGGAAAGAAGAACATATGTAAATTCAAAGTGAACTAAGTAGGCAAAGCATGAGAAAGTCAAATCCTTAATGTTTGATAAGAATGAAGTTTTAATAGTTATTGCCTTATGCCAATATTGGAGTATGAATATATGCCCCAAGAACTATAGATTATGCAAATAATCAAAGAATAGGCATAGCCAATAAAGATTGGCTTATAAAGACTTCATGCCCAATTTAACAAGAATGGAAAAAAATTAACTTGTTAAATAAATAGATTCATAATTTGGTAAAAGATAGTACCAATTAGAGTTTTAAGAAGATGATTTCATACTATTTTCTTGCACTTATGTGAAACTTGTATGCATATGTTTTCTTCAGATTTTGTTGTTTTATTGTTATCTTCAGAAGGCTGATAGCATGGTAACTCTTGATGCATTTTGAGCTTATGATAAGTTTGATAAGGAAATTCCTCACTATGTGTCATGAATATGTATCTCTTATATCTATGTGCATCATAAAATTGAGTGCTAAGTGTAATGATATGTTATGTGCTGGTTGTGCAGCTGGTATTGAGTCTTTTTCCTACCATCCAAAAGATTTTAATGTCATTCGGGATGAATGTTCCTAAGGGGGGGATAATGTAACATTCTAGAAAATGAACTTTTCTAGTGAAGAGACTATTAGGTCTTAAGAATATATATTTGGATACATAGGCATCCCAATGCCCATTATTGAGTAATATTGGGCATGTCAGAAATATTGGCTTAAAGGTGTTAGTCAATTTCTATGAATTAACAAAATTTAGAATACACCTTGATGTTCAAATGCCTTAATCCAAGATTGTTTAGGAAGTGTACCTACACTGAAGACCCTTGGCTAAAATTCATAATCAATCAGCAAACACATTAGGTATCAAGCATCCAAGTGTGAAGCCTATATACCATAGCACATAACCATTTAAAATGATCATGTAGATTAAGCAATGCCCAAGGACATAGTGAGTATCCTTGGAAAAGGAGTTAACTTTCAAGAAGTGTACGGTTAGTAAAGTGCACAGAAACACATGTGCAAGTACATGTGTAACCGGCCGAGAGACAAGCCCAACCGATTCAATTAGAACGGTTAAGGGGCAGGCGTATCAGATCGAACCAGGTGGGGCCCATCTCCCTAACTAATTATAGGTCCTAAATAACTAACCTAACTATATAATTAACCTAGGACTAACTAAAATAAACAAACTAGTGTGACAAAATCCTAAGACCTAACGGGGTGATACTAACCGAATAACTAACTAAAGAAACATCTTAGTACCTAACAAAGGATGGTCCAAAGGGGTTGGCTATGGTCCTAATGACTAGGGGTACTTTAGTAATTACCCTAGGTAACTTAATTAATTAAATTAGTAACTTAATTAATTAATTTAATCATTAGTCAAAACCCGAGACCCTAAGTCTAATGTTCTCCTAGTTGTAGTTAATTTAGGAGGGGTGTTTTAGGTAATTTAAGTGGAGGGTCTTTAGGGTAATTCTTGGGACGTCTATGTATTGATGTTAGGTCAGTTTTAGTCCACTTTTACACGTCCCAAATAAGAATCAAACAAAATTTCATTGTCTCTCAAGAAACGCTCTCTTTTCCAAACTCCATTGAAGAACAAGAAAAAGCTTAAGGAAGAAGACGAAGGTTTTGAAGTTTTCAATCAGATTTCGTGGATTCTTCATATATAAGGTATTGGTTTTTCGATTCCTTTACCCAAGAGGTACTTTCAAGATATATTTTCAAGAACTTCAAATACTAGGGTTTTTATTCTACAAAAAATGGATTTTCTTCCCAACCCTAGATTTATGATTTTTAATGAAAAGTAAACATTTTCTATATCTAATTTCGCATGAATTGTTGAGTAATTGATTGATAATGTTTGAATGTAGTGTGATACATGATCTTTCTCTATGTGATGGTTTCGACTGGGTTGTTTGTAGTGTTTGATAACGTGAAAACGTTAGGGTTAGAATTTAAGGTTTGAATTATTACCCATTTACCCTCTCATATGCTGTGTATTGATCTTGTACATGATTTTATGATTTTTTATTGATTATGTCATTGAGTATTTCACTAAGTATTATATGAATAAGGTTCTTGGAAACAAGAGGTAAGTCTTCTAAAATTGTGATTACTCTAAGATGTTTATGTTGGCCTATAATTTGTGGTACTATGTTGTGAAAAGTATGTATGATGTTGGTATGTGAATATGCTGGCTATGAATATGTAAATTGTGAGATCATGATAAGAACACAAATATGCAAGTTTATGATATCCCTTGTATGCTTTACACAAGGTGATTATGTTATGTTAATTTCACAAAAGAAAGGTTACGATGAAAGGACATTTCTCATCTAATCTAAAAAGATCTCACGATCATGTTATACAAGAAAATAATCTCCTATGACCTATGACAAGTTTATTACGAAAAACAAATTAAAGGTTATTTCAAGGAAAGGGACTTAAGCTAAGCAACGTTGAACTAGATATGGGAAGTGTCCCTTAGCTAGGGGAAGGTAGGTTCACAATGATTCTCATGAGATTGAGGCTGCCATGTACTGTGGAACTATGGGTCTCTAATACATCTCCTAATTCTTGAACTATGCTGCTACCATAGGATACTAGCTAGTGCATCCACCTAGAAATCTATGTCATGTAGGTTCTAGTTTGGCCGGTTGACCACCTCTTTTCGGTGTGGGGAAGACACAGGATTCCATGTTTAGCTCACATGGTCTATGTCAGTTAGGCGTATGTTCCCTCATGTAAAATGAAAGACAAGTAAGTGAACGTCGACTAGGGTGACTTGAGGAGTTTTCTTAGTATAGGTAGTGGTATGGGACACTACCTAGACATTGCACAAGTTGACTCTAAGGGAAGTCCTAGGAGATTGTAGTTAATTAATAGGATGGTATGAAAGATATATGTTTATGATGTATGATGTTACGCTTACTTGAATGTTTGATATTATGATGAATATGTTATTTGGTTATATTGCTATATGAAGTGATGACTAATTATGTTACAAGTTATATGAAGCAAAGTTTTACTTATGGTCTCCTATAGTATCTACTTGGTTGTGTGGGATTATGGGGCTTCACATGACCATTGCACTTGTAGGTTGGGGACGGGATCATTGGTAAGTCTTTTGTATGTTTAGTTATGTTATTGATTGAATATTAAAAGTTAACATGAATATGATTGATGTCAATGAAATCCTTAATTTGTATATGTTACATGGTATGTGCATTAAAGATTTTCATATGGCTTTGCACGTTTTCTAATGAGATGATAAATGATCTTTTTTAATGCATGTCCTTATGTGTTATGTGCAGATACCTATACTTAGTTCATGTGGCGTACTAACCCCATTACTTTGCATTACTACAACTGTAGATTCTAGCTGTTAAAGCTTAAGGAGGTTGATTTGAAGAAGCTTGGAACTCTTTCTCCTAGTCTTGGTAGGTCCTCATGTTCGGGGATGCTATCTTTCATATTCTAGCTTACATAGATTTTTAGTAGTTTTAATAATACGTTCTTTTTATTATGTTCTTTGGAATCTTTTGTACTAAGACCTATATAGCATATTAACTATTATTAGCTAAGTTCAGATTTGCATTTCTTAGATTGTTTCTATATATGTGAGACAGTTTTAGAATATCATATGTTTTTATAAATCTTAAGTATGAAGTCTAAATTTACTTCATTAGAATATTAAAAGTTTTTAATTTTTCCACAAATTTAACTGTATGATTGTGATGAAAGCTATGAAGAGGTTTGTCTGCGACCTCTAAGAGGTTAACGACGCCGGTCTCATCCGGAGTGCAGATTCCGGGTGTAACAAGTCCATGGGTAATTGTCTTGTTTTGTTATAATGAAATTGAAATCTTATTCATGCATGTGATGTCATTCCTTGATTATAGGGTTGTAGTAGATTATGGGTTCAAGTATGATGATAAGCATAGTACTTGTTTAAGTTAGTAAGCATGTTTTGTTACTTGGTATGACTTACTTGATTATGCATAAGACTTTTAAAGGGAAAAATAGCATGTTTTAACTACATGTTCCTTTTTATCATATTTTAAACTTATATGTACATGTGGTCTCGTACTTAGTACAAGTGGCATACTAACCCCATTTATTCTTTTTTCCCAAACATTTTAGGTTTCAGTGATTGAAGGCTCATTTGAGATGACTTGAAGAAGACTTGGATATTCTCTACCATCCAAGTGAGTAGGTCCTCACTTTCCGAGGGCGATGTCAATATCTTGCTTATGAAGTTGCTTTGTTTTTCTAAGACTCTTATGTTCATTCTACTTTCATTTGAGTACGATTTGTATAAGCTTATATATGGCTTCTTTACATTGATGCAGGGCTATGCCCAAATTGCTATGATCTTTAGATGGTATGAGATGATACAATCCTTAATACTCTGTTCTATCTTATGTATACATTTATGTGCAATGAAAGTAAAAAGTTATGTAACCTTCCTATACGAAGGTTCTATGTGTACTCGATATATATATATATATATATATATATATATATATATATATATATATATATATTACGTGTATGTAGAGGTCTATGTAAACTTCCAAGTCGAAGTAATAAAAGTTTTAAATTTTACGTGAAATTCAACTTATGAATGTGATGATGTAAACTAAGAGGCTAGTCTTAGTCCTCGAAGAGGACAACGACGCAGGTTACATCTAGAGGGTAAACCCGAATATGACAAACTTTGTATCAGAGCATCAGTTTGAATTATCTTATAGTCGATGTATCTCTCTACCATGTCTATGTCAATTCGTGTTCATAATTGTGAAGCGCACTACACTTATGGACGGGAACCTACATGATGCCTAGGAAACTCTCCTTTTCTTGGAAATCTTATATCGTTCCACTAGAGTATACTTATGGTGTGCTTTTGCATCTAATCTTATTGTTGTGCTTATAGGAATAATAGATGCTCGAATAAATGCGGCACGAACACTTGAAGAGGAAATTGCAAATGCGGAAGCTCCTCCCCGTGGTGAGCAAGTTCCTCCACTTAAAGAAGATTCTAATATGGAACAAATTTCGTTCAATCCTCCACCCTTTACGGATGGAGATATAAGGTCTTTCCTCATCTAATTGGCTCAAGCATCCACTGTTAAAGCCCAAACGATGACGGCCCAAGCCAACCGAGAGCTTGTACCCCGTCCTCAACAACAAGTCAATACTATGGCTTCCCATATAAGGGACTTCACTCGAATGAATCCTCCTACATTCTATGGTATAAGGTTGAGAAAGACCACCAAGCATTCATCGATGAATTCTATAAGATACTCTTGCCTATGGGGTTGTCCACAAGTGAGAAGGTCGAGTAGGCCACTTATCAACTCAAGGATGTGGCTCAAGCATGGTTTGAGCAATGGAGGGATAATAGGCCATTGAGGAGTGGTTCTTTGACTTGGGAAATCTGTAATAAGTCTTTTCTAGATTGGTTCTTTCCTAAGGAGATGAGGGAGGCTAAAGTGGTGGAGTTTATCAACCTTGCCAAAGAGATATGAGTGTTCATGAGTACTCCTTGATATTCACTATATTGTTTAAATATGCTCTTTCTTTGTTTTCCGATCCTAGAGATGAATGAGACTCTTTGTGACGGGGTGTCGGATAATTTTCAAGAGGAGTTTCATTCGACTATGTTATACGACAACATGAACATTTCTCATATAATGGTGCATGCCAAGCATGTTGAAGAGGAAAGGGATAGGAGGAAGAGTAGAGATGATAAGAGGGAAAGATCTTTTGATGGAGGTTCTTCAAAGAACAGGCTTGAGATACAAGACAAGCCTAGGTTTAGGATGCGGGTTTCAAGTCAAGTTTATCCCAAAGGCTAGTGGTGATAGGATGTCTCACCCTAAGTTCAAAAAGGGAAAGGTACTAATTCACCAACTGAGAAGTCAACTTGTGAAAAGTGTGGCAAGAAGCACTATGGTGATTGCCTTAAGGGGACGGATAATTGTTTTGGTTGTGGTAAAAACAGGCACAATAATAGGAATTTCCCTAATGTTAGGGGTTAAGACAAGGGTTGTGGTCAAGCTCAAGCGAGTGGTTCAAATGAGGCTTCAAAGAAGAACCGCTTTTATTCTCTCCGCCCTAGGTGTGAGCAAGAGACTTCTCCCGACGTGGTGATCGGTAATGTTGAAAGTTTTCTCTATTGATGTATATGTCTTACTTAATCCCGGTGCTACCTCATCCTTTCTTACACCTCTATTAACCAAAAATTTTGATATTTTGCCCGATATTTTGCATGAACCTTTTATAGTGTCTACTCCGGTGGGTGAGTCGGTTGTTGCAAAAAGGGTGTATAAAAATTGTCCTATAATATTTTCCAATAGAGTTTCTTATTTTGAACTAGTAGAACTCGATATGCTTGATTTTGATATTATATTGGGTATGGATTGGTTGCATGCTTGCTCTGCTTCTATTTATTGTAGGACAAGAGTGGTGAAGTTTAACTTTCCAAATGAACCCATTGTTGAGCGTAAGGGGGGAAACTCTATTCCTAGAGGTCGTATAGTCTCTTGTATAAAAGCATGCAAATTGATCTATATAGGTTGTCTATACCATATTGTAAGATTCCAATATTTAGACTCCGAAATATCTCCCATTGAGTCGGTCCCCATAGTGAGTGAATTTCTGGAGGTCTTTCCTAATGATCTTCTTGTTATTCCTCTCAAACAAAAAATTGATTTTGGTATCAATTTGCTAGCGGACACAAATCCCATTTCAATTCCTCCTTATCAGATGGCTACAGCCGAATTGAAAGATTTGAAGGCTATCTTAAACAACCTAATGGGTCTAGCTTGGTCTAGGTAAGGGTATGGGACTCTACTTAAGCATTGCAATAGTTAGCCTTGAAGGGAGTCTTAGGAGGATATTCTATGTATGTGTATGTTTATGATGATTTATGATATGTATATGAAGGACTTGCACATTATTAGTACTATACGTTGACTAGTTCACTTATAAGTACGTGTTGGTTTATGTTGTTAAAGTAAGATGAAATGTATATCTAAATGTCATGTTATATGAAGTAGGGTAGTTATGATTCTTGTTGTGTTACTTGATTGAGTAAGGTTATGGGGTTTTGATTGGTCATTGCACTTGTTGACTTGATAGGTATTCATGGGTAATTGTCTTACTTTGTTATAATGAAATGTACTCTTATCCATGCATGTGATGTCATTCTTTTGTGATAGGGTTGTAGTAGATTATGGGTTCAAGTATGATGATATGCATAGTACTTGTTTAAGTTAGTAAGCATGTTTTGTTACTTGATATGACTTACTTGATTATGCATAAGACTTTTAAAGGGCAAAATATCTTGGTTTAACTAAATGTTCCATTTTAGCATATTTTGAGCTTATATGTACATGTGGTCTCATACTTAGTACAAGTGACGTACTAACCCCATTTCTTCCTTTTTTTCCCCCAACATTTTAGGTTCCGTCGTTGAAGTCTCATTTGAGACTACTTGAAGAAGACTTGGATATTCTCTACCATCCAAGTGGGTAGGTCCTCACTTTTCGAGGGTAATGTCAATATCTTGCTTATGAAGTTGCTTTATTTTTCTAAGACTCTTATGATCATTCCACTTTTATTTGAGTATAATTTGTATAAGCCTATATGCGGCTTATTTACATTGATGTAGGGCTATGCCAAAATTGTAATAATCTTTAGATGGTATGAGATGAGACAATGCTTAAGACTGTGTTTTATTTTATGTATATATTGATGTGCAATAAAAGTAGAAGGCTATGTAACCTTTTTATACGAAGGCTCTATGTATAATCGATATCTATATATTATGTGTATGTAGAGGTCTATGTAAACCTCCAAGTAGAAGTAATAAAAGTTTTAAATTTTCCGCTAAATTCGACTTATGAATGTGATGATGTAAACTAAGAGGCTAGTCTTAGTCCTAAAAGAGGGTGACTATGCTGGTTACATCTAGGGGGTAGACCCGAATGTGACAATGTAATTCATGACAAACTACGACATCAAATTCGTCACTAATTATTAGCTTTAAGTGACACAATTTACTTTTCGTACTTAAATATATGAGACACATACTTTTAGTGACGAAACATAAGAATTTGTAGCAAAGTTTTGTCCACTAAAGTTTCCCACCAAAAAATTAATCGGCATCATTTGTTAGTCACGAATTTAAAGTTGTCAGTGACACATTATTTCGTTACTAATAATGTATCTAATTCATGACAAAATGTTTTTTGTCTTATAATATCTTAAATTTTGGACACCAAAAAATTTCATCTAAAAAAATATTTTGTTACGATATCGACAAATTAGAGTTCGTAGTTAAACATGATAAGTTTTAGCTATGAAAATTTATATCTAATTATTACATTTATTTTGTCACTAATAATATAAATAATTTGTGACAAATATTGTGTTGTCTCTAATCAATCTATGATTTAGTGATAGCAAAAAAATTGTCACAAAATATGTAAGGTGTTAAATAGCGACAACTTAAAATTTGTAGTGAATAAGTGAACTATTTGCTATGAAAAAATTCATAATTAAATACATTTTTCTACAATTGTTCATTATTACAAACGATAACTTACAACAAGAATAATACAAGTGCTTCATAAGAAGTAGACAGAGTCCATTTGTTAATTGGTAAGTGAAAATATCAAAACCAATGAATTCGGTCGATTTTGTAAAAACGAAAAAGTTAAATACATCAAGTTTCTTAAATTACGCAATTGTAAGTGCATCATTTGAAAAATACATCCGATTTATAAGTATTGTGATTGGGCACGGTTCTACCACTAGATCGCTAATATTTGTTGATTTAGCACTGTCACGACCCAAATCGGATCGCGACTGGCACCCACACTTACCCTCCTATGTGAGCGAACCAACCAATCTAAACCTTAACATTTCAATGTAATAACAACAGAAAGTAATGCGAAAGACTTAACTCATTAATAAAAACCAATTCAATAACTATCAATATTCAACATCTATTATTCCCAAAACCTGGAAGTCATCACCACAAGAACATCTACAATCAAATGACTAAACTAAGAGTATTCTAAAAGCTAAAAATACATAAGAAGCTAGTCCACGCCGGAAGTTCAAGGCATCAAGACTTGAAGAAGAAGATCCAGTCCAAGCTAGAAGCATTAGCTCACCCTGAGGATCCGATGTGACGAAGACTGGCTAGAGTTACTGTTGAGTCGAAGATGACGGCATGTTTGCTGCACTCCACAATTAAACAAGAAGAAAACAATAAAAGTAGGGGTCAGTACAAAGCACGGGTACTGAGTAGATATCATCGGCCAACTCAAAATAGAAAACAGTATATATCAAGTAATATCATAAAATCAACTATGATACTCAACATGTAGCAACAACAAGCACTATATCATTAACAATTACCGTCAAGTTCACACATGAGGACTCAAGCCCCAATACCATACTCATTTGGGAATCATGTTCGTTAGATTGAGTATATTAACATCTTTCAAGATTCATTATCTTTATTTCTCTTGTGTCGGTACGTGACACTCCGCTCCCTCATATTCATTATTCCTCTTGTGTCGGTACGTGACACTCCGATCCCTCATATTCATTATTCTTCTTGTGTCGGTACGTGACACTCCGATCCCCTAAATCTACGTGTCGGTTCGTGACACCCGATCCCCTAAATCTACGTGTCGGTTCGTGACACCTGATCCCCTAATTCTACGTGTCGGTTCGTGACACCCGATCCCCTAATTCTACATGTCGGTTCGTGACACCCGATCCCCTAATTCTACGTGTGGGTTCGTGACACCCGATCCCCTAATTCTACGTGTCGGTTCGTGACACCCGATCCTCTACATGTGTCGGTACGTGACACTCCGATCCACTAATATCATTCTGTAAATCATCAAGCCTTCTCTATACCAAGGCATCCTCAATCCCATTACTTTAATTCATCAAGCCTTCTTCTATACCAAGGCATCATCATTAATAATGTATATTAAAGTTTCTTTTCAAGATTTGGGATTCAATATTTTCATCATGCTTATCTTATCACAATCACATAATCATATTCATGCAAACATACAATTAAGCATATAGTAGGGTTTACAATACTACCAATACATATCATTCTCTATTAAGAGTTTACTATGAAAGCATGAAAACCATAACCTACCTCCATCGAAGAATTGAAATCAAGCAAGTTAATCCTCAAAGCTTGGTGTTTTCCTCTTCTTCTCGATCGTTTCTCTCTCTCCCTTCTTGTTCTTTCTATTTTCTTATTCAAACCCTCTTTCTTTTACCCTAATTAGTATATAATTAAGAATAAAAGATGGCAATAATACCCCACTAATTAACCTAGGGTTACCTCTTTTAACCCTCAAGAATTTGAGTTATTAATATAAACCCACAAAATCTATAATTAAGGAAAGAATAGTCCAAAAACATCCCTTAAAATGTGTAAGGAAATCCGATTCTGCCTGGGATTTGCGCAACCTGTGACGGGCCGTCGTGCCTGCGACGGTCCGTCCTGCAGGTCGTCGCAAAGTTCAGAGAATGGATTTTCACTGAAGTCTCCGTGATGGTCCGTCACGCCTGTGACGGTCCGTCCTGCCATTCCGTCACGAAGTTCAGAGAGTCGATTTTCCGTACCCAATTCAGATTTTCTAAGTGTTTTGAAATGAGCCCTGCGACGGTCCGTCGTGCCCTTGACGGTCCATCGTGGGGTCCGTCGCTTCTGCCAGTTTTTCCAAAATTGAAGTCTGTTGCTCAAAACGACTAAACGGGTCGTTACATTAGATACCAATTTACCCATCGTTCGTCCCCGAACGATCAAAATAAGGAAAACAAGGGCGAAAAGGAGTACCTGAATCTGTAAACAGATGTGGGTATTTTTCTCGCATATCCGCCTCCTTCTCCCAAGTGGCTTCTTCAACCGGTCGATTCTTCCATTGCACCTTGATGGACGCAATCTCTCTTGACCTCAACTTGCGAACTTCTCTATCTAAAATAGCAACAGGCATGGTATCTTTTCAACGGATAATGTAATTCCCATCCCCATGGTATCTTTTCAACATCAACACATGGAATACCGGGTGTACTCCGGACAGCCCTGGAGGCAAGGCTAACTCATAAGCCACCTCCCCTACTCGCTTAAGTACTTCAAATGGTCCAATATACCTTGGACTTAGTTTACCCCTTTTTCCAAACCGCATCACCCCTTTCATGGGCGAAACTTTCAACAAGACTTGTTCACCTTCCATGAACTCTAAGTCTCTAACCTTTCGATCTGCATATTCTTTTTGTCTACTTTGCGCCGCTAGAAGCTTTTCTTGAATAGACTTCACTTTTTCCATCGAATCCCTCAAAAGGTCAGTACCCCAAGGCCTAACCTCAAATGCATCAAACCAACCAATGGGAGACCTACATCTCCTACCATACAATGCTTCGAATGGAGCCATATCAATACTTGAGTAATAGCTATTATTGTATGAAAACTCCGCTAAGGCTAGGAAGTTATCCCAATGACCACCAAACTCTATCACACACGCACGAAGCATATCCTCCAACACTTGAATCGTCCTTTCAGACTGACCATCGGTCTGAGGATGGAACGCAGTACTAAGGTCCAACCTAGTACCCAATTCCGCATGCAATGTTTTCCAAAACTTAGAAGTAAACTGCGTACCTCTATCTGATATGATGGATAGTGGAACCCCATGCAATCGCACCACTTCCGAGATGTAAAGTTTGGCTAACTTTTCTGCATTGTAAGTCACCTTGACCGGAATGAAATGAGCAGATTTAGTTAACCTATCAACAATCACCCAAATGGAGTCATACTTACCCATTGTCTTCGGAAGACCAACCACAAAGTCCATTGCAATTCTTTCCCACTTCCATTCCGGAATGGGCATTCTCAGAAGTGTTCCTCCGGGCCTTTGGTGTTCATACTTTACTTGTTGACAGTTTGGACATTTGGCAATAAAATCCACAATGTCACGCTTCATTCTACTCCACCAAAAGTGTTGTTTTAGGTCACGATACATCTTGGTTGCACCCGGATGTATCGAATACCTTGAACTATGAGCCTCTGTCAGAATAGTGTTGATCAAATCATCGACGCGGGGTACACATACCCTTCCCTTGATTCTCAAAACACCTTCCTCATCGATTTGTGCTTCCTTAGCCTCCCCTCGCAATACTTTATCTTGAATTCTTCTTAGTTTCTCATCATCAAACTGTTTTTCCTTAATTTTGTCAAGAAAAGAAGATCTTGACTCCACACAAGCCAACAATCCTCCCTTCTCATTTACTTCTAATCTCATCAAGTCGTTAGCTAGAGTCTGAACCTCTCTAGCTAATGGGCGTCTAAAGGCTTGCAAGTGAGCTAGACTTCCCATGCTTCCCACTTTTCTACTTAAAGCATCCGCCACAACATTCGCCTTCCCCGGATGATACAAAATGGTGATGTCGTAGTCCTTCAGTAGTTCCATCCATCTTCTCTGTCTCAAGTTCAAATCTTTCTGCGTAAAGACATACTGAAGGCTACGATGATCCGTGTAGACCTCACACTTAACCCCATATAAATAGTGTCTCCATTGCTTTAATGCAAACACTACCGCAGCCAATTCCAAATCGTGGGTTGGATAGTTACGTTCATGCACTTTTAATTGCCTCGAAGCATAAGCAATCACACTCTTCTCTTGCATTAGTACTGCACCCAAACCCGAATAGGCAAGGTAAGGATAGGTGCGGTAGTCAACAAAGTTTTGAGCTTCTGAAAGCTTTCCTCACATTCGTCCGACCATACGAATGGAACATTCTGCTTAGTCAAGTTCGTCAATTGGGAAGCAATAGAAGAGAATCCCTTGACAAATCGGCGGTAGTAGCTAGCTAACCCAACAAAGCTCCTTATTTCTGACACATTAGTGGGTCTTACCCAATTCTTCACTGTTTCAATCTTAGAAGGATCCACCGTCACTCCTTCCTTAGAAACCACGTGCCCCAAGAAGGACACTGCATCTAGCCAAAACTCACACTTAGAGAACTTGGCATAAAGCTTTTTCTCCCTTAACATTTCCAATACCAATCTCAAATGCTCTTCATGTTCCTTCTTGCTCTTTGAGTATACCAATATATCATCAATAAATACGATCACGAAGAGGTTTAAATATGGCTTAAAAATCCCGTTCATCAAGCTCATGAACGTAGCAGGGGCATTCGTAAGACCAAAAGACATCACTACAAATTCGTAATGCCCATACCTCGTTCGAAAAGCAGTCTTTGGCACATCCGTTGCCCGTATTTTCAATTGATGATAACCGGATCTCAAGTCAATCTTAGAGAAGACACAAGCACCTTGTAACTGATCGAACAAGTCATCAATGCGAGGAAGAGGGTACTTGTTCTTAATAGTTACTTTATTCAGTTGTCTGTAGTCTATGCACATCCGAAAACTCCCATCCTTCTTCTTTACAAACAAAACTGGAGCACCCCAAGGAGATGTACTTGGTCTAATGAAGCCTTTGTTCAATAACTCTTGAAGTTGTGCTTTTAACTCTCTTAACTCCGCGGGAGCCATTCTATAAGGGGGTATAGAAATGGGGCGAGTACCGGGTTCAAGATCAATACAGAAGTCAATATCCCTATCCGGTGGAATACCAGGAAGATCTGCAGGGAACACATCCAAAAACTCACGAACTACTGAAACCGACTCAATCAAAGGTACTTGGGTAGTGTCATCCTTGAGATGTGCCAAGAAAGCTAAACACCCTTTACTAATCATTTTCTTAGCACGAAGGAAGGAGACGATGAGGACCGGATTGGAAGTGTAGTCACCCTCCCACACTAACGGGTCTGTCCCAGGCTTGGCTAACGTCACCGTTTTAGCATTACAATCCAAGATTGCAAATTGCGGAGAAAGCCAAGTCATACCCAGAATCACATCAAAATCATCCATTTCTAAGATAACCAAATCTACATAGGTGTTGCTCCCCACAAAGTTCACCAAACAAGACCTATACACCTTTTTAACTACCACAGACTCACCCACCGGAGTAGAAACACGAATAGGCATATCAAGTAATTCACAATGTAAATTTAGACCATTAGCAAATGAGGAAGATCCATAAGAAAACGTGGATCCAGGATCAAACAATACAGAAGCCATGCAATCACAAACCAGAAGATTACCTGTGATGACAGCATCAGATGCCTCCGCTTCAGACCGCCCAGGGAAAGCGTAACAATGGGCCCTATCGTTCGTCTGTCCATTGCCCCTACCATGTTGTGATGTAGTGGCTCCAGTTTGCCCATCACCTCGGCCGTTTTGGTGACCACTATGACCTCGACCACCACGCCCTCCAGAAAAACGGCCTCTATCATGACCACCTCTACCTCTAGCTATTGGGGGTCTGTAACTCTGTTTTCGGCAATTTCTCCTAATATGTCCAGTCTCCCCACATCCGTAACACTCTATGGAGTCAAGCATAGGTCTCTCGGAGAAGTGTTGACCGGTCTAAGGTGGTCCCCCAACTACAGTCTGTAGTGAAGACTGAATTGGTCGGACTGAGTAACTTCCCGAACCCTGTCCTCTAGTGTAAGAACCATTAAACTCACCTCCCTTTCGAAGCCTTTTTGATGTTGATGTTGTGGTGAAGTCATCTGGCCTCACTCCTTCCACTTCTATCACAAAGTCTACCACTTCTTGGAAGGATTTGGCCGTTGCCGCTACCTGTAAGGCCGAAATCCACAATTCTGACCTCAACCCCTTCACAAACCGGCGAATCCGCTCTTGAGGACTGAAACAGAGTTGAGTGGCATATCTGGATAGTGCACGGAACTTAGCCTCATAAGCATTAACCGACATCCTACCTTGCTCTAGGCTCAGGAACTCATCCCTTTTCCTATCCCTCAAAGTCCAGGGGATATACTTCTCCATAAACAAGCTAGAGAATGAGGCCCAAGTCATAGGTGGTGCCTCTATTGGTTGACACTCAATATGTGACCGCCACCACATTTTGGCATTCCCTTGAAACTGATAAGTCACAAACTCCACACCAAACCGTTCTACTATACCCATCTTGTGTAGTAGCTCGTGACAGTCAACCAGAAAATCATAAGCATCCTCCGATTCAGCACCCTTGAAGACTGGAGGTTTCAATTTCAGGAACTTACTGAAAAGTTCATGCTGATCATTTGTCATTATAGGCCCAGTAGTCAGACGTGGAAACGTGCCTATTTCCAATGGAACATCCATGCGGGGAGCCATAGTAGCCGCAAGTTGTACCTCCGGAGCCTGAGGTGCTGGTGCAGAGAACACCGGGGGTGTCTGGCCCTGATCAGATAACCCGCTAAGATAAGCCAGAACCTGATTGATCATCTCTGGGGTAGGTTGGGGTGGCATTTCCTCATTTTGCACTTGTTCAGTTTCCCCATCCTCCCCTTCTCTTATTACCTCCTCGGTCGGTGGAGGAGTCACTGCCCTCGTATCAGATGGGCTAGGTGCTCGTCCTCTTCCCTTAGAGGACGTCCTCCCACGACCTCTACCACGGCCCCTTGCCGCTGTTCTTCCTCGAGCTACAGCCCCAGTGGCTGGCTCAGACGCTTCTTGTCTTGCCGATGTTGGTGTTGGCGTAGTCGTTGCTCTAGTTCTAACCATCTGCGAAAGAGAGTGGAGATGGTCAGATACCAATTCGTATCGCCTAGATACCAATTGGACTCAAGTAGCAGCACGAAAGAAAGAATGAAAGAGTGAAATTTTCCTAAAGTCTTATAGCCTCTCAAGGAAAAGTAAAGGCGTCCCCCTACCGTTCCTTAAGACTCTACTAGACCTGTTCTTGTGTGATGAGACCAACGAACCTAAGGCTCTGATACCAAGTTTGTCACGACCCAAATCGGATCGTGACTGGCACCCACACTTACCCTCCTATGTGAGCGAACCAACCAATCTAAACCTTAACATTTCAATGTAATAACAACAGAAAGTAATGCGGAAGACTTAACTCATTAATAAAAACCAATTCAATAACTATCAATATTCAACATCTATTATTCCCAAAACCTGGAAGTCATCACCACAAGAACATCTACAGTCAAATGACTAAACTAAGAGTATTCTAACAGCTAAAAATACATAAGAAGCTAGTCCATGCCGGAAGTTCAAGGCATCAAGACTTGAAGAAGAAGATCCAGTCCAAGCTAGAAGCATTAGCTCACCCTGAGGATCCGATGTGACGAAGACTGGCTAGAGTTACTGTTGAGTCGAAGATGACGGCACGTTTGCTGCACTCCACAATTAAACAAGAAGAAAACAATAAAAGTAGGGGTCAGTACAAAGCACGGGTACTGAGTAGATATCATCGGCCAACTCAAAATAGAAAACAGTATATATCAAGTAATATCATAAAATCAACTATGATACTCAACATGTAGCAACAACAAGCACTATATCATTAACAATTACCGTCAAGTTCACACATGAGGACTCAAGCCCCAATACCATACTCATTTGGGAATCATGTTCGTTAGATTGAGTATATTAACATCTTTCAAGATTCATTATCTTTATTTCTCTTGTGTCGGTACGTGACACTCCGCTCCCTCATATTCATTATTCCTCTTGTGTCGGTACGTGACACTCCGATCCCTCATATTCATTATTCTTCTTGTGTCGGTACGTGACACTCTGATCCCCTAAATCTACGTGTCGGTTCGTGACACCCGATCCCCTAAATCTACGTGTCGGTTCGTGACACCTGATCCCCTAATTCTATGTGTCGGTTCGTGACACCCGATCCCCTAATTCTACGTGTCGGTTCGTGACACCCGATCCCCTAATTCTACGTGTCGGTTTGTGACACCCGATCCCCTAATTCTACGTGTCGGTTCGTGACACCCGATCCTCTAATTCTACGTGTCAGTTCGTGACACCCGATCCCCTACATGTGTCGGTACGTGACACTCCGATCCACTAATATCATTTTGTAAATCATCAAGCCTTCTCTATACCAAGGCATCCTCAATCCCATTACTTTAATTCATCAAGCCTTCTTCTATACCAAGGCATCATCATTAATAATGTATATTAAAGTTTCTTTTCAAGATTTGGGATTCAATATTTTCATCATGCTTATCTTATCACAATCACATAATCATATTCATGCAAACATACAATTAAGCATATAGTAGGGTTTACAATACTACCAATACATATCATTCTCTATTAAGAGTTTACTATGAAAGCATGAAAACCATAACCTACCTCCACCGAAGAATTGAAATCAAGCAAGTTAATCCTCAAAGCTTGGTGTTTTCCTCTTCTTCTCGATCGTTACTCTCTCTCCCTTCTTGTTCTTTCTATTTTCTTATTCAAACCCTCTTTCTTTTACCCTAATTAGTATATAATTAAGAATAAAAGATGGCAATAATACCCCACTAATTAACCTAGGGTTACCTCTTTTAACCCTCAAGAATTTGAGTTATTAATATAAACCCACGAAATCTATAATTAAGGAAATAATAGTCCAAAAACGTCCCTTAAAACGTGTAAGGAAATCCGATTCTGCCTGGGATTTGCGCAACCTGTGACGGGCCGTCGTGCCTGCGACGGTCCGTCCTGCAGGTCGTCGCAAAGTTCAGAGAATGGATTTTCACTGAAGTCTCCGTGACGGTCCGTCACGCCTGTGACGATCCGTCCTGCCATTCCGTCACGAAGTTCAGAGAGTTGATTTTCCGTACCCAATTTCAGATTTTTTAAGTGTTTTGAAACGAGACCCTGCGACGGTCCGTCGTGCCCTTGACGGTCCGTCGTGGGGTCCGTCGCTTCTGCCAGTTTTTCCAGAATTGAAGTCTGTTGCTCAAAACGACTAAATGGGTCGTTACAAGCACTTTTATTTTTTATTTGATACACTTCCATTAATAAGCACGATTAAAAAAATTGTCAAGTCTTTGTGCTAATTTTTGTGCATGTCTATTGATTTGTGATTGGTAAATTACATAGATTAAGTCGATCTATTTGCTTTTTTCTATAAATATGTACATATTTAATAGTAATTCCACATACGTACGTAGAGTAACTATATAGAGTAACATCGAAATACAAACTTAGACTTTGCAAATGTACAATATATTTCATGAATTTCTATTAACTTTTCCCATCAATGTGAAAATTGAAATAAACTAAAAATGAAATCGCAAATAAAAGAAATAAACTAACGAGGATTTCAAATACATTATGACGAAGTACTATAGTTATTGATATTGATGTTCAACTAGAACCGATTATTCATTTTTTAAAATAAAATGAAAAGTTTAATTTTGAATAAATTAATTATTGTACCGAATAATTTTAAAATTTACAAAAATAAATAAATAAAATGACAAAATCGTACTGAAAATATATTTAAAGATATCATAAAAAATTACACTATTTAATTATAATATAATATACATTTGAATAAATTGTGGGTGGTAAATTTCATGCATTTTTGTATGATTATAAATAATCATATAATTCATTATTTCTACAAAAGTTAAATTTAAAAGAAGTGAATGAAGTATAAAATAAAACAAAAATAAACGACAAAAGAGAGTTTGTCTGATGGTAGACACTCTTCACTTCCAACCTTAAAGTTGTCAGTTCGATTCTCCAAGATAGCATAATGTGCGAGCTCCTGGGCATGGTTGAAAAAAATTGAGATAGGAGAGATACATTATATATATATATATATATATATATATATATATATATATATATATATATATATATATATAATCATCATATACACATTTAAGAACAAAATAATTTTTTGTATATAAAATATAGTCATTAGTGATGAAATTAGATTTTGTTTAACTAAGAAATACATATAACATTAGAGACAATTGATTTCGTCACCGTTTGAAGTAAAATAATTAGTGACGATATAATTTTATCGGTAGTAATAACCTTTTTAGTGGATACATTATATATGCATGCATGCATACATACATACATACATACATACATACATACATACATACATACATATATATATATATATATATATATATATATTATCATCATATAATCATTTAGGAACAAAATAATTTTTTGTATATAAAATATAGTCATTAGTAATGAAATTAGATTTTGTTTAACTAAGAAATACATATAACTTTAGAGACAATTGATTTCGTCACTGATTGAAGTAAAATAATTAGTGACGATATAATTTTATCGGTAGTAATAACCTTTTTAGTGAATAAGCATACTATTAACTACAAAAAATATATTTTTTACAATAAAGAAATTTGTCACAAATATTTAAGCATTTGGAGACGATTTTTCTTTTTGTAGTTAATATAATACTTTTAGTGACGTAGCACTAAATCGTCTTTGGATACTTTTAGAGACACACATTTAGTGACGACTAAGTGACAAATTATTTTCGTCATACAAGATTTTTAGTGACGAAATATGATTTATTAATGACAAAATTATTTGTCCCTAATAATCAAATTTATTGTAATGCTGTGTTATACGTGTATTATTTCTATCAAATACTTCAAACTTTCTAAAATGACATGAATATTAGTACAACATATATTTGTAAGTGCTTCCAATTTGGAAGTGAAAAATACAATTTCCATGAAAATATATATTGCAAAAATATAAAATATTTGCAAAAGACTCTATAATGTTAGTCTTGAACAATATACATCAAGTAGAATATTGAATAATCTTTCTGATTTATATTACTAAATAAAAAATCTAAACAAAATGAAGCTCAATTACTCCATTCTATAATATTACAACCAAAATGTCCAAAAATAAAATTGTCATCACACCAAACCATTTGAGTTTTGACACTGTACAAAACTACCATCAATATAGATTGCTCATATTTAAGAAAATTATTAAGCTTAGTGTCACACAAATATAAATGGAAATCTCATTTTATTTGAAAATGATGTTAATCTCATTCATACAAATCGCAGAAAAATTAAAAATAAAACAAAACGGGTGAAAATGAACAATATATGTATGTATTCGCAACAATATATTAGACAGACGATAAAGTAACATAACAAAAATCTTTCGTTCAAAATAACAATATTTAGTAATATTTATTTAAATTAACATGAATTTAGACAATTACAATATGGATATCTAAGCATATTGTATAAATTATTCAAATATTATCAAACTCATCATACATTAATAGAAGTTTTCTCTATTAAATAGCACTTCAAGAACAATAACACAATGAGAAATAACAATAAATTTCCACAACAATGCAAAATGATACAAGAATTACATAAAAATGTGAATTGCATATCAAATTTAATTTGGACAACCATACCTTGACTCCAAAATGGAAAAGAAATTAAACTTAAAGTTATGAGCTAATAAACAAAAGATATCAAGGAATAGGTCATCTCTTCTAAACTTCTAAGTTTAACTATTCTTTTGTAACAAAACTTCTCTTTTCATGATTTCATCTCTTATATTTGTAACTTCAACTATTGTATTATAAGAAATTTAACTTCAGAATAATGTCATTTATTCTTCTACTCAATTAGCTTCTTGATGATATGTTATATTATTATTTAGGAAGAAGACTAGAGAATTGTAGATGATAAAAAGAAAATAATATGATGATCTAGGGACAAACAAATTGTGGCTATAATTTACTAGCATTTATATTGATGTTTAACTGTTTCACCTATCAAAATTCAATAATGAGACATATTGAATCATGACACATAATTTTATTTATAATTTTAACATTCAAGAAGTTTCAATAATGAGACACATTACATCATGACACATAAAACTTATTTTTGATTTCAAAGTTGAAAGAGTCATTGAATTGGAAGAGTTTCATATACTGTTTTGTCTTTTATTTTAATTAAATTAATCAATTTAATCAATTATAATTATAATGCCATAAATAAAAATTAAAGTACAATTGTTGGGCTTCATATATATCATTATATAATTAAAATATTAGTACGTAACAAATTAAGTAACCATATGCTATATGATATATAGATTATTTTAAATAAGTTGATGGAGAAAAAAAAACTGTAACTAATTTATTTTCTTAAAGGATAAAAATGTGTAACAATTTTCTATGAATTTTTTTTTTTTGAATTTTTGACGTAACATCTTTTCACTTTTAGAATTCAGTATATATATATATATATATATATATATATATATATATATATATATATATAGGATCATCTTATTTTGATAAAAGTAAAATTCATAATTCAAAATTATGGTCTAGGAGTAGTGCATGAATAAATTTATATATATCCTAAATAAACTAGTCCGAAATAGCATACTGTACGTGGATAGAGATAGTTTTTGTCTTCTTTTTCTTCCCTTGAATGACGATTTTGTTTGCTAATTTCATGGATAAGAAGAATCATAGCCCCATCTATGAGGTCATAGTTGGAGTATGAGTAATTAAAACTTCCAAAATTTCAGCTCCTTGATAGATTAATGTTTATCCGATTGTAAACTAGGTTAATTGTATCCTCTTTCACGTGATTTGGTTTTTTTTTTTTTTTGTCAATCCTAATAAAAAATGATACATTTTTATATTAAGTAACAATTAACTATAAAATGTTTATTTTATTTTTAGTGATTATTCACAGCTACACAAATTTTTATAATTTATTTTAGACTGCAAATTTTAAAAATCTTTCTTTATTTCTTAAATATTATGTCGAGTCAAACTATTCACATGAAATTAGACGAAGGGAGAACTATTTTTGGCGGGTTGTTCCACTTGCTAGAAGTTCCTCTATGCCTACACACCAGTTATGCCTTTTCGTATCATAATATACCCACCCCTGTTATATATCAAAAGTTATGCCTAAAAAACTTATGACGGTTTAAGTATATGTTCAATTCAGAATACATAAGTTATGCTGCAAAAGGTATAGTTGGTACACGATATATATGTCGATTGTGAAGCAAGACAAATGTTTAGTTTATTCTTGTAGGTCGACAGAAGTAAGGCAAAAAAATTCAAACTTATGCGGAGAGAATAGATACATACACAATTTATGTTAGATACATTGACCCACAAATACTCATTAAAATTTGTAATAGAAGCATCATATTTGAGTCTAAAAGATTAAACACCAAGGGTAAACAGTTGATGATAACATACTATAAGTATTAAAAATATTTTCAAACCAGAATCACATTATAATGAGATGAGTTGTATTAATTAATAATCAAAATCCCTCATCATATTGTCTTATTAGTAGTGTTTGAAGAAGCCATTTCTGTATCAGGTGTATTTGGTTGTTCTTTAAACTTCTTGTATATGTCTCCTTTGTAAAACTGTCTAGTTCTTGCAACCAATATTAGTGAGGCCATAGCTCCAAAAAATGTGACACAAGCCAGGATAATGAAAGGTAGTTGATAACATTGATTACCAATACAAGTTAGCTCCTTCACAGATGCTCTAGTCAAACCTCTTTTTTCAAGATCCTTCAATGCCTCTCTATCATAAAGTGGTCCAGTAACTTTAACATTCAGAATGTATGACCCAAGAGGGCTAGCCAATTGTCCACAATTGAACAATGTTGAATAGTACTTTAACCCGAAAAGCTCAGAAATTATTGTGAAAAGTAATGGCAATTGAGCACCAAATGAGAAACCGATAATTATAGATGCCACATATAGTGAACCCGGGAATGGAAAAGCGATTAGAAGTAGGCCAATGCATGACAGAAAAAGGACTAATGTCATCATCAGGGTCCGAGGAAATTTGTATCTTACTAGCAGGCTTTCAGAAACGAATCCTGAGAAAATTCTCCCGAAAAAATTCCATATGCTGAGAAGTGACAAGAAGGACTTCACTGTAGTTTTTGGATATCCTAAAGAACCACCTATCTGACCCATGTTATCAACTGCAGTTAGGCTTGATCCAAGTCCACATAATGTAGCCACGAAAAGAATCAACATATCAGTACTTAGAAGTGCTTGTAAGATGGAATAATCTTCACCTCTTGCTGGTTTTTCAAAGAATATTTTTGAAAACCATGAAGATGTGGATATCTTAGAGTTGTTGACTTGATTTTTTTGTGGCTGTTGGATTTCGGTTGGTTCCACAATTGTGTTTGCAACTCCTCCATTATGATTAAGTGATGACGTCTGTTTCATTTGACGCCAGATAGCTAACTCCTCTCTAATGAAAACTAAAAGAGGGGAGAAAAGTAAAGCACAGGAGACAGTGGCGGCTACAACATATGCTGCATGAGAAAACGCTATTGCTTTCTCGAGAAGTGTCATGACCATAAGAAACAATGCGAGGACAATTGATATTAACAAGCAGTGGAAAAAAACAGTTTGCTGATTTGGTTGCCTAACGACTTTCATTTCTCGAATGGTATAAACAAAAACGACTGATAATGCAGCAGGCATCCAGGCTATAAGGAGGATAAGAGACTGAGCATCATTTCCATAGACAGCCAAATATAGTTGTGTCAATATAGCTCCACTTAGCCCTGTAAATCCTTTTAAAAGACCTATCATGTTACCTCTACTCTCCGGGAAGTTCCTAACAGAGGTTACAAGAGCTCCTGTATTTGCAAAATTCTGAGAATTTGCTCCAAGGCATATGTATATGCACATTTGCCAAACTTTTGGCTTTGAAATCTTGCCAATAACAGATAGCCATATCATAAAGTAGCCTGTAAAGTTCATAGCTGCACCAACTAGTAGAACGAACCATGTTGGACTTACCTCGGCTAATAGACCAGAGAGAACTCCAACATTAGCTCCTAAATCCTTGAAGAAACCCAACAGAACAAGTGTTGTCTGATCATATCCAAGAGTGTTTTTTATTTCCTGGGAGTATATCCCGAAAAGGTAAGTAGCCCCTGCTCCGGACATAATAAGGAATGAGGCAAAAAGTGAGAACCATCGTCCTCGAAGCACATGTAACACAAATTGTAGACCTCCACCACCACCACCCCCTTGTGTCTCAACCATATTTACTTGTCTGAAAATTGAACAAACAGTGTCACAATCCTAGCTGACTTTTTGTGATCATAGAATATAATGTTTCTTTCCTTATATGGATTAAAAGGTAATAAGGATTAAAAGGTAGGTACATATACACTCCCTCTATTTCAATTTGTCTTGGCACCCAAGTCTAGAGATAACTATTGAACTTTGTGGTCTTATATTCAAGATATGTACTGAAATACTCTTTAATCTTGTGAGTCATTTTTTTTAAAAAAAAAGGGACTAACAAGGAAAGTAGTTACTTTATGCAACATACAATGGTATGTTCCTCAAACTAAATATGATTAAAAACAATCACTCACCAAATTTGTAACTTAATAGTTTTCTTGTGTGCTTGGCATCAGCTTCCTGTATTAATTGGACTTCACAGCTCCTTGCTTACCAGAAAGTTGATCAAATATCTCACTCTTTACCTTGTTTTTTCCTGGAAAACATAAATTTTCAGTATGTCCAAACAATTTTCAGAATAAAATTCTGGGAAAAAGTGAAAATTATCTATGTCCAAACTAGCAAAATTTTGATGGATAGAGTTACCGACGGACTACCTTTACCAAATTGAAACAACAGTTATTTCCTAAAATAATCTAAGCCAATTAAGCCTTTTCTAGGTTAATAAAAATAATTATTTCCCAAAAAGCCATTTAAGCCCTCTCATTTATGCATCAATCACAATCATTCTATCCATAATATCCTAACATTGGATGTTTCACTCATACAATGCACTTACGCGAATATATGAAGTTTTGATCTAGAGATTTATTCTCATAATAATATAAATAAATACATTGTAAGATCAGACAAGATTTTAATTAAGTTGTAAGCTTATTCCACGATAATCCCCAATTGTAAAAAGCTGATTTAACGATTTTAATTTCATGAATCAAAGAAATTTTAATGGATGTACGTACCATGCATTTTTTGATAAAATTATGGAAGATAATCAGCTTTTCCAAAAATGGAAATCGTCAAATAATTGAGTAAAAGACAGCATAGAGATATTTGTAGCCATGCACGTTTAATGAAAGCTTGATTATGAAAGATACAAGGGATCAGAGAAGAAAATAATTATACATTTGTTATTTAATTAAATATCAAAAATCTAACATTTTGTATGCCTAAAATATCGATAGGGAAGTATGAACTGTAAATTGAACGTAAATATCGACTTACCGTTGTTTACTTATTTCTTTTTCAAAATCACTTATTTTGAAAAATAAAAAATAAGGTATTTGACTAAGTAGTAAAGCTGCTTGCAAATTGAAGATGAAGGAGTTTTTCAATTGTCTGGAAGAAACTAAATATTTCTATTTCTATTTCATTAAAAAAAAAAGTAGAAACAAAAACTTATTTACTATCAGATATACATATTTACCAAAAATAATATTTGTTGTGAATTTTGTCTATGTAGTAATTTTATTTGTGGAATAGATTTTAAATTTATCTTTCTTCAGATTTTTTATTATATTTAAATTAGGTAATTTACTTGCGCTTCGCGCTGTCATTTGCATTGAACTTGCAAATAATTTCTTATTAATATCCATACTTCTAAAATAATGGAAAAATAGATTTTTAAAGGAATATTAGTAATATTCCAACATGAATTTAATTATTTTTTATTATCGAATAACCCAAGAACATGTAATGAATGAATTGTTCACGAAATAATAAATTATTGATTCTTTGATCAACATTAAAAGGAAAATAAAGAAGAAAAAGAATATCTATACAAAGGCATTTCATAATAAAAAGAATCATTTCTGTTGCATAGATTATACAATTGTTATATATGCCTTAAGAGAAAATTTAAACTTTTTTAACATATTCAGAATAGAAATTATGCTTGAACATGAAAGCAATTATAATTTTTCAACTTGTATGATGAATTTCTTCAATTGATAAGTGAGAAATTTCATTTCTATGTTAAAAAAACTAGATAGTATGTAAGTTTAAATATAGTACTTTTAATTTATAGAATTAAATATAGAATAACAAAACATGAATTCTTGGATTAAGTACAATAATTATTTTTATACAAACTATATATATATATATATATATATATATATATATATATTCAATATAACTGTAGACAATAACTTTGCATAAACAAAACAACAAAGTATAAAACATGTACTCAAAAATAACAGTTAATATCATATGCATAAATTAATGAGTGTAAAAAAAATCATACCAGTGTATGTAAAAATAGAATGAAATAGAAAGGAAAAATTGAGTCTACTGAATGCACAAGTCCACTTAAGAAAATTATTCCACTCCAATACCAAAGGTTTAAAGAATTATATATTTTCAGAATGGAACGATTTTATTCACTAAATTATTGATACAGAATTAGCGGTGTTAGTAAATCACTCAATGGGAGCAAGGCACACGAATATTTAATTTTGCTGAAGTAGAAGAAGAAGATCAGATGAGAGGAAATCCCTCTATTTATAAACAACAAAGGGTAGTGTGAACAAATGTTTATTGTGTCTTATCAGAAATGTGACAACTATTTTGAAAAGTTGCAACCCTTTGGAAAAATCACAACCTTTTGTAAAAGTCGCAACCCTTCATTAAAGTCACAACTTCTGATAAAAGTCACAACTATTCATTAAATTCACAATTTTTCATAAAAGTCACATTTCTTTATGAAGAAGGAAGGCTAGTTTTGGAAATAAATAAATTTAAAAGGAAATTTTTGCTTGTGGTTGCGCCATGTAGACGGATTTAGGGTTCTCTTTTATATAATAAACTAGATAATTGAAGGCCCGTTCACGGGCCCTATATAATCAATTATCGTTACAATTTTAATTTTCTGTATTTTAACTAAATTCACATATTATTTTATTATAATTTTTAAAATTTTCTAGCATTTGAAAAAATTATAAAAATCCCCTATCAGATACATCTCTCTTCTATGTCAGATACATCACTATATTCTCTCGAATACATATATATCCTCTCTCCAATACATCTTCATCTCCTCTTGAATACATCTCTATCATCTCTTGGATACATCTCTCTCCTCTCGAGTACATCTATATTCCCTCTCAAATACAGCTCTCTGTTCTCGAATTCATCCGTGAATTATGTGTCTACAAGTTTTCTAAATAGCAATGTATCATGGCCGATGTATCCACATGATTGCTGATAAATCCAAATTTTTTAAATTCTAAGAATTTTTTTGTAATTTGAAAAAGAATAGAATATAATGTAAGTAACTCTTAAACCTATGAAAATTTATGTCATTTTATATGACATATTTTTCTCTATAGTCAATTTTTAAAAAATGATGTATTAATAAATTTAGTAACATTTTGAATTTAAAATATACATTTTATTCTTAGTAAGAAGATTTATAGTCATATGAATATCTATGGTTTGTTTTAGACCACGAATTTTAAAAGTATTTTTAAAAAAAAATCATTTTAAGTCAAGTAAACATTACATAAATAGAAATAGAGTGAGTACAAATTTTAGTTAATGTTCTTTTTAACCATTTTGTTGTTTAACAAAATTTAAAATGAAAATGCTAAACCTTTTTCACAATTATGTTTTATAGTTTTTTATTAATATCTAGTCGATAATAACCAAAATTTTAATATAATAAGGTAATTAAAGTAACTTAATTCTGAAATTCAAGTATTGAGAAAATATTTATTTATAAATTGTAAAGCATTCATAGTCTAATATTTAATATGCTTCTTACTCTCGACGAATGACACTAATTTATCATAATTCAAAATTGTAAAAGTAGAAATCAAGACTAAAAAGTGCAATTCAATATTATATGAAGTTCAATCCGTAGATATTGTGGAAGTTTTCTAAGTATATGATATATAATTCTATGACAAGTTAATTTTTGATCCCATATATTTATACTATTTCAAAATTTATCCCATTAGTTGGTTATGTATTTTCTTAAACTATAATTATGCAGTCATTATTTACTATTCTTACATTATCAACTCTATACTCTCTCTTTTTAATCTTTTTTGAATTGTGTTATTTTTGTTTTGTTACTTAAGTCAAAGATAAAATAAATATTATGTTGGAGATAAAATAGATTAATAAAATTATACGAATACTTATTTTTAAAAAAAACATTATATACAGTTAAAAGGGACACTTACATGGAATGAAGATAAAATAAATATTATTTTGGAGATAAAATATGTTAAATAAAACTATATGAATATTTATGTTTAAAAAATATTTTATATAATTAAAAAGGAAATTACATATATAAAATATTGTAGGATTATAATGAATATATTGTAGTAGTGATAAATTGTAATGACCCAAAAGCTCCTCTTTAGCATTTTGAATATTTATTTAACTTAAGTTAATTAATCGATAGTTTATGGGCTAAAGTGATAATTTATTTAAGATCCTATACCATTTAGACTATATTTAATAAAATATGTGGGTAAAACCTATCACTTTTAGTACATAATTAATTTTTTTTTAAAAAAAAAGGCGAAGGGTTTCTCTGCACTCGCGGCTTACAAACTGCTTAAGCTTGAGGCGGCAAACTCACTACAAAGAGCATCGTTAATTCATTAGAACTTCAGGTACGGTACTTTCTTAGTATGGGTTGTTAAAGTTTTCTATGTCAATTAATGAGCACTAGAGAATTTTATATTATTATAATATAATGAGGAATTGAAGTGCAGCAATATACTTAATATGAAATGGTTAGCGGGGACAAGAATTGGGGGTAGGAAATTAATTATAATAATGATCTATGATATGGTATTGAATGAGAAAATGATTGAACAATATGGATTATAGGATGATATTGGGTTCCCTAAGCAAATTTACTTACGGATTAACATTGCAAATTCCTTAATATAGTTTTAATGTTGAAACATATAATTGATTTTAAAAAAATGTAATATTTTGTTGAGTTTTCGTCATAGAAACTAAGAAATTAAATGGATTAGATGTTCATTAGTGGAAGTTATAATTAGGAATGATTTTCAACTCTCTTTTCATTCAATTAGTTGCAAACGATAAATAAATTGAAAGCGAAGTAAAGTGAGAATTAGCAATTAATGTGTGATCACAGTATTGAAATTACCGTATGGCATGGTTGAGAATTTGAGGTTTAGCCATTAAGTTTAAACATTCATATTAGAGCTTGTGTTTGGCATGGATGTATGATTTAAATTTTGGTATATTTGAGAATATGTAATTTAATATTTGTATGTTATAAAATATGAAAACTATTCAGATTGTATTAATTGGAGAATTGGGAACTTAACTCTAGGCTTGAAATTTGAGAATAGGAAACTTGGCATATTAATTAACATCAAGAATACAAACTTGATTATAAATTGGGGTGTATTTTTAGGTCAAGGTTAAACACATAAAAGTGCTAGTGTTGTTAGTTCTGAAACCTTATTGTGAATATATACTTGATAGATTCCATTGGTTCAGAAGCTCAACGGAAAGGGAAGGCTCAAGTCCAAGAGTAATTATTCGATTGGCTAAGGCAAGTGGATTTCTAAACCCTTGTTAAGCGTATGAAATATCTTGTATTTTCTTGTGTGGTATTGAGAGTGACTTGGAGACTTGTTGCTTATTTGTTAGTGTTGTATTCCTTGTTGTAAATTGTGATTGTTATCAAAATGGTTATCTCCTCATTTCTCATTTGAGCATGTCAATTGCATTGTATCTGAAATATGATTGTGATAAGAGTTAAGTGATAAGAGGATGTACTATTTCAAGGGTCGTATCGTGCGCCGCGATGATATTATATTTCGAGGGACGTATCGCGCGCCGTGAAGGTTACTATTATCTAGGGTCGTGTCGTGCGCCGTGACAGATGCATGGACAGATATGTCCCCCATGGGTTACGGACTGAGAAACAGCGGGTGTGTATCATTAAGAAAGACATGCATCACTATATTTGACATTGCATCTCATGGCATTGCACATTTTATTATTGATGAACTTGAACACGTGTTTTGCTGATCTTGTGATTGTTCTCTGTGAAGCTTGTGACTATTGAATATTGAGCTGTTATTGAGAATGTGTAAACTGATAGAGTGTGGTTATTGAGTTGTGTGTTTGGTAAACTGTAAACTATTAGGCTGTAGCATGGAGGTTTAGATAGGGTGTAAGGAGTACCCGTATTTTGTTCACTTAACTTGTGTTTAGAGGTTTGCTTGTTGGGTACCGCCTGGTTTGGTACTCACCCCTTGCTTCTACAAATTTTTGTAGGTTACGAGCCTGGATCTTCTTGATACTTGTCATTCTTTTCATTTTCGAGGCATCTTGTGGAGGGTTGTGAGGTAGCTGCTTGTCATCTCAGCGAACTTTGCTACTCCAGTTTATGATTTTGTTTTTACTTGAAAGACAACTTCATTTTAGACTCCTATATTATTTTAATTCTAATATTTACATTAGAGGCTTGTGCACGTGACAACCTGGTTTTGGGAATTGAATTAATATGACTTGGTTTGATAATAGAAATTATTGTTGAATTGTCATTACTTCCGCACTTAGTTAGATATTTGATTTTAGGCTGACTTGTCTTGGTGGGATAAGACGAGTGCCATCACACCCATTTTTGGGTCGTGACAAAATGGTATCAGAGCCCTAGGTTCATAGGTCTCACGTGTATACAAGCCGAGTCTACGTAGAGTCTCAAGGATCAGTACGGAGACGTCTGTACTCATCTCTTAGAGGCTATAAAGATTACAAGGAAACTTCCTTTTGTTCATTCTTTCTCATCGTGCGTAATTACCTTCGTTAGTATTGAGTTGTTGTATACTCTTTTGACAGATGACGAGGACTAGAACTAATGTTACTGGTGGTAGAGGGGAGGCACTTCCCGAGGCAGTTGTTGAGGCCCCAGCTAGGGGTAGGGGTAGATCTCGAGCTAGAGGTCGTGCTAGTAGTAAGATAGTAGCCAGAGGTCGTGGACGTGGAGCAGCACCACTGAGAGGTAGTGCTAGAGAGGTCTCTACCGAACCTCAGATTGATGACAGAGAGGACCAGGTTCCTCCAGATCTCGTAGTCACACCTTTGCTTCAGGATACGCTATTGAGGGTGTTAAGTGTGCTAGAGGGATTTTCTCAGGATGGTGGTGCAACTACCACACCACATGACTCTCGTACAAGAGAGGGGGCTCAGACCCAAGAGCAGCAACAAGCTCCGATTGCTCAGGATGCGGTGGGGCAACTACCAGTAGGTCTCGCGGTTCATAATGATATTGCACCAGCAGTTGGGGGTCAAGTTGCATCGATGGTTGTTCTGACAGAGGATGAGCAGCGTAGGTATGAGAGATTTTGAAAGATGGACCCACCTCAGTTTCAGGGTGGGAAGAGCGAGGACGCTCATGAGTTTCTAACTACCTACCGAGAGTTACTAGAGGTGGTTGGATTAGCTGAGTCACATGGGGTTAGATATGCTACACTCAAGCTTCGTGGACCAGCGAGAGACTTGTGGAGGACTTATTCGGGGGTTTTGCCAGTTGGATCTCCTCCAGTGACTTGGGAGCAGTTTGCTAGTGCATTCCAAGATTGTTTTATCCCATGGAGCGTGAGAGAAGAGAGTCGCTTGAGGTTAGAGAGTCTGAGACAGGATGGTTTATCGGTTACAGAGTATGAGGCGCATTTTTGCCAATTGTCTAGGCATGTGTTGGCCATTATTCCAAATGAGACAGAGAGGATCCGCAGATTTGTGAGGGGATTGACTTTCTCTATCAGGTCAGCTGTGTTTCGGACATCTAGGGAGGGGACTTCTTTCCAGTCCATTGTGAGCGCCGCCAAAGAGGCAGAATTGATGGAGAGAGAGGAGTTTGGGGACCCTAAAAGGGCCCGTATATCAGGCCAGTTTCATGGTGCCTCATCTGGAGGTAGGGGATCACAGAGAGTGAGTGGTTCTTTTCAGCAGCGGGGACCTATTCATGCATCTATGCCGACATTTGAGGGTGGCCAGACATCTAGGGGTTCTTATAGCCCAGGTCAGGGCTCGTACGATTCACAGCAGCGACCTACAGGGCGAGGCAATTATAGTGGATTTTCAGGGTCCACACAACAGTTCCCAAGTCAGAAATTTTGTTTTACTTGTGGAGATCCTGTTCATCTAATGCGGCAGTGTACTTCACAAAGGGGTCGTGGTGGGCCTCGACCTAATTCTTCATTTTAGACTAGACCACCAGCACCACAGGGTAGAGGCCATGGCAGAGTTCAGTCAGGTAGAGGTGATAGAGTTTCTAGTAGTGGTGTTGCAACTCAGTAGAGTGGGGGTAGAGGTACCACCCAAGATAGAGGTGGACGAGGAGGCCACTGCTATGCTTTCCCCGGGAGACCTGAGGCAGAGACCTCTGATGCTGTTATTACAGGTATTATTCTAGTATGCCATCGACCTGCGTCTGTGTTGTTTGATCCAGGTTCTACATTCTCTTATGTGCCTACGTATTTTGCTGCTAAATTTGATATGATATGTGATAGCATGATTGTACCTATTCGTGTTTTTACACCCGTGGGCAAGCCCATAGTGGTGGATCGAGTGTATCGATCCTGTCTTGTTTCTTTGGCTCGGTATGACACTTGGGTAGACTTAATCATTCTGGGGATGGTAGAATTTGATGTTATCTTGGGTATGGATTGGCTTTCTCCTTATCACGTTGTCCTTGATTGTAATGCTAAGACTGTGACTTTAGCAATGCCTGGTGTTTCGAGGGTTGAGTGGAAGAGTGTTAGTGGCTCTTATCCTAGCAAGGTTATCTCTTTTATCCGTGCTCAGAGATTGGTGGAGAGGGGATGTTTGTCTTACTTAGCTTTTATTCGGGATACTAGTATTTAACCACCTTCCATGGACTCTGTTCCCGTGGTTCAGGAGTTTCTCGATGTATTTCCTTCTGATCTTCCAAGTGTTCCTCCCGATAGGGATATTGATTTTGCTATTGATTTGGAGCCGGGCACTAAGCCTATTTCTATACCTCCATATCGTATGGCCCCAGCAGAGTTGAAAGAATTGAAGGATCAGTTGCAAGATTTATTGAAGACAGCTTTTCGGACCCGGTATGGGCATTATGAGTTTCTAGTGATGTCCTTCGGATTGACTAATGCCCTTGCAACATTCATGGAGTTGATGAATGGGGTGTTTCGACCATACCTTGATTCTTTTGTGATTGTTTTCATTGATGACATCTTGGTTTACTCCAAGACTAAAGACGACCATGTCCGACACTTGAGGATTGTACTTCAGAGGTTGAGAGCAGAGAAGTTGTATGCCAAGTTCTCAAAGTGTGAGTTCTGGCTTACTTCTGTGGCATTCTTAGGACATGTGGTGTCTAAGGAGGGTATTAGAGTAGATCCAGCCAAGATTGAGGCAGTTAGAGGTTGGACGCGACCTACTTCACCTACTGAGATTAGGAGTTTTGTGGGATTGGCAGGCTATTATCGATGATTTGTTCAGAGTTTCTCTACTATTGCAGCTCCATTGACTAGATTGACTCGACATGATGTGAGTTTTCAGTGGTCTGATGAGTGTGAGGAGAGCTTTCAAAAGCTCAAGACTTTGTTGACTTCTGCTCCTGTGTTAACTCTACCTGAGGAGGGTGTAGACTTTACTGTGTATTGTGATGCTTTAGGAGTTGGTTTGGGTGGTGTGTTGATGCAGAAGGGGAAAGTGATTGCTTATGCTTCTAGGCAATTGAAGTCCCATAAGAAAAACTACCCTACTCATGATCTAGAGTTGGCGGCTGTGGTATTTGTACTTAAGTTATGGCGTCATTATTTGTATGGAGTGCATTGTGAGATCTTCACTGATCATCGGAGTCTCCAGTATATCTTTAGTCTGAGAGATTTGAACTTGAGGCAGCGGAGATGGCTTGAGTTGCTGAAGGACTATGATGTGACCATTCTGTATCATCCGGGGAAGGCCAATGTTGTGGCCGATGCTTTGAGTAGGAAGACTCATAGCATGGGGAGTCTTGCATCTCTTAGTGTTGAGGATAGACCATTGGCTAGAGATGTTCAATTGTTAGCTAACAGTCTTGTCCAATTACAGATCTCAGAGGAGAGTGATGGGATGATTGCTTTTATTGAGGCTCGATCTTCTTTAGTCGAGCAGATTCGTGCACACCAGTTTGATGATGAAAAATTATGTCTCATTCGAGACAAAGTATTGAGAGGGGAAGCTAAGGAGGCTGTCCTTGATTCTGATGGTGTCTTGAGGATCGGCGGAAGGATTTGTGTGCCCAAGACAGGCGATTTTATTAGATTGATCCTTGAGAAGGCCCATTGTTCTCGATATTCTATCCATCCGGGAGCGGCGAAAATGTATCATGATCTGAGTCAGCATTACTGGTGGTGTGGGATGAATAGAGATATTACAGACTTTGTTTTGAGGTGTTTGACTTGCCAGCAGGTCAAATGTGAGCACCAGCGGCCTGGGGGTGTATCTCAAAGGATGCATATTCCTACTTGGAAGTGGGAGCGGATTAATATGGACTTTGTTGTGGATTTGCCTACCACAGTGGGTGGTTATGACTCTATTTGGGTTGTTGTTGATAGGTTGACCAAGTCTGCCCACTTCATCCCGGTTCGAGTGAAGTATACGGCAAAAAAGTTAGCCGAGCTATATTTCAGTCAGATTGTGCGACTATTTGGAGTTCTGATTTCTATCATATCAGATCGGGGTTCATTATTTACTTCTCATTTCTGGAAGGCATTACAACATGGTCTGGGTACTCAGTTAGATATGAGTACGACATTTCACCCTCAAACAGTCGGTCAATCTGAGCGGACCATTCAGGTATTGGAAGATATGCTTCGAGCGTGTGTGATCGATTTTGGTGCTAGATGGGATCAACATTTACCATTAGCGGAGTTTGCCTATAATAATAGTTATCACTCTGGTATCCAGATGGCCCCATTTGAGGCGTTGTATGGAAGACGGTGTAGGACTCCGATTGGTTGGTTTGATTCGGCAGAGATGGACTCTTTGGATTCAGACTTGCTTAGAGATGCTATGGAGCAAGTCCGTATGATTCAGTATAGATTATTGACATCTCAGAGTCGACAGAAGAGTTATGCAGACCAGAGAGTTAGAGCCTTGGTGTTTATGGAGGGTGATCATGTTTGGCTCCGAGTATCACCCATGAAGGGTGTGATGAGGTTTGGAAAGAAGGGCAAGCTTAGCCCTAGGTTCATTGGACCTTTTGAAATTTTGAGCCGAGTGGGAGAGGTGGCCTATAAGTTGGCCTTTCCACCTAGTTTGTCGGCAGTTCATTCTGTTTTCCATGTCTCTATGCTTCGGAAGTATATTTCAGATGAATCTCATGTGATTTCACTCGATTCTGTGGAGCTGGGTCCAGACTTGACATATGAGGAGGAGCCTATAGCTATATTGGATAGGCAAATCCAAAAGCTTAGGACCAAGGAGCTTGTTTCAGTGAAGGTGCAATGGAAGCACCGTTCACTAAGAGAAGCAACTTGGGAGACAGAGTCTGACATGCGTGCCAGATATTCTCAACTTTATGAAGCTTCAGGTAATTACTTTTACTCTATGTTCGAGGACGAACATGATTTTTAGTGGTGGATAATGTAATGACCCAAAAGCTCCTCTTTAGAATTTTGAATATTTATTTAACTTAAGTTAATTAATCGATAGTTTATGGGCTAAAGTGATAATTTATTTAAGACCCTATACCATTTAGACTATATTTAATAAAATATGTGGGTAAAACCTATCACTTTTAGTACATAATTAATTTTTTTTAAAAAGAAGGGCGAAGGGTTTCTCTGCACTTGCGGCTTACAAACTGCTTAAGCTTGAGGAGGCAAACTCACAACAAAGAGCATCGTTGAATTCATTAGAACTTCAGGTACGGTACTTTCTTAGTATGGGTTGTTAAAGTTTTCTATGTCAATTAATGAGCACTAGAGAATTATATATTATTATAATATAATGAGGAATTGAAGTGCAGCAATATACTTAATATGAAATGGTTAGCGGGGATAAGAATTGGGGGTAGGAAATTAATTATAATAATGATCTATGATATGGTATTGAATGAGAAAATGATTGGACAATATGGATTATAGGATGATATTGGGGTGTATTTTTAGGTCAAGGTTAAACACATAAAAGTGCGAGTGTTGTTAGTTCTGAAACCTTATGGTGAATATATACTTGATAGATTCCATTGGTTCAGAAGCTCAACGAAAAGGGAAGGCTCAAGTCCAAGAGTAATTATTCGATTGGCTAAGGCAAGTGGATGTCTAAACCCTTGTTAAGCGTATGAAATTCGTATATTTTCTTGTGTGGTATTGAGAGTGACTTGGAGACTTGTTGCTTATTTGTTAGTTTTGTATTCCTTGCTGCAAATTGTGATTGTTATCAAAATGTTTATCTCCTCATTTCTCATTTGAGCATGTCAATTGCATTGTATCTGAAATATGATTGTGATAAGAGTTAAGTGATAAGAGGATGTACTATTTCGAGGGTCTTATCGTGCGCTGCGATGATATTATATTTCGAGGGACGTATCGCGCACCGTGAAGGTTACTATTATCGAGGGTCGTGTCGTGCGCCGCGACAGATTCATGGACAGATATGTCCCCCATGGGTCCCGGACTGAGAAACAGCGGGTGTGTATCATTAAGAAAGACATGCATCACTATATTTGACATTGCATCTCATGGCATTGCACATTTTATTATTGATGAACTTGAACACGTGTTTTGCTGATCTTGTGATTGTTCTCTGTGAAGCTTGTGACTGTTGAATATTGAGCTGTTATTGAGAATGTGTAAACTGATAGAGTGTGGTTATTGAGTTGTGTGTTTGGTAAACTGTAAACTATTAGGCTGTAGCGTGGAGGTTTAGATAGGGTGTAAGGAGTACCCGTATTTTGTTCACTTAACTTGTGTTTAGAGGTTTGCTTGTTGGGTACCGCGTGGTTTGGTACTCACCCCTTGCTTCTTCAAATTTTTGTAGGTTACGAGCCTAGATCTTCTTGATACCTGTCATTCTTTTCGTTTCTGAGGCATCTTGTGGAGGGTTGTGAGGTAGCTGCTTGTCATCTCAGCGAACTTTCCTACTCCAGTTTATGATTTTGTTTTTATTTGAAAGACAACTTCATTTTAGACTCCTATTTTTGTAACGACCTGATAGTCGTTTTGAGCAGCAGATTTTATTTCTGAAAAAACAGGCAGAGGCGACGGACCCCACGACGGACCGTCATGGGCACAACGGACCGTCGCAGGGTCTCGTTTCAGAACACTTAGAAAATCTGAAAATTGGGTACTGAAATCGACTCTCTGAACTTCGTAACGAAATTGCAAGACGGACCGTCGCAGGTGTGACGGACCGTCACAGACTCTTCAGAGAAATTGAGTGTCTGAACTCTGTGACGAGCATCAGGACGGACCGTCGCAGGCACGATGGGCCGTCACAGGCTGCGTAATCCCAGTCTGAGTCGGATTTCCTTAATTGTTTTAAGGGACGTTTTTGACTATTCTTGCCTTAATTATAAAGTTAGTGGGTTAATGTTAATAAGTCTAATTACTTGGGGGTTAAAAGACGTAACCTTAAGTTAATTAGTGGGGCATTATTGCCGTTTTTTATTCTTAATTATATGTTAATTAGGGTAAAAGAAAGAGGGTTGGAATAAGAAAAATAAGAAAGAACAAAGAGAGACAGAAAAAGAAAGAGAACGAGTAGAGAGAGAGAGAAACGAAGGGAATAGCAAGGATTTTGAGAAGATAGCTTATTGATCGCAATTCTTCGGTGGAGGTAGGTTATGGTTTTCATGCTTTCATAGTAAACTCTTAATATAGAATGATATGTATTGATAGTATTGTAAACCCTGCTATTTGCTTAATTGTATGCTTGCATGAACGTGATTATATAATTGTGATTATATTAAGCATGATGAAGCTATTGAATCCCAAATCTTGATAAAAACCTAATCTCTTGTTAATGATGATGCCTTGTTAAGGAAGAAGGCTTGATGAACTAAAGTAATGAGATTGATGATGCCTTGGTATAAAAGAAGGCTTGATGAATTGATAGAATGAGATTAGGGGATCGGGTGTCACGAACCGACACGTAGATTTAGGGGATCCGGTGTCACGAACCTACATGTAGATTTAGGGGATTGGGTGTCACGAACCGACACATAGATTTAGGGGATCGAGTGTCACGAACCGACACGTAGATTTAGGGGATCGGGTGTCACGAACCGACACGTAGATTTAGGGGATCGGGTATCACAAACCGACACGTAGATTTAGGGGATCGGGTGTCACGAACCGACACGTAGATTTAGGGGATCGGGTGTCACGAACCGACACGTAGATTTGGGGGATCGGAGTGTCACGTACCGACACAAGAGGATTAATGAATATGAGGGAGCGGAGTGTCACGTTACGACACAAGAAGATTAATGAATATGAGGGAGCGGAGTGTCACGTACCGATACAAGAGAAATAAAGATAATGAATCTTGAAAGATGTTAATATACTCAATCTAATGAACATAATTCCCAAATGAGTATGGTATTGAGGCTTGAGTCCTCATGTGTGAACTTGACGGTAATTGTTAATGATATAGTACTTGTTGTTGCTACATGTTGAGTATCATGGTTGATTTTATGATATAATTGGTATATATATTGATTTCTATTTTGAGCTGGCCGATGATATCTACTCAGTACCCGTGTTTTGTACTGACCCCTACTTTTATGTTTTCTTCTTTGTTATTTGTGGAGTGCAGCAAACGTGCCATCGTCCTTAACTCAACAGTAATTCTAGCCAGTCTTCGTCACACCGGATCTTCAGGGTGAGCTAACGCTTCTAGCTTGGACTGGATCTTCTCCTTCATGTCTTGATGCCTTAAAGTTCCGGCATGGACTAGCTTTTATTTGTTTTAGCTTTTTAGAATACTCTTAGTTTAGTCATTTGATCATAGATGTTCTTGTGGTGATGACTTCCAGATTTTGGGGATAATAATAGTTATTGAATTGGTTTTTATTAATGAGTTTAAGTCTTCCGCATTATTTTATGATTGTATTACATTGAAATGTTAAGGTTTAGATTGGTTGGTTCGCTCACATAGGAGGGTAAGTGTGGGTGCCAGTCGCGGCCCGGATTTGGGTCGTGACAAACTTTGTATTAGAGCATTAGGTTCGTTGGTCTCATCACACAAGAACGAGTCTAGTAGAGTCTTAAGGAACGGTAGGGGGACGCCTTTACTTTTCCTTAAGAGGCTATAAGACTTTAGGAAAATTCCATTCTTTATTTCTTTCTTTCGTGCTATTACTTGGGTCCAATTGGTATCTAGGTGATACAAATTGGTATCTGACCATCTTCACTCTATTTCGCAGATGGTTAGAACTAGAGCAACGACTACGCCAGCACCAACACCAGCACCGGCGGGACAGGGTGCGTCTGAGCCAGCCACTGGGGCTGTAGCTCGAGGAAGAGCAGCGGCAAGAGGCCGTTGTAGAGGTCGTGGGAGGACGTCCTCTAGGGGAAGAGGGCGAGCACCTAGCCCATCTGATACTAGGGCAGTGACTCCTCCACCGACTGAGGAAGTAATAAGAGAAGGGAGGATGGGGAAAATGAACAAGTGCAGAATGAGGGATTGCCACCCCAACCTACCCCAGAGATGATCAATCAGGTTCTCGCCTATCGCAGTGGGTTGTCTGATCAAGGTCAGGCACCTCCAGTGTTTTCTGCACCAACACCTCCAGTTTTAGAGGTACAACATGCAGCCACTATGGCTCCTCGTATGGATGCCTCATTAGATATAGGCACGTTTCCACGTCTTACTACTGGGCCTATCATGACAAATGATCAGCATGAACTTTTCAGTAAGTTCTTGAAATTGAAACCTCCAGTCTTCAAGGGTGCGGAATCTGAGGATGCTTACGATTTCCTGGTTGACTGTCATGAGCTACTACACAAGATGGGTATAGTAGAACGGTTTGGTGTTGAGTTCGTGAGTTATCAGTTTCAAGGGAACGCCAAAATGTGGTGGCGGTCACATATTGAGTGTCAACCAACAGAGGCACCACCTATGACTTGGGCCTCATTCTCTAGCTTGTTTATGGAGAAGTATATCCCCCGAACTTTGAGGGATAGGAAAAGGGATGAGTTCTTGAGCCTAGAGCAAGGTAGGATGTCGGTCAATGCATATGAGGCTAAGTTTCATGCATTATACCGGTATGCCACCCAACTATGTTTCAGTCCACAAAAGCGGATTCGCTGTTTTGTGAAGGGGTTGAGGTCAGAGTTGCGGATTTCAGCCTTACAGGTAGCGGCTAAGGCAAAATCCTTCCAAGAGGTGGTAGACTTCGTGATAGAGGTGGAAGGAGTGAAGCCAGATGACTTCACCACGACATCGACATCAAAAAGGTTTCGAAAGGGAGGTGAGTTTAATGGTTCTTACTCTAGAGGACAAGGTTCCGGAGGTTACTCAGTTCGACCCATTCAGTCTTCACTACAGACTGTAGTTGGGGGTCCACCTCAGACTAGTCAACACTTTTCTGAGAGACCTATGCTTGACTCCAGAGAGTGTTATGGATATGGGGAGACTGGACATATTAGGAGGAATTGTCCAAAACAGAGTTATAGACCCCCAATGGCTAGAGGTAGAGGTGGTCATGGTAGAGGCCGTTATTCTGGAGGACGTGGTGGTCGAGGTAATGGTGGTCACCAAAATGGCCGAGGTGATGGGCAAACTGGAACCACTACATCACAACATGGTAGGGGCAATGGACAGACAAACGATAGGGCCCATTGTTACACTTTCCCTGGGCGGTCTGAAGCGGAGGCATCTGATGCTGTCATCACAGGTAATCTTCTGGTTTGTGATTGCATGGCTTCTGTATTGTTTGATCCTGGATCCACATTTTCTTATGTATCATCTTCATTTGCTAATGGTCTAAATTTACATTGTGAATTACTTGATATGCCTATTCGTGTTTCTACTCCGGTGGGTGAGTCTGTGGTAGTTGAAAAGGTATATAGGTCTTGTTTGGTGAACTTTGTGGGGAGCAACACTTATGTAGATTTGGTTATCTTAGAAATGGATGATTTTGATGTAATTCTGGGTATGACTTGGCTTTCTCCGCAATTTGCGATCTTGGATTGTAATGCTAAAACGGTGACGTTAGCCAAGCCTGAGACAGATCCGTTAGTTTGGGAGGGTGACTACACTTCCAATCTGGTGCGTATCATCTCCTTTCTTCGTGCTAAGAAAATGGTTAGTAAAGGGTGTTTAGCTTTCTTGGCACATCTCAAGGATGACACTACCCAAGTACCTTCGATTGAGTCGGTTTCGGTGGTCCGTGAGTTTCTAGATGTGTTCCCTGCAGATCTTCCTGGTATGCCACAAGATAGGGATATTGATTTCTGTATTGACCTTGAACCGGGTACTCGGCCCATTTCTATACCCCCTTATAGAATGGCTCCCGCGGAGTTAAGAGAGTTAAAAGCCCAACTTCAAGAGTTGTTAAACAAAGGCTTTATTAGACCAAGTGCATCTCCTTGGGGTGCTCCGGTTTTGTTTGTGAAGAAGAAGGATGGGAGTTTTCGAATGTGTATAGACTACAGACAACTAAACAAGGTAACCATAAAGAACAAGTATCCTCTTCCTCACATTGATGACTTGTTCGATCAGGTACAAGGTGCTTGTGTCTTCTCTAAGATTGACTTGAGATCCGGTTATCATCAATTGAAAATACGAGCAACGGATGTGCCAAAGACTGCTTTTCAGACATGGTATGGGCATTACGAATTTTTAGTGATGTCTTTTGGTCTTACGAATGCCCCTGCTGCTTTCATGAGCTTGATAAACGGGATTTTTAAGCCATACTTGGACCTCTTCGTGATCGTATTTATTGATGATATACTGATATACTCTAAAAGTAAGGAGGAACATGAGGAGCATTTGAGAATGGTATTGGAAATGTTGAGGGAGAAAAAGCTTTATGCCAAGTTCTCTAAGTGTGAGTTTTGGCTAGATGCAGTGTCCTTCTTGGGGCACGTGGTTTCAAAGGATGGAGTGATGGTGGATCCTTCTAAAATCGAGACAGTGATGAATTGGGTAAGACCTACTAATGTGTCAGAAATAAGGAGTTTTGTTGGGTTAGCTAGCTACTACCGCCGATTTGTCAAGGGATTCTCTTCTATTGCTTCCCAACTGACGAACATGACTAAGCAAAATGTTCCATTTGTATGGTCGGATGAGTGTGAGGAAAGCTTTCAGAAGCTCAAGACTTTGTTGACTACCGCACCCATTCTCACCTTGCCCGTAGAGGGTAAGAACTTCATTGTTTATTGTGATGCCTCCTATTCGGGTTTGGGTGAAGTGCTAATGCAAGAGAAGAATGTGATTGCTTATGCTTCAAGACAATTAAAATTGCATGAACGTAACTACCCAACTCATGATTTGGAATTGGCTGCGGTAGTGTTTGCATTAAAGCAATGGAGACACTATTTATATGGGGTTAAGTGTGAGGTCTATACGGATCATCGTAGCCTACAGTATGTCTTTACTCAGAAAGATTTGAATTTGAGACAGAGAAGATGGATGGAACTACTGAAGGACTACGACATCACCATTTTGTATCATCCGGGGAAGGCGAATGTTGTAGCGGATGCTTTAAGTAGAAAGGCGGGAAGCATGGGAAGTCTAGCTCACTTGCAAGCCTCTAGACGCCCATTAGTTAGAGAGGTTCAGACTCTAGCTAACGACTTGATGAGATTAGAAGTAAATGAGAAGGGAGGATTGTTGGTTTGTGTGGAGGCAAGATCTTCCTTTCTTGACAAGATTAAGGGAAAACAGTTTGATGATGAGAAACTAAGAAGAATCCAAGATAAGGTATTGCGAGGAGAGGCTAAGGAAGCACAAATCGATGAGGAAGGTGTTTTGAGAATCAAGGGAAGGGTATGTGTGCCCCGTGTTGATGATTTGATCCACACCATTCTTACAGAGGCTCATAGTTCTGGATATTCTATACATCTTGGTGCAACCAAGATGTACCGTGACCTAAAGCAACACTTTTGGTGCAGTAGAATGAAGCGTGATATTGTGGATTTTATTGCCAAATGTCCAAACTGTCAACAAGTAAAGTATGAACACCAAAGGCCCGGAGGAACACTTCAGAGAATGCCCATTCCGGAATGGAAATGGGAGAGAATCGCAATGGATTTCGTGGTTGGTCTTCCAAAGACAATGGGTAGGTATGACTCTATTTGGGTGATTGTTGATAAGTTAACTAAGTCTGCTCATTTTATTCCGGTTAAGGTGACTTACAATGTCGAGAAGTTAGCCAAGATCTATATCTCAGAAATCGTTCGATTGCATCGGGTTCCACTATCCATCATATCAGATAGAGGTACACAGTTTACTTCTAAGTTTTGGAAAACATTGCATGCGGAATTGGGTACTAGGTTGGACCTTAGTACTGCGTTGCATCCTCAGACCAATGGTCAGTCTGAGCGAACGATTCAAGTGTTGGAGGATATGCTACGTGCGTGTGTGATAGAATTTGGTGGCCATTGGGATAGCTTCTTACCCTTAGCGGAATTTTCATACAATAATAGCTATCACTCGAGCATTGATATGGCTCCATTTGAAGCATTGTATGGTAGGAGATGTAGGTCCCCCATTGGTTGGTTTGATGCGTTCGAGGTTAGACCTTGGGGTACTGATCTCTTGAGGGATTTGATGGAGAAGGTGAAATCTATTCAAGACAAGCTTCTAGCGGCGCAAAGTAGACAAAAAGAATATGCAGATCGAAAGGTTAGAGACTTAGAGTTCATGGAGGGAGAACAAGTCTTGCTGAAGGTTTCGCCCATGAAAGGGGTGATGCGGTTTGGTAAGAGAGGCAAGCTAAGCCCAAGGTACATTGGTCCCTTTAAAGTACTTAAGCGAGTAGGGGAGGTGGCTTATGAGTTAGCCTTGCCTCCAGGGCTGTCCGGAGTGCATCCGGCATTTCATGTGTCGATGTTGAAAAGATACCATGGGGATGGAAACTACATTATCCGTTGGGATTCAGTTTTGCTTGATGAGAACTTGTCTTATGAGGAGGAACCTGTTGCCATTCTAGATAGAGAAATTCGCAAGTTGAGATCAAGGGAGATTGCATCCATCAAAGTTCAATGGAAGAATCGACCCGTTGAAGAAGCCACTTGGGAGAAGGAGGCAGATATGCGAGAAAGATACCCACATCTGTTTACAGATTAAGGTACTCCTTTTTGCCCTTGTTTTCCTTCTTGTGATCGTTCAGGGACGAACGATGGGTAAATTGGTATCTATTGTAACGACCTGTTAGTCGTTTTGAGCAGCAGATTTTATTTCTGAAAAAACAGGCGGAGGCAACGGACCCCACGACGGACCGTCATGGGCACAACGGACCGTCGCAGGGTCTCGTTTTAGAACACTTAGAAAATCTAAAAATTGGGTACTGAAATCGACTCTCTGAACTTCGTAACGGAATGGGAGGACGGACCGTCGCAGGTGGGACGGACCGTCACAGACTCTTCAGAGAAATTGAGTCTCTGAACTCTGTGACGGGCATCAGGACGGACCGTCGCAGGCACGACGGGCTGTCACAGGCTGCGTAATCCCAGTCTGAGTCGGATTTCCTTAATTGTTTTAAGGGACGTTTTTAACTATTCTTGCCTTAATTATTAAGTTAGTGGGTTAATGTTAATAAGTCTAATTACTTGGGGCTTAAAAGAGGTAACCTTAAGTTAATTAGTGGGGCATTATTGCCATCTTTTATTCTTAATTATATGTTAATTAGGGTAAAATAAAGAGGGTTGGAATAAGAAAAATAAGAAAGAACAAAGAGAGACAGAAAAAGAAAGAGAACGAGTAGAGAGAGAAAGAAACGAAGGGAATAGCAAGGATTTTGAGAAGATAGCTTGTTGATCGCAATTCTTCGGTGGAGGTATGTTATGGTTTTCATGCTTTCATAGTAAACTCTTAATAGAGAATGATATGTATTGATAGTATTGTAAACCCTGCTATGTGCTTAATTGTATGCTTGCATGAACGTGATTATATAATTGTGATTATATTAAGCATGATGAAGCTATTGAATCCCAAATCTTGATAAAAACCTAATCTCTTGTTAATGATGATGCCTTGGTAAGGGAGAAGGCTTGATGAACTAAAGTAATGAGATTGATGATGCCTTGGTATAAAAGAAGGCTTGATGAATTGATAGAATGAGATTAGGGGATCGGGTGTCACGAACCGACACGTAGATTTAGGGGATCGGGTGTCACGAACCGACACGTAGATTTAGGGGATCGGGTGTCACGAACCGACACGTAGATTTAGGGGATCGGGTGTCACAAACCGACACGTAGATTTAGGGGATCGAGTGTCACGAACCGACACATAGATTTAGGGGATCGGGTGTCATGAACCGACACGTAGATTTAGGGGATCGAATGTCACAAACCGACATGTAGATTTAGGGGATCGGGTGTCACGAACCGACACGTAGATTTAGGGGATCGGGTGTCACGAACCGACACGTAGATTTAGGGGATCGGGTATCACGAACCGACACGTAGATTTAGGGGATCGGATGTCACGAACCGACACGTAGATTTAGGGGATCAGGTGTCACGAACCGACACGTAGATTTAGAGGACCGGGTGTCACGAACCGACACGTAGATTTAGGGGATCAGGTGTCACGAACCGACACGTAGATTTAGGGGATCGGGTGTCACGAACCGACACATAGATTTAGGGGATCGAAGTGTCACGTACCGACACAAGAGGATTAATGAATATGAGGGAGCGGAGTGTCACGTACCGACACAAGAGGATTAATGAATATGAGGGAGTGGAGTGTCACGTACCGATACAAGAGAAATAAAGATAATGAATCTTGAAAGATGTTAATATACTCAATCTAATGAACATAATTCCCAAATGAGTATGGTATTGAGGCTTGAGTCCTCATGTGTGAACTTGACGGTAATTGTTAATGATATAGTACTTGTTGTTGCTACATGTTGAGTATCATGGTTGATTTTATGATATTATTGGTATATATATTGATTTCTATTTTGAGTTGGCCGATGATATCTACTCAGTACCCGTGTTTTGTACTGACCCCTACTTTTATGTTTTCTTCTTTGTTATTTGTGGAGTGCAGTAAACATGCCGTCGTCCTCAACTCAACAGTAATTCTAGCCAGTCTCCGTCACACCGGATCTTCAGGGTGAGCTAACACTTCTAGCTTGGACTGGATCTTCTCCTTCATGTCTTGATGCCTTGAAGTTCCGGCATGGACTAGCTTTTATTTGTTTTAGCTTTTTAGAATACTCTTAGTTTAGTCATTTGATCATAGATGTTCTTGTGGTGATGACTTCCAGATTTTGGGGATAATAATAGTTATTGAATTGGTTTTTATTAATGAGTTTAAGTCTTCCGCATTATTTTATGATGGTATTACATTGAAATGTTAAGGTTTAGATTGGTTGGTTCGCTCACATAGGAGGGTAAGTGTGGGTGCCAGTCGCGGCCCGGATTTGGGTCGTGACAATTTTATTTCAATTCTAATATTTACATTAGAGGCTTGTGCACGTGACAACCTGGTTTTGGGAATTGAATTAATATGTCTTGGTTTCATAATAGAAATTGTTGTTGAATTGTCATTACTTCCGCACTTTGTTAGATATTTGGTTTTAGGCTGACTTGTCTTGGTGGGATAAGACGAATGCCATCACACCCATTTTTGGGTCGTGACATAAATATAGATGAACAATTTGAATTCTCAAGAGCATAAAAGTGAATATATTTTTCACATTATTATTATAATCAAACAAATACAATTTGATTTTTAAAAATAAAATAAATGAGTTTGTGGGCCACATATGAAACAAAACTTTTTGTGACTCTTGAAAAGGAAAATTGCATTCTTCTAGAAAACTATTTTGACAATTAATTATACAATTATAAATTTAAATCTTTGTTCATAATAATGTTTAAAATTATAAAATTGTCATTGGTCGTCCTCATCATGGTTCTTCTATATAATTGAAATCTATTTTTTTTTAATTAAGAAATTTTTTTGTAATTTGAAAAAGAATATAATATAATGTAACTAACTCTTAAAACTATGAAAATTTGTGTCATTTTAACTTTAATTTATGTGACATATTCTTCTCTGTAGTCAATTTCAAAAGAATGATGTATTAATAAATTTAATAACATTTTGAATTTAAAATATATATTTTATTGTTAGTAAGAAGATTTATAGTCAGACGAATATCTATGGTTTGTTTTAGACCACGAATTTTAAACATAATTTTTTTTTAAAAAAAACTTCATTCTAAGTCAAATAAACATTACATAAATAGAAATGGAGTGAGTACAAATTTTAGTTAAGTTTTTTTTAACCATTTTGTTGTTTAACAAAATTTAAAATGAAAATGCTAAACCTTTTTTCACAATTATGTTTTATAGTTTTTATTATCAATATCTAGTCGACAATAACCAAAATTTTAATATAATAAGGTAGTAAAGTAACTTAATTCTGAAATTCAAGTATTGAGAAAATATTTATTTAGAAATTGTAAAGCATTCATAATCTAATATTTAATATGCTTCTTACTATCGACGAATGACACTAATTTATCATAATTCAAGATTGTAAAAGTAGAAATCAATTCTAAAAAGTGCAACTCAATGAAGTTCAATCCATAGTTATTGTGAAAGTTTCCTAAGTATGTGATATATAATTCTATGACAAGTTAGTTTTTTATCCCATATATTTCTACTATTTAAAAATTTATCTCGTTAATTTGTTATGTATTTTCTTAAACTACAACTACTACGATCATTATTTATCTATTCTTACATTATCAACTTTATATTCTTCTTTTTTTATTTCTTTAGAATTGTGCTATTTTTGTTTTCTTATTTAAGTCAAAGATAAAATAAATATTATGTTAGAGATAAAATAAATTAAATAAAATTATATGAATACTTATGTTTAAAAAATATTATATATAATTAAAGGGACATATACATGGAATGAAGATAAAATAAATATTATTTTGGAGATAAAATAGGTTAAATAAAACTATATGAATACTTATATTTGAAAAGTATTGTATATAATTAAAAAGGAAATTATATATATGGAAGATTGTAGGATTATAATGAATATGTTGTAGTATGATAAACATAGATGAACGATTTGAATTGTCAAGAGCATAAAAGTAAATATATTTTTCACATTATTATTATAATCAAAATAATACAATTTAATTTTTAAAAATAAAATAAAATGAGTTTTGGGCCACACATGAAACAAAACTTTTTGTGACTCTCGAAAAAGAAAATTGGACTCTTCTAGAAAACTATTTTGACAATTAATTATACAGTTATAAATTTAAACTTTGTCCATAATAATGTTTAAAATTATAAAATTGTCATTGGTCGTCCTCATCATGACTCTCTATATAGTGGCGTAGCCAAAATTTGTACGAAGAGTGTCCAAAAGCCTTATAGCTCGTAAAAATAGTTTAAATGATGGGTGTACTTAAATTTTGTAAATCTAACTACATAACATTAATGATTAATTTTTTTAATTAAATTATACCAAAATTTTTAAAAATCAAACTACATGATATTTAGTTTTAGTGTTCACGTTTATCTGATAGGAAGTGAACAAACGAAGAAAAGGAGAGATATTTCAGTTAGAGTGATTTCACTTTTATTTTTCAACATTTCACAAAACCTCGGATTATTAACAATGAGAAATGAAAAATAAATAATAGAATCAAACGAGTTATATTAAAAAGAGAATTTATATAAAATATTTTCACTTTTAGTAGCTTAATGGAATAGATAAATATAATTTTCTTATTAACTTTAAATTAAATAATTCTTTTAAATTTTTAATAAAAGAAAAAAAAATCAAAGTCATTTAATGGAAATCGAACCCGACAAGTTGCAAAGAACTTAGTAGGAGTTGAACGACTGAAACTGTTAAGTTAAAATTTTTTTGATTGTTTTCAGAGTGTTCTAAATGCATTATTTAACCATTTAAATTATTATTTTTCTTATAAATACAATATAATTTTCTGGGAAGGGTGTCCAGAAGAATAGCTTTGCCCCTGCTTCTATATAATAGAAATATATGATTATCAAGTTAATATTATATCAATATTTAATTTATTTTTTTATTCATCTATAAATAATATTTATTGAAATTTTGAATATGTACATTTTTAATTTAATTATAATAAAAATTTTATAATGGATATTTAAATTACTTTATCTCTATTAATTATTATTATATTAAAAGTGCATTAATACTTTTACGTTTTCCTAATTTGAGTCTCAAAATACTTCTAAAAATAAATTAGTTAAACATAATTTATTTATTTAAAGTACTTTTTAAATGAATTAGTGGAAACACAAATTATAATTTTTTCGAGAACACTTTTCTGAAAATTTATTTTTAACAGTAATATCAAACATACTCTAAATATATATATGTATTGTATAATAAGATATATCAAACTTACATATCTACAGGCTCATTTGAAACTAGATTAGATTGTAATTATCCTGTAGTGGTGTTTTAAGTTCAATAAGTAGCAATATTGTATGGTGAATTTCTGTGCTAACCGACTCTTGAGCCTAATTTCATGTCTCATCGCTTCATTTTTTTAAATTAGGCATCGTAATAAGGTAAAAAGAATCTAGAGTTGAAGAGCTTATGGAGAATTCTAGAACTCTTTTAAGATATTTTCAAGAAGCTTTAGAATTCTCTAAAATAAGATATTTTCAAGGAACTTTAGAATTTCCTAAGATATGTAGATAATTCTAATTATGGGACCAAAGTATAAATATTGGAGAGACTTATCAAATAATTTTTATTTGCACTCTAGACCTTAGGTTATAGTATAAATAGATGGGACATTCATTTGACATCACTCAAGTTATAAAACATTTTCAATTAACAAAGCCTTCTTCAAAAAAAAATTCCGTCTTTCTAGTCTTTATTACATTCTCTTAGCGATGTTAGTTTCAAAAGTTTAGTTAAGTTTACAAGTTCATGAAAGATTAGTGAGTAAGTTGTCAAGTACCACGTAGATTTTTAGTGAATTTCTAAGTCTGTAACACTAAGGAGTCGTCGGTCTTTATACATTGCAATACTTGGTTGAATAAAATCTTTTATTATAACCCACTAAAAAATTTAATATTCAAAAAATAGGAATATATTAAATATTTAATTATTTATCATATAATAACAATTTAAAAGTACTATTAAAACAAATACTTTTGCATAAACCAATATAATTAGGCAGCATAGAGGCATTTACAGCCATGCACGTATAATGAAAGCCTGATTATGGAAGATACAAGCTAAGGGATTGAAGAAGAAAATAATTATATATATTTTATTGAGTTAATCATCAAAAATCTGACATTTTCTATGCGTAAAATGTCAAGAAAGTATGAATCGTAAATTGAACATAAGGATCGTCTTACCGTTGTTTACTCTTAGGTTGTTTCTTTTTCAAAATCACTTATTCTGAGAAAAAAATATTAACTTTTTTAAAAAAAATAAGATATTTTGACTAATCAGTAAAGTTGTTTATAAAATATAAGAGTTTTTGAATGGTTGTGAAGAAATTAAATATTTGTACTTCTTGAAAAAAGCAGAAATCAAAAATTATTTATCGTCATATATTTTATTTAAAGGCAACTTTCACATATAGCAAACAAAAAATTCATATTTGTATGCTATAGCAAACTTTGCATAATTGCGCTCCATAGCAAACATAAAAACTGTATAATTCGCTATACATATACAAGTGTATAATTCGCTGGCCTAAAATTGTATAATTCGCTGGCCTAAATTGTATAATTCGCTGGCCTATTTCGCTGCAATTGTATAATTAGCTTTGCATACAGTTGAATCGAATTAAAATGTATGTATATTGCATAATTATAAGTGTATAGCAAGAAGATATATATTTTTCTCGCTTTATACAAAAACAGAAACACAATATATACACTTCTGTTGTATAAAGCTAGAAAAAATGGTATTTCACTGCAATTGTATAATTCACAATTGTATAATTCTTTGGCCTTTTTCTCTGCAATATTTGAAGTAAAATGTTTGTAAATTATATAATTAAGTGTACAACACGAAGATATACATTTTTGCATGTGTATATACAATTTTCTCTCGCTTTATACAAAACAGAAACAGAAATTATACACTTCTGTGTATAAAGCGAGAGAGGCGAGAATGAGAGAGTGGCGAGCGAGACTTTTGGGAGAGAGACGCCTGACAAATTTTTGCCAACGTTTGCTATGGAGCACAATTAAATCAAACCCTAGCTATTCCATTTAATTTAGGTTATTAGTTTGTTATTATATACAATTTTCCCTTTATTTATCTAGTGATTTTATTTGTGACATAGTTTTCAAATTTATTTTGCTTGATATTTTTAATATTTATTGAAATTTTTTAATATGTACATTTTAATTTAATAAAAATAAAAATTTTATTATAGATATTTAAAATACTTTATCACTATAAAATAATCTTAATACTACAAAGTGCATTGACAAATTCCTTTTTTCCTAATTGACTCTCAAAAGTACTTTTTTTAAAAAAAAAAAAATTAGTCAAACACAGTTTGTTTATTAAATATACTTTTCAAATGAATTAATCAAAAACAAATTATAAACTTTCAAAACCATTTTTCTAAAAATTTATTTCTAAAACAGTAATGTCAAGCATACTTTAAATATGTATGAGTATGGTATATTTAGATATATAAAATTTATATATCTACGGGCTCGTTTGAAACTAGATTAGGTATGGTAATTATCTCATAGTGGTGTTTTAAGTCCAATAGGTAGGAATATTGCTTGGTGAATTTCTGTGCTAACCGACCTTTTTGAGCATAATGCAATGTCCCATCACTTTTTTTTTTTTTTTTTTAATGTCCCATCACTTCATTGTTCAGATTCGGTATTAATACCGAAATAAGGGAAAAATAATTTAGAGCTGAGGAAAGGCTTATTGAGGATTCGTAAATTCCTTTAGAATTTTCTAGAATATGTAAAGATGGGATCAAAGTATAAATATTGTAGGAATTTGTCAAATAATTTTTATTTACACTTTAGACCCTAGATTGTATTATTAATAGATGACATATTCATTTGTAGAACATCACTCAAGTTGTAAAACATTCTCCAATTAACAAATCAATCTTTCAAATCTTTCCAAATCTTAGTTTCAAAGACTTAGTTGAACTTACAAGATCTTAAAAGATTAGTGAATAAGTTACCTAGTACCGCACACTGCACAGAGCTTTAGTGAAATTAGACCTTCAAGATTAGTGAGTAAGTTGCCTAGTACCATAAAGAGTTAAGTGAAATTCTAAATATGCAACACTAAGGACTCTCCGATCTTTGTATATTGCAATACTTAGTAGAATAAAATCTTTTATTATAACCCACCGAAAAAGTTTAATATTCAATATATAGGAATATATAAAAAATCTAATTATTTATCCTATAATAACAATTTAAATGTATTATTCAAACAAATAATTAGTGGACATAAATCGACTTGCAAAAAATAAGGACGCATAAGCAGGCAGCAAGCTGGGACGAGGACTAGTACTTTTTTTTTGAACAAAATATTTAGTCATTTCTACGGCAACACAAGACTAGGTCTTGGTGTGATTTCTTCAACAATATTTAACTCAATCATTTATATTTTCACAATTAAAAGATAAGAGGAAAAAATAGTCTGATAATATAATATAATCGTTATTGACGATGTTCAATAAAATCCAAAATTTTGAATTACCTCTTTGAGGTTCATATATATACATTTTCGAGCTAGCAGAATAGACAATAGTAATTAGTTAAAAGTAAGGATAATAAAATAGTACATCTCAACTTAATAGTTTATGCTTAGGTTTATGGAGTTAATATTTTAAAATATTGTTGAACTATGAGAAATTATTTAGTAAAGTAGTTTAGCTTTATTTTATATCACTAAGATACTCAACTTAAATTTTTTATATTCTAAAATCATTAAATTATATTTTTCAATAAAATTAACCTATCTAACATGGTAAAAGTAAACATTTTTTTTATGCCATGTAATATGACTAGTGGCGTATACAGAATTTTGATAAGCGGTATTGTTATTTGAAAAAAAATATATAATCACATTATATTAATAAAAAATAATTAAAATATACTAATAAAACATAAATCAAGTAAACTAGTACAACTTTTCGCTAGAATTTTTCATAAAAATTAATTTCATAATAAAATTATGAATAAATTCTAGAAGTTCCAAGTAGAACAAAAAAGCTGGAAAAAGAATACGAATAAAATTGTGGTCACCAATTTAGAAGCTGAGCTCCTACTGCAATGTCATGCCTCCAACCAACAAGCCAAGATTAATTGTTAGTGCATGTATTGTGATTTATTTTAATAAGTAGTTACGTTAAAATTTTAACGAAGCAGTGTTGGTTGACACACCTCAATATCAGGGGTATAGTTATCGTGGGTTGAACACCCTTCGTCGAAAAATTATATAGTGATATAAATACACTTATACCAAATTACTACTTATTAATTTTGGACACTTTTCATTTCGTCAGCCACGTTTAGCTTGGTTGTTTTGGGGACTGAAAGAGTAGTGCACAGGGCCCTGGGAGCGCGCAAGTTCGATCCTTGACAACATCATTTGTCATTTATGCCATTTTAAAAAGACCTTTTTTTAGTTACTTTATAAATTAAATAATACTTGATAAATCTATTATAAGAAATAATTTAAAAATAATATTATTTATAAAATAGTCTTTAATTAGATACAACTTCAAAATTTAAGAAAAACATAAAAAATTTAGAAGCCAATCACAATTTTAATTGATTTGACTTAGACTTGTTTTTAAAAAACTATTTTGTTATAAACGTATTTGTGTTATAGTGAATGTCTAATTATGTGGACTATTTTTAGGGTATGGTTATGAATCTTATTTCGGGACCAAGTTAGATTGTTCATATAAATAAATGAAATTTTCCTCCATTTACAATCAGATCTGTGAATCCTGAATATACTTCAACGGGAATAAAAAGTCTTCTCTCTTCCCCCTAATTTGATATTCTTCTAAATTTATATAGTTTCATAACATATCATCAACACGGAATTCTAACTAAGTGAGTAATCGTGCAATAATGAAATTTGTATGCTACTTGTTAAAGAATGAAATCGAGGTTTCATAATCTCCATTATTCCCTACTAGTTTTAAAATTTTCCAAAATCCCTTATTTTACGTCCAAACTCCAGATATTTGATACATAAATCCTAACTCCCAAAATTAATACTTATTCCTTCCTTATTTCAATCCACAAATCACTCCCTATACCACAACAAAAATGAAATCAAAATTTCAGAAAATATTTTTTTATTTCTCAATAAAAGAATTTCAGATTATAATAATAAAAAGTAAAAATAACATCAAAGTTGATAAAAATCAATCGTTATTTCTAAAAAAAAATCAGATTAAGAAAATGAAAAAATAAGATAAAAGCAAAAAAACGAGCAAAAAAATTAAAATTGATTGAATCATAAAAAAATTATATGTTGAATCAAGATTTAGAAAAAGTCTTTTACTTTTTGGTGATGAATTTTTATTTTTTAAAATAACAAATGATTGAGATTTGAGAATAATGTGGAGAAGAAATAGGAAAAATAATAACAACAAAAATAAAAATCAACTAATAGAAAGAAAATCAATTGATTGATATACCTTATCAATCACAAATTACTATATTATGGAAGAATATTTGTTATTTAATTATATTAGGATTTCTTTTCATATTTGATTATTTTATTATTAAATAATATTTTTCTTATTTCATTCATATTGTTAGAGATCTTTTGTTATAAATCAAAAATTAGAAAGTCCTATTTGATTTGCAATGTTTATACATGTTCGAATTTCAAATCTACATTGAAATACAAGTTTAAAAAAAGAGAAAGAAATAGTTGGATCAACCTTTATACGATTATCACTGCCAAAGACACAATGTATCTCATTTATTATGATTCTTAAATTAGTCTTGTTAGTTTTATTATTGATTCGATACATCATTGCTACAATTGTTGTTTGTTCCACGAATCTGATACTTAATTTTCAATGTACGTTATTTATTTTGATAAAAACACTATGTATCAAATTAGATATCTTGATACATAAATACGTAAACATTGATAATCTTATTGTATCAAATACATAATCAACTACTAAATGATACCTTTATAGATACACTTTATTTCAGCTTACACACACTATTCTTTCACAACCTTATTGTATCAGATACATTATTATCAACAAAAAGAAATTATAGAAAAAAGCGTCCGATCAACTTGAAATTTTTCACAATTGCATATTTATCTTTCAAGGCAAACAATATATCTTTCTTCCAGAATCATAGACTGAATATAGATACTCTGATGATTCAAAAACCTGTTAACATTAAAGAAATTAGTGATACATTCCGTAAAACAGTTATTTCTATGCATCAATCACAAACAATCAAACAACTAAACTTATATACTTATATCAGGTACAAAATATAACTTTAATCTGATACATACCTCATTCTTGAACATTTTGATGCTTTTACAACAAAATATATGCATAATGTATCATCTATAAAGTATAGTATTCCACAAATAACAAGATATACAAATAGTAATGTATAATGTTAGATATTTGGTATGAAACAATAATTTAAATTAATATTACATGTATCACACAGTAACTTGGTGATCTTTAATTCCAAGATTACTTATTTAATGTATCTAATTATAGGAGTATAATATTTATCAATTTATACAAGAAACACAAATACGAATGTATCACGATTGAATGGTCATCTCAAAAATATAAATGAAAATCGAATTAACAACACAATATATGTAGTTTCATACCTCTGATTGTCAGATCTATTTTACTATTCAATTAAAACTCTGATCTATTTTATACATTGCAAATTGAGGCTCATCTTTTTTCCAGATTTTTGAATGTCAGAATTTTTTGCCACATTCTTCATTGTTTTAGTAAAATCAAAATATTCATGATGTACCTTCTCATTGTTTTTGTGATTTTGAATCAAAATTGAAAGGATCTTCGAGGAATTGGAAGAAGAAATTTAAAATCTCACTTATGTATCATTCATAACTCACCTTGATTTTTCAGATTCTTGAACGTATTCATGATTATGTATCGGCTATTGTTTTCAACTTTTAAAATCTATTATGATTGGGGAAAGAATTGAAAGATGAAAATTTGAATTGTTTGAAACCATATGAATTTGGAATAGAATTGAGAGAAAAAAATTTAAATTTTGAATTGAAGGCGGATAGTTGGAAGAAAATTGGAGAAGAAAATTTAAATTTTGATTTGATTAAATCTGATAAGATTTTGAAAAGATTGAAATCAATTAAATTAGCGTGATTTGAGGAACTAACAATCAATTTTATATTCTCTTTCCTTGAAAAGTGTAACTGAATTTGTTTTAATGTATCATATTTAATGTATGCAACTTATTTGCTATGTATCCGAATAACATTATGTTTAAGGAATTTTCGTAAATTTAAAAAAATTAAGGATAGAATGTAATTTAAATCTAATACTATGGGATTTAGATAAGTTATACAATTATATGTTTTGCTATACTGTAACACTAACCCACGGAAAAGTAGAAATCTATTACAAGTTATGCATTAAGATTTGTAATACTTTTCAATTATTATTTAATTTATCTTATGTTGTGGATACTTATATTCAATTTACAATATGGTGCCGTAAAGTAGTATAAATCTTATACTCCTTAATTTTGATTTAATATATATTAGCATTACTTACTAGTAACCAAGGCTTGCAAAGTGAAAAAATTATTAAATGCTCTAGAGTGAGTCTCAATTTAGGATAAGACTTTGGACTCAAGTCTTATCGCATCAAAAGGATAAGAAGATTGATTCATGTCCAATCGTACCAAGAGGGTTGTAACACCTTGAAAATCCAAGACACATTATAAAGCCTAACATAGGTGTCATAAAGTCAAAGTACTATTTCTAAGTCCAATTTTAATGAATATAGGTCATTTAGCCAAAACGTCCAAGAACATTCATGACGTCCGGGAAGTTGGTTCAAAGGGATGTAGTGTGCCTTAGCCTATTTGACTAACTTTTGGGAGTAGGAAATGTACGAAAATTGGTGGAAAGGTAGATAATAGGTATTTGAATGGTTTCATGGTCGAAACATCCGGGTACGACTCCCTAAGGACGAACCAAGGGCCCTTAAGGAGGACCCTTGTAGTTTGATACAACACTGGCTCGCAGTGTGCATCGATGGGACATAAGATGACTCGTGTGTGGATCGACGGGGAGTTGATGACACCGTTGCCCCACACTTAGGCTGGTGGATAAAACTCCTTCACCTGCACAACCTCTGAACTCATCGACGGAGTGCAGAGGTGCAGGCTACGATCCGTGTGCGGATCGACGAGACATTGATGCCACCGTCGTCTTACACTTAGACAATTGGAGAAAGCCCCTCGCCTGCACAGTCTCTGACCAAGATGACAGAGTGCATGACGGAGAAGGGGATGTCCGTTGACTCATAGACAACCTATAAGCGGGGTCTCGTTTGTGAGGGTCCTAAGTTGCTACACGTTTTTAGTTTAGTTTATTTAATTAATTATGTAGTTTAGGGGTTAGTTGGGGATTAAAGGGATACTAGTTAAGTTGATTAAGTTCCACTATAAATACCCTCAAACCTCATTAACCTAAAGACAACTCACAAATAAACTCTGTTCCTTCTCTCTTATTTCTCTCTCTACATGAACTCAATATTGAAGACTAGCAAGGATTAGGGTTTGGGGGATGGACAGGGATGAATTCACCATAAAATTCTTGACAAATGTTAAGGTATGGTTCTATTCACCTTTGAGACTCTTTCCTCAGAGGGTTCCTTCAAACTAGATTTCAAAAGTTGAGTTTTCTTATGGGTTTCATTCAATTACGAAATTGAAGTTATGGATTGAGTTGTTAATGATTTCTTAGGGTTATATTGAGTAGATTAACATGCAATTCAACTTTTTTATGATAATTTTTGATGGTTTCGTCTAAATTGAAGAATATGATCCTCCATCCCTAACCCTAGGTAGTGATCTTGACCTACATTGTATTGTGATCATTCAATTGAGTTAGTTGTTGATTTGATTACTATACTATGGTGTTATTATGATTAAATTAAGATGAATTATAGGCCTTTATCATTCTAGTTCTTGAGATGTGATTTAGGTTATGAATTATAATGTGAAATTAGCCTATGTATCTTCTCTCAAGTTGTGATCTAGAGTTTGTGTTATAGAGATGCAATTGTCCTTGTTATCTTATTGGTTATCATTGTGTGATGATGTTACTCCGCAAATTGGGTTGAGTTATGGGTTGATGGTAAGACCTTGATGGTAGACTATGACGATAACTATGAGGAAGACGACAAGTCTTAGAACCCATACCTTTACTTCCAATTGTGATTAATTGTTGTTAAAGTCATGATATTACATTAGAGTATGCCTTATAATAGGATCATAGGGTGGTACGATGTTGAACTTAAATGTATTGACTATGTTGTGAGGTTGATTAAGATGTATGTGATACAAGGATGGTGAAAAGTTTCAATGTTCCTTGATATGCTATGGAATGCTAATGTGTTAACCTCACTTAAATGAATTGTGATGAAAGAACTTATACTCATAAAATTCTTATTAAGCTATTTATGATGATGATTATACAAGGGGTGGACTCTATAGCCTTAATTATGCTATAATTGATAATTAAAGTCTTAAAGACATTTCAAAAAGGGACTCTAGCTTAGCACCGAGTGAACTAGATTGAGGAGTGTCCCTTCCCACATAGAGAAGGTAGGAACACTATATTACTCTTGAGATTGGAGACTATAATGCATGGCGCATAAAGAGGGTCTCAACTATATCTCCTGGTTCTTGAACTATGTTGCCCCCATAGGAATACTAGCTAGTGGATCCACATAGTTGCTATTTTTTATATTTTGGTACTACCTTGACAAGTAGTTCGCCTTCTTTCGATGTAAGATTTTATGACATCGGATTCTACACTAGCTCATGTGGTCTATGTCGGTTAGGGAAAGATGTTCCCAAAAGATAAAACGAATTAAAGGACTTGAACTCTAACTTGGATAACCTAAGGGGTCTAGCTTAAGACTGGGCAACGGAACGGTACGTGCCGGTACCATTCCGGTTCGTTCCGTTTCATCCTGTTTCGGTTGCCTACGGGATGGGCCGGGATAGTCTAAACCGGTACAAGGAACGGGACGGAACCATGATTTCGTACCGGTATACCGGTACCGGTTCATCCCGGTTTATTCTGGTTTCGGTCCGGTTCCGGTCCGATTTATTTAATATATATTAATTTTTTTATATTTTATATTTTATATAATTTATATTTATATTTTTTATAAATTATATTTTATAATTCAAAATTTTCAAATTAACCGCCCTGCCCGCCCCTGCAGTCTGCTCTGCATAAAGCTGCAGGCCCAGTCCCCCTGCCCCCTACCCTTTTCCCGAGACCACCCGGACCAACGGCTTTAAACGGAAAAATTTAATACGGCTAAATTTTTTGTTTTATAAATTAGAGTTGTGTGTAAAAATTTTATATACAAATTACAACTTACAAATATAAGTCTGAGTATTTGAGAGAATATATATTTCCAAATTACATTCATATTTATAACTTGTATCATTTGGTCATTTGGTGTATTTCGGAGGAGGAATCTTCTTCAAATTTCAAGTTTCGACATCAATATTTTAATTTTCATTATAATCGTTTGTTCTTACAGAAACGTTTGGTAACTTCGTTCCACTCTCTAATCTTATATTTATTTTCATTATTTAACTTGTAAGTTGTTCTTGTTATATTATTGTTCTTGTTAAGTTTCGTATTTTATAATTTATAATTTTATATCATGGAGTCTTCTAAAAAAAGTGGAAGTAAAAAAGGTCTAGTAGAATTAGTAAAAAAATTAGTTAAAAAAACTAATAAAGGTGCTAGTTCGTCTAAATCTAAAATTCCTCTTGTTAGAATAAATACAGATGAATTTACGCATGTGAATGAAACTAGTTTTTCCCATCCCGGTCCTATAAATATTAATTCAGATAGTCCTATGATTCCCTATGAACTCTATGAAAGACATTATGGTATTAATCAAGAAAATGAAGAAGTGAAAACGGATGAACAATTAAATTTAGATGAAGAAGTAGATTTAGATGATACACTGACTAGCCCGCCGGCGACCTCAATACAGTCAATAGTATAGGTATTGAAGCTCCACCTCCGGTTGGAACTACTCGTTCCCCTATTATTCCAACTAGAGGTAAGACCAAGGTACAACGTTCTTTAAAACCAGATGTGTGGAAATTTGTTATTTGAATGAAGAAACTTTTAGTATATGTAATCTTTGTAAACAACATTTTAAATATACATCTGGTGGGACGGGAGGTTCAGTGGGGGAATTAAAAAAACATTTGATTAACAAGCATAGTAAAGAGTGGTTTGCATATATGTCTACTCTTGAAGTTGTTGGAAATTGTAATGTTGAAGAATCGGTTAGAGGATCAAATATGGTTCAAAGTGAGTTAAATACTTCGAACCCAATTGGTCCTCTTACACATCGAACCTATAACAAGGATCGTGATCGTGAAAACTTTGCTAAAATGGTTTTTGTTTGTGGTTTACCTTTTAGTTTTGGAGAACATCCGGGTTTTATTGCTTATATTGGTGAAACATATAATCCTAGTTTTAAAGGTTTATCAAGAAGCATGGTAAAAAGAGATATTTTCGAATTTCAAGAAAAACATTGTCAATATTTACGTGCCTATTTTCAACTAATGGATTGTAGAGTTGCTATTACTACTGATATGGGTCATAGTCCTAATGGTTTTGATTATTTAACTGTTACTGTGCATTGGATCGATTGTAATTGAAATTTTCAAAAAAGAATTATTGGTTATAAAATTTGTCAAAAGAAAAAAATCAGAATTTATATTGCTACTACTGTGTTGGAAATTTTAGATTTTTTTGGTCTTTGTGATAAAGTCGTTAGTATTACTTTAGATAATGCCTCTGCTAATTTAAATGTTATTAATATGCTAGAACCTAGACTTTGTCCTATTAGTAAATATGCTTTTCATGTTAGATGTGCCGCGCATATATTAAATTTGGTTGTTAGTGACGGTGTGAAATTATTTGAAAATAGTTGTGATAAAATTGATAATGTTTGTTTTTACATTTTTCATTTGAATAGTAGTAGTAGAATTAATCAATTTAAAGAACTTTGTAATGCATTTAAACTTCCGTTTAGAAAAGTTCCGAAGCATGTAAAAACTAGATGGAATTCCTTTTATGATATGCTTGAAGTTGCTTATGCATATAGGCAACCTATTACTACGCTATTTAATAATCATAATGCTTATCCTGAATTTAAAATTAATGATAGTGATTGGGATGAAGTAAATGAACTTAGAATATTTTTGAAATCATTTTATGATGCTACTAAAATTTTTTCTGGAATATATTATCCTACTATATCTGAAATTTTAATACACATATGTGAGATTTCATCTATTTTTTCTGAATATAAAACAAATACTTTATTCACCTCTGCTATTGAAGTTATGATTACAAAATTTAAAAAATATTTTTTTCCTATTCCTCAAATTTATTTAACTGCACTTCTTTTCAATCCCGAATATAAAGAATATGGTGCAAAAGCTTTAGTTGAATGCATTTATCAGAATTTAGATATTCAACCTGAAAAAGAACCTGATTTGGTAACATGTCAAAATAGTATAAAATACTTTGCAAAAGAAATGTATGATAAATATTCATTCTTCGATAATGTTGAAAATCCTCAAACGTCTATGAATCAAGTAGGTGCTCATGGACGAGTGAAACATAAACTTGGTCTTGACTCTTCTAATAAATGTGAATTTGTTAAATATCTTGAACAGGGTACAGATGATATTACAAACGATAATGGTATACCGGAACTATTGAACTGCTGGAGGAATCGTGGAGCTCAATATCCAAAACTTAGTAGGATGGTGAAGGATGTGCTTGCAATTCAAGGATCATCAGTAGCTTCGGAGGCAACTTTCAGCACGACAAGATTTCAAATTGGAGACCACAGATATTCGTTAGTAGAAGATAGCCTGGAGATATCAGTGTTATTTAGAGACTGGATAAATGCTGAGCGTAGAAATCAAGGACTTCCAAAGGTAGATAGTCAATTTGAACTTTTCATAGATTCAGCTATTGGATGTGGTAGTGATGATGACATCAAAATTCAAGATCGTCAACGAGCTTTACCAAGACCAGAAGTTGATCACAATCAATCCATAGCTGAGTTAGAAAGAGGATTTACGGGACTATACAACTATTAGTATTACATTTGAGACATAGTTGAAACAGATTTCTTCCTAGAAGGTGGCTGCGTAAGCTATGTACTCTACTAATAGTTGTAAATTGAAATTGTAATTTGTTACAAATTTAAATAAATTAAATTGATATTTTTGAATTTTTGTAATTGTTTTATCCTTATTTTAATTTAATTTTTTTAAAATTACAAATTTTATTTATTTAATATTTACAAGATACAAGTTATAAATATAACTTATAAAATAAATATTAATGAATATAACTAATAACTTATAAAGTATAAACTTCAAAAGATTTAAATTTTGAAAACTTTATTAGATTACTTGCAAACTTAACAATAACAAAAAAATTAATAAATATCTTTAAAATAAACTTAAGTTAAAAATTATAGTATAAATTTAAAAACTATTAATTTATACTTAAAAAATAAAAAAAATAATCATATTTTCGTAATTTCAAAAAATATCATCCCGTTAATCCCGTCCCGTTCCATCCCGGTCCATTCCGGTTCATTCCAGTTCCATCCCGGTATGTAGTGGAACGGGACGGAACCAATGAACTATCCCGGTAATTTCGGTCCGATTCATCCCGGTACCGGTCAACATTCCGGTCAACGGATTCCGGTCTGATCCGGTACCGGTTCATTCTGGTCCGGTGACTCGGTTCCGGTCCGGTGACCCGGTTCCGATCCGTTGACCAATCTTAGTCTAGCTTAGTCTAGGAAGGGGTATGAGACTCTACCTAAACATTGCACTATTTATCCTTGAGGGGAGTCTTAGGAGGGGGTTCTTATATATGTTTATGTTATGATAATATATGATGTATATATGATGACCATGGCACGTTATTGATACTATATGTTGATTAGTTTATTTATGTATATGCCTTGGGTTAAAGTGTTAATATATAATGAAATGTAAACCTAACATGCATGATATGTAAAGTTGAACATTGGTCATGTTTTCTTGTTGAGGACACTTGATTGAGTAAGGTTATGGGGCTTGTCTTGGTCATTGCACTTGTTGACTTGATAAGGACTTGTGAGTAGTTGTCTTGCTTATTATGATATGTTTGACTCTTATTCATTCTTGTGATATTACTCCTTGATGTTAGGGCTGTAGTAAATCATGGTTTCAAGTATGTTGGGACAAGTATTACTTGTTGAGATAGTAAGCATGTTTGGTTGGTTGATATTACTTACTTGACTTTGCTTTAACTCCCTAAAGGGGTAAATGACATGTTTTGACTAAAAAGCCGTTTAGCATGTTTTGTTTGTGTATGTGCATAAGATCCCATACTTAGTACATGTGGAGTACTAACCCCATTTCATTCCCTTTTCCCAAACATTTTAGGTTCCGATCGTTGAAGAGTTTGGAGGCGACATTGTTGAAGGCTTGGATTCTTCCTTTCATCCATGTAGGGTAGGTCCTCATTTTTCGAGGGCAATGCCATCCTCTAGCTTAAGGACTTTGTTATGAGCTTATTGACTCTTTCATTCCTATCCTTTTTAATTGAGTATTGTACTTTCGTATGACCTATACATATTTTGTTTGTGCATGTGCATAAGATCCCATACTTAGTACATGTGGAGTACTAGCCCCATTTTTTTCCAAACATTTTAGGTTCCTGTCGTTGAAGAGTTTGGAAGGCGACATTGTTGAAGGCTTGGATTTTTCCTTTCATAGAAGTAAGGTAGGTCCTCATCTTTCGAGGGCAATGACATCCTCTAGCGTACGGACTTTGTTATGAGCTTATTGACTCTTTCCTTCCTTTCCTTTTTAATTGAGTATTGTACATTCGTTGACCTATACATGGTCTTGTTGGATTGATGTAAAGGCTATGACCATATTGTGATAATCGTTTAGATGGTATGAGATGAGACAATCATTGAGATTACTATATTTTTCTTATATATATGTGAAATAAAAGTAGAAGGCTATGTAACCTTACTATACGAAGGGTCTATATGTACTCGGTATGAATATATATATTATGTGTAGATAGATGTCTATGTGAACCTCGAAGTAGTGATAATGGAAGTGTTAAATTTTCCCTCATTATCAACTTATGAAAGTAATGACATGAGACTAAGAGGCTAGTCTTATTCCTTGAAAAGGACACCGACGCCGGTTACATCTAGGGTTTAAAGCCGGATGTGACAAACTTTGTATCAGAGCATGAGGTTGAATATCGTTGAGTTATGTCTCTCTCTCTACCACGTCTATGTAGGTTTTTATTCATAATTGTGAAGCGCGCCACACTTATGAGTAGGAACCTATATGATGCTTAGGAATCACTCTCTTTCTTGGAAATCTTATATCGTGCCAATAGAGTATACTTATGGTGAGCTTTTGCATCTAATCCTATTGTTGTGCTTATAGAAAGCATAAACACTTATAGGAATGCGGCTCGAAGACTTGAGGAGGAAGTTTCTAATGCAGAAGCTCCTCCCCATGGTGACCAAGTTCCTCCACTTGAAGAAGATGCTAATGTGGAGCAAGCCCCAGCTAACCCTCTACTTGTGACAGAGGTTGAGATGAGGGCTATTCTTGCTCAAATGGCCCAAGCCATTACTATTCAAACACAAGCCGCGACATTTCAAGCCCACGCTATGACGGCCCAAGCCAACCGGGAGATTGTTCCCCGTCCTCATCAACAAGTCACTACTATGGCTTTTCGTCTAAGAGAATTCCCGAGTGAACCCTACCACTTTATATGGGTCTAAGGTTGATGAAGACCCCCAAGAATTCATTGATGAGGTCTACAAGACACTATATGCTATGGGGGTGTATTCAAGTGAGAAAGCTGAGTTAGCCACATACCAACTCAAGGATGTGTCTCAAACTTGGTATGTGCAATGGATGGATAATAGGACATTGAGGGGTGGTCCGGTGACTTAGGAGATCATTAAGGCGGATTTTCTAGATCGATTCTTCCTTAGAGAGATGAGGGAGGAAAAAGTGGCGGATTTCATCAATCTTAGCCAAGGAGGAAAGAGTGTCCATGAGTAGTCTTTGGAATTCATATTTTCCAAATATGATCCTTCTTTGGTCTCCGATCCTAGAGACCAAATGAGTCGTTTCGTGAAGGGGGTGTCAAAGGACTTACAAGAGGAGTGCCAATTGGCCATGCTACATGACAACATGGACATTTCCTGTCTTATTGTTTATGCAAGAAAGGCTGAGGAGGCAATGGCTAAGCTAAAGAGTAGAGATGCTAAGAGAGCAAGGTCATATGATGGAGGTTCTTCAAAGAATAGGCTCGAAATACAAGACAAGCCTAGATTTAAGAAGCGGGTTTCTAATTAGGTCCCTTCCGAATTCCCAAGATCTACTGGTCATAGGGTGTCTAAACCTAAATTCAAAAAGGGAAAAGGTACTAATTTTACCAAATGAGAAGCCAACTTGTGGAAAGTGTGGTAAAAAGCACTATGGTGATTGCCTTAAGGGGACGGATAATTGCTTTAGTTGTGGCAAGAGTGGTCACAAGATGAGAGATTGCCCAAACTTGAAGAGTCAAGGTTAGGGTAGTAGTAAAACTCAAGCAAGTGGTTCTAGTGATGCTCCAAAAAAAATTGCTTCTATGCTCTCTGCTCTAGGGGTGAGCAAGAGACGTCTCCCGATGTGGTGACCGGTATGTTTAACATTTTCTCTTTTGATGTATATGCCTTACTTGATTCCGACGCTACTTTATTATATGTTACACCTCTAGTAGCTAAAAATTTTGATATTTTACCCGATATTTTTCATGAACCTTTTATTGTGTCTACTCCCGTGGGTGAGTCGGTTGTTGCAAAAAGGGTGTGCAGAAATTGTCCAATAATGTTGCCCATAGAGTTTCTTATGTTGATCTAGTAGAACTCGATATGCTTGATTTTTATATTATATTGGGTATGGATTGGTTGCATGCATGTTTTGCATGTATTGATTGTAGGACAAGAGTGGCGAGGTTTAACTTTCCAAATGAACCCATTGTTGGGTGGAAGGGGGGAAATTCTATTCCTAGAGGTCGTATTATTTCTTGTCTCAAACATGAAAAATGATATCAAAAGTTTATATATATATCATATAGTAAGAGTCCAAGATCTAGACTTCGAAGTCCCTCCCATTAAGTCAGTGTAACGACCTATTTAGTCATTTTGAGCAACAGATTTTATTTCTGGAAAAACAGGCTGAGGCGACGGACCCCACGACGGACCGTCGCAGGGTCTCGTTTCAAAACACTTAGAAAATCTGAAAATTGGGTACTGAAATCGACTCTCTGAACTTCGTAACGGAATGGCAGGACGGACCGTCACAGGTGTGACGGACCGTCACAGACCCTTCAGAGAAATTGAGTCTCTGAAGTCTGTGACGGAGCAGCAAGACGGACCGTCGCAGGCGCGACGGGCCGTCACAGACTGCGTAATCCCAGTCTGGGTCGGATTTCTTTATACGTTTTAAGGGACGTTTTTGACTATTCCTGCTTTAATTATAAAGTTAGTGGGTTAATGTTAATAAGTCTAATTACTTGGGGTTAAAAGAGGTAACCTTAAGTTAATTAGTGGGTTATTATTGCCATCTTTTATTCTTAATTATATGCTAATTAGGGTAAAAGATAGAGGGTTTGAATAAGAAAAAGAAAAGAACAGAAAGAGAGAGAAGGAGAATCGATAGAGAGAGATGAACGAAGAGGAAAAACACAAGGCTTTAGGAAATTCTTGCTTGATCACTAGTCTTCGGTGGAGGTAGGTTATGGTTTTCATGCTATTCATAGTAAACTCTTAATAGCGAATGATATGTGTTAGTAGTATTGTAAACACTTCTATATGCTTAATTGTATGCTTGCATGAATGATGTGATTATGTAATTATGAATAAATAAGCATGATGAAGCTATTGAATCCCAAATCTTGAAAGGAAATCCTAATCTACTTTGTTAATGATGATTCCTTGGTATAAAGGAAGGCTTGATGAATGAAAGTAGTGAGATTAGGGGATCGGGTGTCACGTTCCGACACCAGGATAGTATATGGATCGGGTGCCACGTTCCGGTACCAGGATAGAATATGAGGATCGGGTGTTACGTTCCGACATCAGGATAGTATATGGATCGGGTGCCACGTTCCGGTACCAGGATAGAATATGAGGATCGGGTGTCACGTTCCGACACCAGGATAGTATATGGATCGGGTGCCACGTTCCGGTACCAGGATAGAATATGAGGATCGGAGTGTCACATTCCGACACCAAGATAGTATATGGATCGGGTGCCACGTTTCGGTACCAGGATAGAATATGGATCGGGTGTCACGTTCCGACACCAGGATAGAATGAGGATCGGAGTGTCACATACCGACACGAGGGGAATAAAGATAATGAATCTTGAAAGATGATAATATATTCAATCTAATGAACCTAATTCCCAAATGATTATGGTATTGAGGCTTGAGTCCTCATGTGTCAAATTGACGGTAATTGTTAATGATATAGTACTTGTTGTTGCTACATGTTGAGTATCATTGTTGATTTTATGATATTGGTTAATAAATATTGTTTTCTATTTCGAGTTGGCCGATGATATCTACTCAGTACCCGTGTTTTGTACTGACCCCTACTTTTATGTTTTCTTCTTTGTTATTTGTGGAGTGCAGCAAACGTGTCGTCGTCTTCGACTCAACAGTAATTCAAGCCAGTCTTTACTACACCGGAAATTCAGGGTGAGCTAATGCTTCTAGCTTGGACTGGGTCTTCTTCTTCAAGTCTTGATGCCTTGAACTTCCGGCATGGACTAGCTTCTTATGTATTTTTAGCTTCTTAGACATTTTTAGTTAGTAATTTGATCATAGATGATCTTGTGATGATGACTTCCAGATTTAGGGGAAATATAGTTATTGAATTGGTTTTCATTTAATGAGCTTAAGTCTTCCGCATTATTTTCTGTTGATATATGTTGAAATGATAAGGTTTAGATTGGTTGGTTCGATCACATAGGAGGGTAAATGTGGGTGCCAGTCGCGGCCCGGATTTGGGTCGTGACAGTCAGTACCCGTAGTGAGTGAGTTTCCAGAGGTCTTCCCTAATGACCTTCTCGGTATTCCTCCCCAGCAGGAAATTGACTTTGGAATTGATTTGCTACCGGATACAAATCCCATATCTATTCCTTCTTATCCGATGACTCTGACCGAGTTGAAAGAGTTTTAGGTTTAACTCAAGGATTTACTAGATAAGGGTTTTATAAGGCCTAGTATTTCTCCGTCGGATGCTCCAATTTTGTTTGTGAAGAATAAATATGGGTCCTTGAGAATGTGTATTGATTACCTTCAACTCAACAAGGTTACCATTAAGAATAAGTACCCTCTCCCTCGGATTGACGAATTGTTTGACAACTCCAAGGGGCGAGTTACTTTTCAAAAATTAACTTGAGATTGGGGTATCACCAACTTAGGTGAGAGGTGCCAAAGACGGACTTTCAGACTAGGTATGGGCACTATAAGTTCTTGGTCATGTCTTTCGGTCTCACTAATGCTCCGTCGGTGTTTATGGACCTAATGAATAGAGTATTTTAAAATTACCTATATTCATTTGTCATTGTCTTAATTGACGATATCTTTGTATATTCGAAGAATGAGGATGATCATAAAGAGGGGGGGGGGGGTGATAATGCAACATCTTGAAAATCCAACACATATTGTAAAGCCTAACATAGGTGTCACAATGTCTAATTGCTATTTCTAAGTCTAATTTTAATAAATATCGGTAATTTAGGAGGTTTAAGAATCAAAACATCCAAGAACGTCCAGGAAGTTGGTTCAAAGGGAAGATAGTGTGCCTTAGACTAATTGACTAACTTTTAGAAGTTTAAAATGTATGAACATTGGTGGAAAGGTAGCTAATAAGTGTTTGAGTGGTTTCATGGTCGAAACGTTCGGGTACGACTCCCCAAGGACTAATGAAGGGCCCTTGAGGAGGACCCTTGTAGTTGATACAACACTTCCTGGCAGTGTGCATCGACGGGAAAAAAGACGGCCCGTGTGTGGACCGACGGGGCGTCGATGCCACTATCTTTCCACACTTAGGCTGTGAAGAAGTCTCCTTCACCCTCACAACCTCTAAACTTATCGACAGAGTGCACCGGTGCAGGCTAACGGTCCATGTGTGGATCGACGGGGTGTCAATGCCATCGTCGTCCTACACTTAGACAATTGGAGGAATCCCCTCGCCTGCACAGTCTCTAACCAAGATGACAGAGTTCATGAGAAGGGGGAGATGTCTGTCGACTCACAGATGGCTCGTAAGCGGGGTCTCGTCTGTGAGGGTCCTAAGTTGCTGCACGTTTTTAATTAAATTTACTTATTAATTAGGTGGTTTAGGGGTTAAAGGGAGAGTAATTAAGTTGATTAAGTCCCACTATAAATATCCTCAACCCTCATTAAGCTAAAGACAACTCACAAATAAACTCTCTTCCTTCCATCTTATTTCTCTCTCCACATGAACTCACCATTGAAGACCAGCAAGGATTAGGGTTTATGGGCTGGAAACAGACGAATTCACCATAAAATTGTTGACAAGAGTTAAGGTATGGGTTCTATTCACCTTTGAGACTCTTTCCTCAAAGGGATCCTTCAAACTAGATTTCAAAAGTTGAGTTTTCTTATGGGTTTCATTTAATTATGAAAGTGAAGTTATGGATTTAGTTGTTAATGATTTCTTAGGGTTATATTGAGTAGATTAACATGCAATTCAACTTTTTTTATGATAATTGTTGATGGTTTGGTCTAAATTGAAAAATATGATCCTACATCCCTAACCCTAGGTAGTGATCTTGACCGATATTGTACTGTGATCATTCGATTGAGTTGGTTGTTGATTTGATTACTATCCTATGGTGTTTTTGTGATTAAATTGAGATGAATTATAGGCCTATAATGCAAGTTCTTGAGATGTGATTTATGTTTTGAATTATAATGTTAAATTAACCTATGTATCTTGTCTCAAGTTGTGATCTAGAGTTGAATTGTGTTATAGAGATGCAATTGGCCTTGTTATCTTATTGGTCATCATTGTGTGATGATTTTACTCCCGAAACTAGGTTTGGTTATGGGTTGATGGTAAGACCTTGATGGTAGACTATGAGGAAGACTTGGTAAGTCTTAGAACCTCTATCTTTACTTCCAATTGTGATTATTGTTGTTAAGTCATGATATTACATTAGAGTATGACTTATAATAGGATCATAGGGTGGTATGATGTTGAATTAAAATGTCTCTACTATGTTGTGAGGTTGGTTAAGGTGTATGTGATATAAGGATGGTAAAAACTATCAATATTTCTTGATATGCTATGAAATGCTCTTGTGTTAACCTCACTTATATGAATTATGATGAAAAAACTTATACTCATATAGTTCTATTTGAGCTAGATGATGATGATTATACAAGGGGTAGATCCTACGACCTAAATTAAGCTATGATTTATAATTAAAGGCTTAAAGACATTTCAAAAAGGGACTCTAGCTTGGCACCAAGTGAACTAGATTGAGCAGTGTCCCTTCCCACATATGGAGGTAGGAACACTATATTACTCTTGATATTGGAGACTATAATGCATGACACATAAAGAGGGTCCCAACTATATCTCCTAGTTCTTAAACTATGTTTCCCCCATAAGAATACTAGCTAGTGGATCCACGTAGTTGCTATACTTCATGTTTTGGTACTACCTTGGCAAGTAGTCTGCCTTCTTTCAGTGTAGGGTTTTATGACACCGAATATTACACTAGCTAATGTGGTCTATGTCGGTTAGCAAAAGATGTTCCCAAAGGGTAAAATGAATTAAAGGACTTGAACTCTAACTTGGATAACCTAAAGGGGTCTAGCTTAGTCTAGGTAGGGGTATTAGACTCTACCTAAACTTTGCACTAGTTAGCCTTGAGGGGAGTCTTAGGAGGGGGTTCTTATATATGTTTATGTCATTATATTATATGATTTATATATGATGACCATGGCACATTGTTGATACTATATGTTGATTAGTTTGTTTATGCATATCCCTTGGGTTAAAATGTTAATACATGATGAAGCGTAATCCTAAATGCATGATATTTAAAGTTGGACATTGATCATGTTTTCTTGTTGAGGATACTTGATTAAGTAAGGTTATGGGGCTTGGCTTGGTCATTGCACTTGTTGAATTATTAAGGACTTGTGAGTAGTTGTCTTGCTTATTATAATATATTTGACTCTTGTTTATTCTTGTGATATTTTTCCTTGATTTTAGGGTTGTAGTAAATCATGGTTTCAAGTATGTCGGGACAAGAATTACTTGTTGAGATAGTAAACATGTTTGGTTGGTTGATATGACTTAATTGACTTTACATTAAGTCCCTAAAGGGGTAAAATGGAATGTTTTGACTGAAAAGTCCCTTTTAGCATGTTTTGCTTGTGTATGTGCATAAGATCTCATACTTAGTACATGTGGAGTACTAACCCCATTTTCTTCCAAACATTTTAGGTTCCTGTCGTTGAAAAGTTTAGAAAGCGACATTGTTGAAGGCTTGAATTTTTCCTTTCATAGAAGTAGGGTAGGTCGTCATCTTTCGAGGGCAATGCCATCCTCTAGCGTACAGATTTTGTTATGAGCTTATTGACTCTTTCCTTCCTTTCCTTTTTAATTGAGTATTGTACTTTCGTATGACCTATACATGGTCTTGTTGGATGTATGTAAGGCTATGCCCATATTGTGATAATCGTTTAGATGGATGAGATGAGACAATCATTCAGACTATTTCTATATTTTTCTTATATGTATGTGCAATAAAAGTAGAAGACTATGTAATCTTCCTATACGAAGGGTCTATGGGTACTCTATATGAATATATATTATGTTTATGTAGATGTCTATGTAAACCTCGAAGTAGTGATAATGGAAACTTTAAATGTTTTCGCATTTTCAATCTATGAATATAATGACATGAGACTAAGAGGCTAGTCTTATTTCTTGAAAAAGATGACGACGCCGATTACGCCTAGGGGGTAAACCCGGATGTGTCAAGGGTACATATTAAGTTCGAAATTTGATGCTCCGTGATAAAAGATGTTGGATTCATGTCCCATCAATTTCTAGCACTAGATGTCTTTATATAGACACGACCTTGAATTTGAGTCTCAATGCATCATATTGGTGATATAATGATGACTAAGGCAAAATAATTGTTTTTGATCAAATTAGTCTTGAAATATATCTCGTTAAAAAAGATTCATTCCCTAAAGCAAATGGGATAGTTGTGCATATTATGTATGAAAGAAGACAAGTGATTGATTATCCACATGAATATGGTCACATGTTTGTATTCCATTCATGAAGAATGAGAACTTTTGATAAATACTAAAAATATAGATCCATTCTCGAAAGTGAATGAGGTGTAAGCCACCATGATAGGCGTGAAAAAGATCAGGACCTTTGATTGTAGATGTGGTTTCACCAAGAATGTCTCTGACAGACATATGTTAAATAAAAGTTTCATACTTTATCTTTTTTTTATTGGACAAGAATTAGTGCAATTGAGGCACATTCTATACTAAATAAGAAGCTTATCAATTCCAGTACTTTCTTAATTTGACATGATTGTCTAGGACATCATTAGTATATAATGTTGAGATGAATTATGAAAAATTAAGATGAACATTCATTGAAGAACCTAAAAATTCTTTTAAATGGTGAATTTTTCTTGTACTGGTTGTTAGCAAAACAAGTTAATTGTGAGAACATCCGGAAGTTAAGATTGAGTCCCTGTGTTCTAGAAACGTGTACATGAGGATATTTGTGGACCTATTCATTCACCTAGTGGATTATTAGATACTTGATGGTTTCAATAGATGATCCTTCTATATGGTGTCATGTGCCTATTGACATCTCGCAACTTGGTGTTTGTAAAATTATTGGCACAAATAATATGATTATTGACATGATTTTTTGATCAGGTTAAGTCCATTCGCCTTGATAATAATTTAGAGTTTTCATTCCAAGCATTTAAGGATTAATGCCTATCTATTGGGATAGAACAAACTTAATACTAAAGTGAATGTGATAGTGAAAAATAAAGTTCATTAACACGAATATGGTATTATCATGATGGAATCACGATTCACCTTCCAAGGTAGATACATTGAGAAGAAATAAATCTAACAATTACTCTTATAGTAATAAAATTGAAATTTTCTCATATAATAGTAAATAAGAAATTTACTAAATCAAAAGGCACATGAATAATAAACTTGAAATTTACAAGTACTAATAATTTTATAAGTTGACATGAATAATTTGGTCATCTCACATATGTGCATACTAGTTTATAAGAAGAACTAGAAGATTCTTCAAGAATTATTTTTGTTGCTTGTTCTCGTGATAAGTTGATTGGATCAACTAAATTGGGATTAAATCCATAAATTCTGAAAAGTATATAAGGTGAATATGTGTCCGTTCACCTATCATGTTATTAGATAATCACATGTGCGTTTGTTGTCAACTGTAGTTTGATGTTCACAAAATTATTTGCGCAATATAATTGTGCTAAGAAAATAACTTTCAGAATATGTAATCAAGAAAATTTATCTTGATAATATTGACAAATATTCAAACTGATATGTCATTAAATGTCTCAGATACATAGTGAAATGATTGTTTATGAAAATAATGCTTCATGTTTTAATATGAAATATGATATTACATACAAAAGTAGTTGTATGCATCATGCCCATAAATTATGATCAATTTTAATCTTAACTAATTTATAGTCAGGGACCAATGGATTCTAAAAAATAGATTGAGATATATGTTTTTTTTCTAACGTAGGTGAAGCTAAGAAGCAACACAAGAGTTATAAATGCTCCTATTGAATGTTTTTAAAGATAGAGTCTACGAAATGCATGAAACCGGATAGACTAATCGAATCTAAGTAAAATAATCCTTAAAAGGGAGAGGAACAAAAAATAAAAATGATCATAATAAGGAGACGTGCTTTTGAATATCTTACATCATAACATTTCATAAAACCTCATGAGAGGGGTAGCTACCTAAAAATAATGAAGTCTTGAGATCTCAATAAGTTATGTTCTAGTGTGACTCGATACAAAAAAGGTATATCACTGACGATATCTTTTATACAATAACACGCAATATTGTAAAAGATTATGATGATATACATTCTACGACTATTAAAACTACTTGGTGTAGAAATAATTTTCAAGTAAAAAGTAAAATGATACTAGCTTATTTGACTTGCGGTCTAGACACTAGAAATGCCATACATTTAATATTGAATGTTGTCAATCACTTTAAAAAATCAAAATTGGAATTCTTGAAGGATTCAAAATCTAAAGTATGTACAAGTTTTTGAAAAACTTGTTTATAATCCTCATATTTAGATTAAAGCAGTCAAGAATCTTTTGTATTGTTTTGTAAGTTGATGACTTGAATTGAAACTGTTGAAGAGTATTCAAAAGATGATAGATTATTTTCTTACAAAAGTTAAAATGAGGAACTTGTAGAATCATTCGGTCCTGAAAGGAAGATTCATAAAAGGAGATAGAAAGAAGCATATTTCATTAAAGTTTTTCTACACACACGAGCTCTCAAGAATGGTGATATTAACATGCAACATGTTTGTTCAAGTAATACTATAGTTTATTTATTCACCAAGTCTTTACCAATTACAACTTTCAAGAAGATGGTGCACAAGTTTGAAAAACAAAGATTCAAGTCTGTGGATTGATGTTCTCATTACGGGGAGTTAATACGTGATGTACTCGTTTTTCCTCACAAGTTTTTGTTCCATTGAATTTTCCTTGCAAGGTTTTTAGTGAGGCATCCATAATGTGTATTATTAGATATGTGTAATCTTTTTTATTCACTAGATTTTTTTTCATTGAATTTTATCTAGTAAAATTTTAACGAGGCACATAATCTACCGACATTAAAGGGGGATTGTTATAAACATATTTGTATTATAGTGAATGTCTAATTATGTAGAATACTTTTATAATATGGTTAGAAATCCTACTTGGGGACCAAGTTAGGTTTTTCCTTTAAATAAAAGGGTTTTCCTTTGTTGTAAATCAGATATGTAAATCCTGAATATACTTCAAGAAGAATAAGAAGTATTTTCTATTCTCCCTACTTTTATCTTATTCTAAATCTATATAGTTTCAGAATATATTTTTAATATTTAATGTAAGTTAATAAACAACCCTGAAATTTTATATAAAACAACTAAAATCAAAATAGGCTCCTTATAGAATTCTTTTTTTAAAAAAAATTGTTTGATTGTACCCTTTATTTTATATATCTTGTTGTTAGTGTATCATCGCTTGAAACATAAAAATGATGTCACTCTAAGTTAAATTTTCTCTTTTTTCTTTCTTCTTTCCGATCAAGTTATATTAAAGTAAATATACACATTTAACTAAGTATTATGTAGTTTGATTTAATATTTTGAGCATTTATTCGTAATAGAAATTTAATTATTAATATTACGTAGTTTGATTTTAAATTTTTGGTACACCAATTCATCATTTTTAGGTAATGTAATTTTTGGACACCCTTCATAAAATTTCTGACTTCACCACTGCTCGACATGATCATGGCCCCAAATATAAATGAATTAAAATTTATTTATTAATATATACACCAACCCACAAATTGTCACCCCCTAAAAAACTAAAATCATATTTCTCCTGCTAAATCCGCCCCTTCTTCTACTTCTTTCTTCATTTCTCCGCAAGAAATAAAGAAATATGTTTATGCCATTTTGAATATTTATAATTCACATGTATATTAATATTTTGTCTAAGTCAGGGGAAATAATTATCATTTCCCTTAAATTTAATAATTATTTTATCTTTTATTTTAGGTCTAATCCCACAATAGTCCCTTAAAGTTGACATTAATTTTCACTTACACACCTTAAGTAGGCCTTCTTTATTTTGAACATCTATACTAGGTTTCTATTATGTCAAACTGACACTTTTGACTGATTCAGTATTATACGTGTGCGACACGAACTCTGAGTGCTAAGAAGTTTTTTTTTGGTGAATTAATTACTTTTTTCATTTTTCTTCCTCACTTTTCTCTCTCCTTCCACAATCCATCGTGAATTTTCTTTTTCTCATTCTTCCTCCGGAATTTCTCTCTGCCACTTTCCATCAACCCTAACCATCACATGGTTATTAAAAAATTAGAATTTTTTGTTGGATATTATACTACTTGATTTCTTTTTCTTCTTATTCCTTGAGAATTAAATTTATTTTTATCCATTATTCAATACACAATACACAATACTTAGTTTTTTGGCGGCCATTTTTTTTGATAAAGAGGTTTGCATTAAGAAACATTGTTGTATGGTCTCTTTAAAAGGAAATAAAATCATAATATTATATGATCTCCAGTCAAGTTCGTGCAGTGTTTAAACCTATTATTTTGCTTGTTGACATTTGAATCAAGTCTATTGAATATGGAGAGGAAGATCAAGAGGTTTACAGGGTGGACGAGCAGTTGGGGTTGGGGTGGGCGGTGGTGGAGAGGATGATTGGGTTGGGTGGGGGTAAAGTAGGCGACTGGATTGTGCATAGGGTGATGAATTTTCTTTTAAAAAAATTATTATTTGAATTTAAAATGCCACATGTCATCAAATTTGTGGCTATTTTTTACTCAATATATATCACATGTCTTCGTTTAATTTATTAATTTCGCACATCATCAAAATTTTACAACTGTCGTTGATAAAACGTTAATGATTTTATTGCAAAAAAGAGAATCATCCCAATAAAAGGAGAAGGCATAAAATGAATAATTTTATAATTTTATTTATTGGTGGATTCGTGATTATATATTTATTTTATTTTTTTGTCAAATATTGTTTGAGCCTTTTATTAAAGAGGGGAGGTAAGTAATTACAAGTCCAATTGAGCCCATTTCCGAAATACACTAAACGAAAGGTAGAAAAATTAAACAAACAAGGGTATATGAGTCCAACCCGTCGGATTCCTATCCCTTAAACATATCCCTAGAGGGTAAGGTTCCGTAAAACACATCGATCTCTTCATTTCATGATTCATCCTCCTCGCTTCTTTACAACATACCTTGCAATCTGAGTAATGTTCTCACTGTGGTTGAGCAAAAGATTCCGTCTCCTCTTACTATGGATCATCAATATGATTATGTGGATCTTCTTACAAATTTGAATTTTAGTCACTCTCTTCAATATTCCTTTCCCTTTTGTTTGTGTCTGACATCTCTGATGTAAGTTGATTCTCCGATATAGTGGAGTGTTCTCTTTTTATTTATCTTCTCAAAGCCATCTGATGGGGGATGAATTATTCACCAAGTAGGGCTTCTTCATTAACTTCTTTTGTTGCCTTGTTCTCTACTTACTTGTTCCACTTATTTTCTTTAGGTGTGCTTAATTGGGGGTGCATGGGTAGCTCCTTTCCGCCACTTCCAACTGCTATCCTCCAGGTTTAAGAACCTAAACACTATAAGTATCATTTTTTTGATTCCTTTTTTGTTGGCTGAGATAGACTAGGCTAGTTATGATCCATGATTATACGATATTAAAATAAAAAAATATTTTATTTAGTTATGGGGTCCATGATTGCAGGCATTAAAATAATTTAATTTATCATGTTAAATTTACTTCAATGAAAAATGTTGTATAATTATTTGAAAAGATAAAACATAAAAGTATTAAGTAGTGATTTTAGTGATATAAAATAAAATTTAATGTATTAATTAGATAATTTTCCATAGTTGAGTGACCTTTCAAGATATTAACTCCCTAGAAAGATTGATGGGCATGGGGAGTTTTTGTAAAGTTTTTAGGTGGTATTCATTTTTTATTTATTTTTATTTGTCGTCTGATAAATATATTTGGTCCTTCCATAAATTCAAATTTGCATTGTGTAAGTTTCATATAAGTGAGTTAGTTCCTCTGATGTATAGGGGCCTGCCTCTACTCTAATTCATCATGTTATAATAATTTGTGACTTTTTTAGACTCTTAATTTCTCTTGTCTTACTTGTAATATATATCTTAAACTATCAAAGAATTAAGTTCTCTTTTTTCTTCCTTTGAGATGAGTCTCAATATAACTAATCATGATCTTCGTAGGTTAAGACATCCAGAAGGAAAGAAACAAGCACACAACACTAAGAAGAAAAAAGATATGATCCCTCAATTAAAGGGATACAGATTTGCACAACCTTGAAATAGTTAAATCAAGTTCATCTTGATTTATAAGAAATTTGAAGATTAGTAATGTAATCCAAGAATCAAGTAAAGCTGCTTGAAGAAAGAATAACAGGTCCAAGGCTATATTGAATTAAATATGAAGATCAACAATCACAAGAGACAATTAAGTTAAGAATGTCGAATTTATTACAAGAAGGAAGTAGAAGTGATTTTACCATGCACATATCTAATATGAACATAAATTTTCAAATCAGCCCAATCAAGGAAAGGGATATTACTATACACAATTCAATATGGAAATGTCACACCCCGAGAGCACCGCCTAGACGTGACACAACGTACTTGATGTCGAAGGGGTCTCATACAAGCCGTTAACATATTCATAACATAGGATAAAAGAAAATATGGAGAAAAATTGAAGCTTTTAAACATACAATCGAAGTCATTTTCATAAAATTTCAAACAGAAGTATTTTCTAACCCTTTGTCTCAAAACCATCTAACTTTACTTGAATAGAATGGTAGACCATAAAATGTCTTAAACATAAAAAAAAAATGACATAAGAAATGTAATAGGTTCGCCCTCAAACTATTAGGACTCACCAAGCCTTTAATATTCCTTAGCTCCTTAGAAACCTATCCCCAAAGTAGCAATTAGTCTTCAAGGACTCTATTTGATTAGAATGTAGGAAATATGCGCTAGTACATAATGTACCAAGTATGAAAGCTACCACACCATCATAAGCGCATCTAAAAATGGTTAGTCAACATGAGACATAAACATAAGAGACAACAACAAAATCATAAGCATAATTATCATAGTCATAATATAATCTCCATATAAGGCTCATACAAACATAAGTCAACATAAGGCATAGTAATGGAGCATAAGGGATACATCATAATCATAATAATCCAATTCTTCATCACAAGCATCATATAAGAACAATTGGCTCTTAGTCATCAATACCTTAATAACACCATTCTCAAGTTACCTCAAAAGCATACAAGTGCAAGGCAAGAATACATCTCATAATACTACCCAAGCCATGTATCCCGTCTTGGTCATCTAAATCATATTCTATATACATGGTCTATGTATTTAGGTTTTCTACCATAAAGGCATCGTACTTCTAGGTACCCTCAAAGCACACTTGTGCAATTCATGAAAGACATCCCATAATACCTTCACCCTAAGCATAACTTTGATGTCATCCTATTCATATTCACCCTACTTTGGTTTCATCATTGACTCAACTTCCCATAACTAGGGGAATATCTCACATTTAGTCATCTATAGAAAGGAAGGCAACTATAATACAATTCCTATATCAACTCATTCTCTTTAGTATCTGTATGTCACACATGTAGAATCCCATCATAACATCTCATAATACTAATCATTCTAAGCATTATAGCTCCACTTACTAATACTTCTTTGTTTAGAAACTAGTTTCTCTCTATATTTTTAGAACACTATGAGGTACACTCTTAAGCATATCTTAATTCAATTCTAACTTGAACCCTATGAGATACGACTTTTTGTATGTCTAGTAACTAGCATGAATACTATGATATAATTACTAAAGTATGTCTAAATCCATTATATTTTGATCTCTAGGAGATACTTTCTTAAGTATTTCTATGTTCCTTCTGTACATGGACCCTACGAGATGCTATCTTAAGCAAGTCTAAAGTGCATCTACACTCTAGAACACTATGAGTTACTCCATTCCGTAAGTCTTAGTTCATTATGGTTTGAACACTATGAGATGCATCTCAAGCATGTCTTAGTTAATTGGATATGGAGATTGCTACTAGGATCCTTGACTCAACTACTTGAAGGATCCCGTTTCATGAGACCTAACTATAGGAAAACCCACACTCTACTAGGTAGGAGTTCCCCTTTTAACTTGGATATTTCTCACATCAACTAAGTGTGTCTCTCCTATCTACTTGGAGCTCATACCCTTTCTTGTGTGACTCTCTATTTCATTGTCAATATCCACTTGGATCCAAACATACACTCCAAGGTTTACTTGTTAAGACTTGATTAACGCTCAAATCTCATGGAAAGATTTACTTGAAAGTCAATCCATGCTCAAGTGATTCTATCACTTCATAATTTCAAGCATTTATACGGTAGGTTAGGTGAGTATCAGCTTTTTCACCTTAATGCTACCTATTAGACTTCTAGTGTCTTTTAGACTTTACTCTCAAAACCTTTACATATATAGTAAATCATGATAACTTTACCCTGACTATCATGATCACAACCTCAATTTCAAGGTTTCTTTCTTGATCTCTTCTTTATTCTTTAACTTCGAGGTTTTCTAATCATATTCCTCATTACTAGGTAATTCAAGTCACAATTGACCATAAAGATTCAAACTCAACTTTACATGTGAAGATCAATCATATTCAATTAGGTTTAGTTCAATTCATATTTAGATGATCAATAACTTTGATCAATTACTATTCAAGACATAATTGAAGAAGGTCACTCATGAACCTTCAATTTCACATCTAATGACATCAACCCACGAAAAATCACATTCTTCAATTTAGATAAAAATTTACCATGGAAATCACAATAAATCACCATAATATCATTAAAAAAAATCTATATCAATCATAAATGGGTTAAATCCACTAGATTGGAATCACACCCAAACACTACCCACAATGCAAGCATAATACAAACTAGAATTTGGGTTTTTGACTTTCGATTGGAGGACAACTAAGGGGGAATGGGTGGAAAAACCCGTGGATGATTAAGTTTACATACCTTAGACCAAATCCCTTAAGCAAGATCTCAATAATGGAAGTTGTTCTTGACCCAATCTTCAAGCCCTATTCCTTATTCAAACCTTAGAGAGAAAATAATTTGAGAGAGAGGGATTTAGGGTTTTTAGTTTCTAATGACTTAAAATGTTGTTTAATTATTTAAAAATATTTATATAGGTATATAAAACCCAAGTAAAACGACCCCACTAAGTACCCATTAAATTGGAATTTTAGAAATTTGATCATCACTAGGCAGCCTTGGTGCTAGGCACCACACCCCTCTCTACGGATTGTTAAGGGTACGAAGGACCATGAAGATGACCGTGTACCCTTGAATAGTGTACAAAATCACATACCCAATCTTACCATGCACTAGGGAAAGACCACATGCCTTCCTACGAGCCGTGGTCTTGACCACGTGTCATGAAGTGTTCCATAGTTCCGTAGGCAGTTGCAAGGATTCTTGGACCCTCACTAAATGAATCTAAGAGAACTTCAAAGACCCTTTCACGGTCCGTGTCCATCACCACTTGCCGTGAAATTGCTTGTGGTCCCTGCGCAGTCTGTTCCCAAAGTTACGCAGTCTTGGCCCTTTGTCTTTGCTTGACATTTTTCCTTGTCACATGCCCTTTCATAACTTAACAAAAATCTAAAAGATCTTCTAAGGTAGAGGATCTAACGCGTACCTTAACATTCAACCACTAACCCCTCATTCTAAACATGAAAAGTCTCATCTACGACTCTAATCTTCAATAAGACACTCTAGAACCCTAACTCTTGGCTTTATTTTAGCCTACTAGATTCGGTGCATTACATGAAATAGATCAATAAAACACCTCAATCAAGGAATACATCAATATATTTGATTGAAATTTTCTTGAATATTCCTTTCAAGAGCATATACCTATCTATATAAACTTGCCTTTACATTAGTTGTGAAGTACACAGTTCATTTGAACTTGTATTATTGTCTTCTGTTTTCTTTCATATAAGCATTGTATTCTTTTGAGTATACAACTCAAAAAGAAAAGAGATAAAAGAAAATGAGTGTAGGTTATACAAGTAGAGGTTGTCAAACTAGAATTTCCGATTTGCACATCAGACATGATTTACAGTCAAAATACCTTGTACTGCCTAAGTTCTTTTCTATCTCTTAAGGAAATAGTTGAAACCCAAGGGGACTGGAACTAGACATCACATTGGTGTTCCAAACCAGTATAAAATTCTCTATGTTGTTTACTTACTGCATTTACTATTACCTTATAATTATGTTACTAACTTGCAGGTAAGATGACTGACCAATATAAGAAGTCGATTGAAGAAATTTTAATTCACCCCCTTTCTTTACTTTTAATTGATATCAAAGAAAGTCTCACAGGTTAAAAAAGTTTAACCACACACGAGCAAAGATGCATGCAAAGTATCATACTCCCAGCACTCTATTTCAAGACGAACATTCCTCAAAAAGACCACTTCCCTTCAATAGTCAACATTACTTTCATTAGAGAGATATGTTTAAAATATTAATTACTTCAAAAGACCTATAAGCTTGAATTGTAATAAAAAAAGGGTCCAAAACCTATTCTCAAAATCGCTGGAAAAGACGCTACCGACAAAGCTTTCGATCCAGAATCTTTCGATGTTAGAAAAGAACAACAAAAGGAAATTCAACTTAAAGACCTATAAGTTTATTATATTGTGCAGTCAACAAAGCAGAATATGAGAAAAATTCAACATGTGAAACTGCAAATATGGGACAAACTTTAACTAATGTATGAAGGAAATGAGAACGTGGGTCAGTGAATATGACTTATTCAAAATGGAAAAAAATGAGAATGTGGAAGACATGTTATGAAGGTTCAGGATAATTATTTGCGAACTCAAATCTCTTGAAATGGTATACTATAACGAATTACAAGTCAAGAAACTTATTAGAAGTTCTCCCAAGGCTTGGGAAACTTAAGCTGGTATTCTTGAGGATGGAGATCTGCAAAAAAAAAAGACCTATGATGAACTTAATGGAAACTTGATGGCGTATGAACTAGCAAATACAATAAATATATGCAAAAAGAAAATTGCCACCTTTACAGCTGGAACAATTTAAGTCGAGGAAGAAGCTGATGAATATCAAAGCGAAATAATGGCTCTTATAAATAGATGACTTATACAAATACTCAGACAAACAAGGCATAGACCTCTATCAGACTATAAGAACAACGAATATCAAGGAAATTATGATAGATGCTATTGATTTGGAAACGTTGGACACATCAAACAGAATTGTTTGGGAAGAAAAAGGAGAAAAAATAAAAAAAATGAAGACCGAACAAGTCTCGGGTCTTGGAGCCAAGGAGAAATATCCGAAGATGATCATAATACTACGAACATGTCTTTCACGGAATGAGACGAAACAAGTGTGATAAGAACTTACAATTGTTCAAAATGTAATTGTCACGACCCGAAAGTACCCCTTAGGAGAAGGGAGCACCCATAGGTCGAAACTATTGCGTACTTGACCCTTAGGGGGCCTTGTACTAGCCTAGTAGCTATCATTCATTCTATAAGACATGAAAAGTAGTGTGTAATTAAAACTTTTCACGACATTTATAAAATAAAAAGGAAATATCTTTTATAAATACTAAAGAGTGATCTCATCTTCAAAATCCAACTTAAAAACACGACATAATATCTTAGGGACACGACTCTTTACATCAAATGAAAATACTTAATAAGTCTTAATGATAGAAACTAAGAAATAGAACTATGCCCTCGAATATATGAGGAAATACTTAGTCTTGATAGAGTTGATTCCCAAGCTTTGCCTTCTAAACTTCTTGCTGCCTCCAACCTATACTTCTTGTAGTGAGCAAACTTCTTGTAGTGAGGTTACTACTGGATACTTCATTTCAACTCACGAATAATATTCACCCTAAAACTCCCCTTAATCACATTTACTAACTTCATTCATTCAAGTGTGAGTGTGTGAGTACATGTTAGCACACCTTTCACATAATCACCATTTCATTAACATTTAATTATATACATTCTTACATATTCATTCATCATTTCTCACACACTAGCATGCTCAACATATACATATACTTCATTTAGGTATAATCTAAGAAAGGCATACAATTCAAGCTTCATAATGCATATCAACATAAGCCTCATCATTGTCAGTTCATCTCACACATTAGTCCTTCAAAGCCACACACACACACACACACACACACACACACACACACACACACACACACACATATCAAGTAAACACCGCCACCAAGAAGGTGGACCATACCACTCAAGAGCATTTCATAATAAGAGTTAAACAATATAACCAAATCAACGTTTGACCAAGATTTCACCACCTATAATTAATACCTCAATATTTTATCACAATATGACCCTTGGGCAGTAGCTAAACAACAATATAAACATGAAGAAACCAAAACTCAAACACTACACAATCATATTCATTTAACCCATTTCTTAAGCTAGAAGTTGGAAATATGCACAAGCATGGGTTAGTTACGGTTGACATGAAAATCATCGGTTAATACTAGAAAACACATATTTGAGTCATTAAAACACATTCACATAAATACCATGCTTAGAGTCAAAGATAGAAGAACATAGACTTTGAAAATCCTCTTTAAAATCTTTTAGAAATGACTCCTTGAATGGAAGAGAGTTCAAGGATGAATACCATACCTCAATGAGAACAAAACCCACTAATTTTGATGAAGATATGTTCCAAACCATACCTCCTAGCTCGTCCTTGAGTCTTAGCTCCAATGGTGACTTGAGAGAGTTTTTCTTTAGAGAGAGAGTTTGAATATTTGAAATGGGAGGGGGGGGGTCTTGTCTAGGTATAGGACTTAAAACCAATTTAATATACCTTAAAAACCCTAAAAGTATCATCCTAGGTTCATAAAATACTTGGGGTGAATTTACAAAACACCCCAAGCGAGGCAGATTTCATGAAAGCTTTTGCAGGCACCAACCTACGCCCATCAAAGACGGACCGTCGCCCCATCGATGCCCCTTAATTGAGGTCCGTTGAATGGGAATGAGGCTCTATAAAGTGCAGGCTTTGCTATACTTTCAGGGACAGTCGACGACCATGGTCATCGGGCCGTTGGTTGAACAACGGTCCGTCCCTTGTGGCCGTCGATGGTCACTTCTTGTCACCATCTTGCTAAATGGATGGAGTCCTCTTCTATGGATCCTTGTGGGTTCTAGGTGGGGTCGTACTTGGAAGTTTAAACCTATACTAAGTCATCTAGGTCTTAGGAGCATCTACATCAATTTTGATAAAACAAACACGTAAAACTTACTAAAACACATGAAGACACACAATCACTTTCTAAGACACACCTTTCAAACGTCATGGACGTTCTTTAACGTTTGACCTCCAAAAGTCACCAAACTTCACACACTGCCTAAGAACATCATTATGAATCATTTTAACTCAAAAATAACTGATAAAACATTTACAAAGATCTAGTTTACCTTAGTTTGTTTTAGGGTGTTACATTCTCCCCCACTTGGAACAACATTCGCCCTCGAATGATAGTAAACACTTTTAAGACATCAAGGACTTACTATAAGCATATAACACACAAAATAATGGCTCAAACATTCATATTAAATGCACCAAAGTTACAAGGAACAACAACTACACATTTACAAGCATTTGCTATGCAATACAGGCAACTTTTTGAAGTAATGTCCACACTTCAAACACAGTCTTATTTTTCATTCATGGAAGAACTACCTTCTCCAACATTAGACATGCTCATAACCATAATTTTTGAGCACATTAAAACCATTATTCATGAAGATGCAATTTTTCTCAAACCTTGAAAATTTTACAGTGAGCATCACTCTCACATGGTGAAACATGCATAAATTTCAACAATTTCTCTTTTAATCAATTTATCAAGAAATCATGATCATAAAAAGGCAAAATCATATAAACTCATCTTATAACATAACACAACAACCATAAAGGGTTAAGACTTACCGGGACTATCAAATCCGGGTTAGTTCTCCCTCCTAGCTCCCATCCCACAAGGAGGATTCTTCTTTGGAGCATTAGGATCTAGACAACCTTGAGGAGCTTGATTGACCTCTTTCCATCTTGACTTGATGGTAGGGAAGTCCCTCATCTTGTGATTCTTACTAGCACATGCAAAGCAACTATCCGTTCCAGCAAGAAACTTACCCGATTGTTGCTTCTACAAGTAGCACACCTAGGCCTCTCAAATATATGGCCACCACCTTGGGAATTTTGGTAGGGGGCCCTATCGTTGTTCCCCATAGAAGACCCTTGGTGATAGAAGCTCTTCTTAGGTTTTGGTTGACTAGATTCATCAAACCTAGGCCTCTTACCCTCTTGCCTTATCTCCCTAATTTTGGATTTCTCAATTTGTTGTGCATACACCATAAGTCTAGATATATCCATGTCATTAAAGAGCATTGTCATACGACACTCTTTTTCCACCAATATAGACACTCCCATCACAAATTTGTTCATCCTAGGCCTAGGGTTGGCTACCAACTCTTCCAATATAATCATGATATCATCATGAGCAAAAAAATATTATACCATCAAAGGCACTCATAACATAAGGAGAAATGCAACTCATACTAATATGTAATACTCTTAATCATTACCAAACTATCAATGATTTAGGTCTCAAGCTTGAATAAGGATAGAACAAAAGTTTATGATATCAACTACCTTTCTAATCAATTCATTCTCCCCCACTTAGGGTAAAGACATCTTCAAGGTATCATACTTCAAAGTACAACTAGTAGTCTAACAAGGTAGGAACTCATACTACCCATTAAATCATGCACATCAAGGCTAAACCTCAACCTCACAAGTCAAGCATAACACCCTCCTCTTAGGATTCAATCTAGAACAACACCCTTAAGTATCACCTCACTCAAATATTAGGCATCACATATCTCAAATCATGGAATATAATCCTTTCTTTATCACAACATTACCACACTCTTTCAACACTTCTGAAATTTATACCTTAGTTCTCCTTCTATCATTGCACACAATCATAAGATATATGATTTTCTAACACACCCGGAAATTCTATGACTTATACTAGAGACTTATATGTTGAGTAATGATGGTTATAAACCTAAATAAGTATAAATAACTTGGTTGATAAGCATTGGAGCCATAGCATTAAGGAAAAGCCTTAACGTGTGGAAAACTAGAGAAATTTAACTAGTTGACGTCCCTACGTTTGGTGAAAGTTTCGGAGGGTCATATGAAGTCCAAAACTTGTAAAATGAATTTAAATAGGTAAAACATAGTATATATGGTTAATAAGTTCAGGTACAACCCCCCAAGGATCACCTGAGGGATCCATGAATGGACCCCTTATTGGACAAAGCAAGCTGCTAAGAGGCAGCAACTTTTATTCTTGGAGGGAACAAGTCCGCGTCGCTGACTTAGTTCACCCAAGGAAAAAAGTGAAGCTCGCATCGCGTTCAGGTTTCAGACTCCAGTATTAAGAAAATTAATTTTTGTAAATCTTGCGGGAACAGCTCCTTGATGCAGACTTGTTCCTCGATAAAAAATCTGAAAATAGAATTCGAGTTTGACTTCATTTAATGGTCAATCTAAGTGAGGGGCATTTTGGATATTTCATAGGGGTATTATATATTTATTTTCCTTCAGTTTTACCTCACAAATACTCACTCAAATCAAAACCCCAAAGCAAAATCCCAAATGATCTCCCTTCTCTCTTCATTCTCTCTCTACTCATCCTCCATTGAAGAAACTTTGAAGCTTGAAGAAGAAGACCAAATACCTCAAGTTTCTACTAAATTGAGTGTCTTTCTCATCTATAAGGTATGGTTTATTTGACTCTTGGGATTCATTTCCCCAAGTGGTCCTTCAAAAGATGATTTCTAGATTCCCCCAAAACAAGGGTTTTTCTCCTCACATGGGTCTTATTTCTAAAACAAATTGTGAATCAATTGTGATATATGATGAATTAATGTTATTTAGATATGAATTGATTGTTAATTGATGAATTCATATGAGGTTTCCCTTGACCCATGTCTTTCCCCCAAATTCCTAAATTCTTGGATTGATGAAGGTGAATTGTTTAGGGTGATGAACATGTCACTTGTTTACTTTGATTTTAGTTATGAAAATACTTAATGAATTACCCTATTTCATATGTTGGTTGTGAATTATTGGGTATTGAAGGGTGAATTTCCATGAAGGGCATTGCGGTATGATTTTGATTCTTCTTTGATCTCAATTATGAAAGGTTAATTACTTAGATGACAATGATGCCATAGCTAGTGTGTTGTTGTTATTTTAGTGACATGATTCCCTCAAACCTAACCCTAGAAATGTATTGTTTATGAATTATGTGTGCATCATATAGTATGATCATTATGTGATTGAATGTAGTTTCTCATAAACATGATGTAAGGTTGAGTGGAAGGTTTGATCCCTTGCTATTGTGACTAAAGTGAAAGGATAGTTCTCACTTGTGGTCACCTAGGAGCTATTATTATAAGATGTTTACATAGGGGTTTAAAAGACACTAATGTGAACTTGTATGATGAAATAATATGATTACTAAAGGGAACAATTGCTTAGCACTGAAAGGGCATGTAAATGAGATGTATGTCTCACATTAGTAAGTCCACCCTCCCACATGGGATTCCTCACGTTAATAAGTACGGATTCCCTAATTATGTGTTGTATCATGATATGGAAACCTCCATATTAGTAAGTCAAGGTTTCTAGAAACAATCTCCTTGACCCTTAACTATCTGCCTACATAGGACTCTAGCTTAGTAGATCCACCTAGATAGCTACGTACGAATGGTTACACCTTAGGCAAGTGTTAACCTTCTCTTTTTGGTGTGGGAGTAGAGCACCGGATTCTGTGTATATCACATGTTCTCATGTAGGTTATTTCACTTCTTTCCCTAATGTAAAAGTAAATAAACAAGTTAAGTATGTTAAATCTTATTAGGATTCTCTCAAAGGCTACTACATAGGGTAAGAGAGAGTATGGAACTTCTCTTATTCATTGAACATGTGGGATCCTAAGGGATGGTTCTAGTAGTATGAAGTGGTTGCTTAATGTGATATTTAGCTTTGGATAGGATTATGGGGTCTATCTTTGGCATTGCACAAGTATTTCTTGGGTGATCTACATGTTAGGTTACTATTGCGTTGAATTGACTTATTATGCTTCTTATATATGCATTTTGAGTTAAATTGATAAAAAGCATGATTTTTGATTAAATTTTCCTTTTCTCATGCATTGATGATTTTGTGCATAGGAGGCCTACTAGTACATGTGGTTTGTACTAACCCATATTTTCTCCCTTTTTCACAATCATTTTAGGTTCAAGCCATTGAGGAGATTCGTGGTCATTGAAGAAGAAGATTTGGCTTTTTGCTAAGTTAATTGGTGAGTCCTCATGAGTTCCGATGATAAAATTACTCATCAAGCCTTAGTAGTTTTGTCTATGTGTTTTGAAGTGATTATTCCATTCTCATATTGAGACTTTCATTGTAGACAATATGGCATATTTTAATATACTAAGGGCTATGGACAAACTATTGCGATTCATACTCTTGTGGATGGTTTCTATGTGAGATGAGACTTCTATATGTTTTACTATGCTAAATGAGAAGTCTATGTACACTTCTTATGTGATAAGTCTATGTGAACTCAATACGTAAAGTTTTAAATTATTCTGGAATTTTGACCTATGATGTGCTATGATGTATACTAATGGCTTGTCTTGGTCCTCTTAGAGGACGACGGCGCCGGATACGATAAGGGATACCTTGGGTCGTAATATTTCTCCCCAAAAGAGACTTAATTCAACCATATTTAACTCTTACTATGCTTAGAACTACATCACCATACACCTTCACATCACAATATTTCCAATCTCATAAGTCACACATAACCATAAATGGCATGACATCTCAATCCTCAAAACTCACCTTCATACCTTCTCTTGCAGCCACAAAACTATCATAAGCATCAAACCTCAGTTTTCTCTCCCTCAAACTTAGAAACATCTCGCCTTCCAAGCAATCACATCTAGAAAAATCACTGGACAAGGGAAAAGAAGATATAGACCTTATGGGGTTAAGTTCTATGTCACGATACAAGAGTAATGAAGTAACTAAAACTCTATCATCCTATAGCCTCTCATCCATAAATGTGTTGCGATTCACACCAACAAAAAAGAATCTACTAGACGTGGCTTGTGAGACTTTAGACCCTAAACTATTTCCCATAAACTTATGTTTTGATACCAAGTTTGTCACCACCCGAAAGTACCTCCTAGAAGAAGGGAGCACCCATAGGTCGGAACAATTGCGTACTTGACCCTTAGGGGGTCTTGTACTAGCCTACTAGCTATCATTCATTGCATAAGACATGAAAAATAGTGCATAATTAAAATTTTCAAGACATTTATAAAATAGAAAGGAAATATCTTTTATAAATACTAAAGAGTGATCTCGTCTTCACAAGCCAACTTAGAGACACGACATAAATATCTTAGGGACATGGCCTTTTACATCCAATGAAAATACTTAATAAGTTTTAATAATACAAACTAAGAAATAGAACTATGCCCTCGAATATACGTGGACATACATAGTCTTGAGAGAGTCGATGTCATATCTAGGTTTACCCCCTAGACGCAACTAGCATCGTCGTCCTGCTTTGAGGACTAAGACTAGCCTCTAAGTTTACATCATTACATTCATAGGCAAAATTTAGCAGAAAATTTAAAAACTTATCATTAATTCTACTTGGTTCACATAGACCTCTACATAAACATAATATATATATATCCATATCGAGTATACATAGACCCTTCGTATAGGAAGGTTACATAGTCTTCTACTTTTATTGCACATACATATATATATAAGATAAAACATAGTCTTAAAGATTGTCTCCTCTCATAACCATCTAACAAGATTAGCAATTTTGGCATATCCCAACATCAAAATAAATAAACCACATACAGGCTTATACAATCCGTATTCAAATGAAAAGATATATAATGTAAGATTCTTGAAACTAAAACAACATAAGCTTGATATTGGCATCGCCCTCGGACAATGAGGACCTACCCCTACTTGGATGATGAAGGATCCAAGTCTTCTTCTAGTCGCCTTCCAAAACACCTCAATGATCGGAGCCTAAAATGTTTGGGAAAAAGGAAGAAATGGGGTTAGTAGGCCACTTGTACTAAGTATGAGACCATATGCACAAATATTATGAAATCATGCTAAGAAAAAGAACATTTCATAAGGTATGCATTTTTTCCATTTAAAAACCCTTATACACATTCAACAAGACCATACTAACCAATATCTCATATTTGTTAAGTCATAGGCATGTACATTACAGGAACTACAACATCAAGTCTAGTTAAGTCAAAAATACATATCATATAAGTAGATACATAATCAAGGTAACTCTACCATTAAGTCATATTTAACAATAAGAATGAATAAGAGTACCTATCAATAGAACAAAAGCAAGTCAACTAATCATGAACCCATAGCAAGTCAACAAGTGCAATAACCAAGCAAAGCCCCATAAACTTGCTTAATTAAGTAACTCAATAAGGATCATAGCTAGCACCCTACTTCACATAACATGACATTTAGGTGTACATATCATCTTACTTTAACAATATAAACCAACAAATATTCACTAGTGAACTAATCAACATATAGTATCAACAATGTGTAAGTTCGTCATATACATGTCATATAACATTTTAAGCATAGACATACATAAGAACATCCTTCTAAGACTCCCCTCAAGGCTAACTAATGCAATGCTTAGGTAGAGTCTCATACCCCTACCTAGACTAAGCTAGACCCCTTAGGTTATCATAGTTAAAGTTCAATCCTTTAATTCATTTAACCTTTTCAGGAACATCTTGCTCTAATCGACATAAACCACATGAGCTAGTGTGGAATCCCGTGTCATAAAACCCTACACCAAAGAAAGGTGGACTACTTGCCAAGGTAGTACCAAAAGATAAAACATAGCAGCTACGTGGATCCACTAGCTAGTATTCCTATGGGGGAAACTTAGTTCAAGAACTAGGAGATATAATTTGGACCCTCTTTATGGTACATGCATTATAGTCTCCAATCTCAAGAGTACTTTAGTGCTCTTACATTCCCTATGTGGGAAGAGACACTCCTCACTCTAGTTCACTCGGTGCTAAGCTAGAGTCCCTTTTTGAAATATCTTTTTTAATTATCAATCATAGCTTAGTTTAGGGCACAGGTTCTAACCCTTGTATAACATCATCATCATCATAGATCAATAGGAATTGCATGAGTACAATTCCTTTAATTACAATTCATATAAGTGACGTTAGCACATTAATATTTCATATACATAATAAGGCACATTGGTAGTCATCACCACCCTTAAAATCTGTACACCTTAATCAACCTCACAATATAGTCAAAACATTTCAATTCAACATCATACCACCCTATCAATCCTACTACAAAGCATACTCAAGTGAAAGATAGAGATCATCAGACTTACCAAGTCTCTTTCATAGTTCATCATCAAGGTCTTACCATAAACCCTCATTCAACCCAATTCTTGGGTATACATCACCATAGGTCATTAATCAACATTATAACATGACTAAAAGAAACACTATATCATAATTCAGTTCTAGATCATAGCTTAAGACAAGATACTTAGGTCAATTCACTTCCTAACCTAGTTCATTTTCTCAAGAACTAGCATGAAAGACGAAAATTCTCTTTAGTTTGTTAATTATATAGAGACATGATCTAATAGCAATTCAATCCATAAAAAAATTAATTGAGCCAAATACTGCCTACTTTATATCAAAATCAAACCTAGGGTTAAAGGTCGAAGGATCATCTTCTACAACTAGACCAAACCATCAACATTTATCATAATTAGGTTAATATAAATGTTATTCAATTCATATTATCCAATATAAAACATAAGCAAACCAATTCATAACATAATTTTCGAGATTGAGAAGAACCCTCATGAAAACCCAACTTTTGAAAATACTTTGAAGGAAACCTTTGAGGAAAGAGGTCTCAAAGTTGAATTAGATCCCATACGTTAACATTTCAAGAAGATTTGATGGTGAATTCGTCCCTTTACAACCCCAAATCCCTCCCCTAGCTAGTTTTCAATGGTGTCTTCCAATAAAAAGAGAAAGACGAAAGAAGCAAAAGGATTTGTTTTGTGAGTTATGTTTAGTCTAATGAGGGTTAGGGTCCTTTATGAGGGGTTAATTAACTTAATTATACTCCCTTAAACTCCTAATTAACCACCTAAACCCTTAACTAGTTAAATGAAACTTAGTAAAAATGTGTGGGGAAATTCGACCCTCACAGACGAGACCCCGATCGACGGTCCTTCTATCAGTCGACGGTCACTGTGCCTTTCTATGCTGCACATCCGTCAATTAGTTTATAAACTATGAAATCGAGACTCTTCAACTAAATGGCTAAGTGTTGGTTGATGACTGGAATCGACGCCCCATCGATCAACACACGCCCCGTCGATTGACCCTTTATGTGTGCACACTGCCTAGGCATTGTTGACACCAACGTGCAACGGTCGTCCTCAAGGGCCCTTGGTTAGTCCTTGGGGAGTCATACCCGGAATTTTCTACCATGCATTAAATTAAACACCTATTAACTACCCTTCCACCAATTTTCATGGATTTACGACTCCTAAAAGCTCGTCAAATAGGCTTAGGCATGCTAGCACCACACTAAAACTAATTTTAGGACATCATGGACGTCCTTGAATGTTTTAGTTCCTAGACTTCCTAAATGAACTATATTCATTAAAATAGGCCTTAAAAAAGTGTTTGGAACTCATGACACTTAAGTTAGTCTTTAAGACACCTCTTGAATTTTTGAAGTGTTACAGTCGATTCTCAAGCTTTGCCTTCTAAACTTATTCTTTTTTCCTACCTATACTTATAGAGTATAGAATAGTATGGGGTTAGTACAAAATAATATACTAACTATGGCATATGCAAAAAATGCGAAAAGGGACATTTTAGTAAAATAAGCTTTCATGCCAAATAAGTAGAACCATCATGAATATGGAATTAAAATAGTATAAGAATCATCATTTAGCATATAATAAAAGATTTCCATAATTTTATCACATGGAGTCACTTTACAGTGAACTCCAAAAACATTATAGTGAAACCCGTTTTACAGTGAACCCATTCATACCACAACACAATGATTTCCCTTGAAGTTTCCCTAACCAAGTTAACCTAAGATTCAATGAGGTAATACATAAAGCAACCACTCATACACCATTTCAACACACATCTAAGTGACCCATAAGACTACCAACCATAGGCTTACCTCGCAGGGGGAAGCAAGTCCATACTCTAGACTAGACATTATAAGAACATTCTGTCACATCCCAAAACCACACACTAGAAGTTAGGGGCAATCTCGGATTGCAATCGGCTTACTTGACCTCTCAGAGTTCTTATGCAAGCCCTTACATATCATTCATCGCATAAACATAGTGAAAAGTAGCGTGGAATTAAAAGTTCTCACAAAACATATCGTATTCTTTTATAATCTATTCCATATAAAGTCAAAGGAAATACAAAGTCTCAATCTCATGAATATTAAGACATAAGAATACTTGTGACACGGCCCATACTTAAAAAATAGAAATACTTAGTCTATTATAATACTTCAAATGAAAACGTAAAAAACATATATGACCTCGAGTTAAATGAGGACATACTTCAATTTCTCTTGAACGATGCTACAGTCCAAGTCTTCCTTCCCAAATGCTCCTCGCCTACCAATAACTATCGATATAGATAAAAGCATGGATTAGAACAACCACATGTACAAAGTATGGCATAATGCATGAAAATCATGAAATGGACATTTAGAAGAAATATGCATCTTTTCATTCAAAAATCATATTATAATCATAATAACAACATTTAAAACCTTATAAACACATAAGATAACATTTAGCCAATTATTTACATTTTCGAGCTCATTTCACAGTAAGCTACTTTCACTGTATAGTGAAGTTATTCACTGTTACAATGAAGTTCTTCTCCTTCCTTCTTAACACTTTTTAACGTGTAGCCTTTTCACTACAAGTTATCCTAAGACCCACTTAATCAACACAAAGAGAGACCGCCCATAAAACCTCCCTAGGCATGCCTAAATGACCCTCAAGAACACTTATAATAAGTCATATACACATTTACAAGACATCAAAGTATCAACACATAGCTAATATGACATTTCCTCATCAAAGGATATCAGAAGACCTACTTAAGTAGATTAATAAGATAACATCCATGATTGACCTCTTCAAGACTATCTAAATAATCCTTAAGACTTCCTAAGTTTGGATCATGTCTACATAATCAACATCTTCCCTAACTAGAGTCATTATTATGACTCATCTAGGTAAGATACAAAGTGACCATTCCTATGCCCCCTTCACACCTTAAATATACAACCCTTAACTACTCTAGATAAGTACTTATTTCATTTACATACTTCATAACATAAGGCATTAGTTCATTAAGACTCATATATCACATAAAGGACATTCAAGTAATAGTTTTAGACAAGACCTAGGAACTCCCAATAACACCTTCAAACCCTATTGTGCAATGTCTAGATAGAGTACCATACCACCACCTAAACTTCATAGAACTTCGCTAATTCGAATAGGTATTCCATATGATGAGAATAGGCAATAATCGACATAGACCATGATAGCTAGATATGGAATCCAGAGTTCTAACCTACTCTAATGAGGGTGTTCTACTTGCCGAGGGTAGAACTAGGACACATCTCATGTAGGCACATGGTTAAGGAATATGAAGGGCTTTTATGCATTCTGTTCTAATTCTCAAGTAGAGGTACATTGTACTCTAGTCTCATTCTCAAGTAGAGGTACTTCCCATAACATAATCACTCAGTGGTAGTCTTTGTTATCATAGAGTAATTGACATTAAAGGATCACATGAAGAGGTTACTTATTTAGTTCATAACCTAATCACATTAACCCTACCAAAGAGGTCCACTAGGGATACCTTTCAATGGTTACTAAGATAGATCATTATGACTTTCCTAATGATTAATACAATGTCGTTCAACCCAATTAACCTTAAGTCCACCATTCCTTTACATGAAGGATACCATTACGACTCTCAACTTAAACATTGATAACACAACCTTTACCACATATGCAAACTTCTTAACATCATCAAAGGTCTACATATCTTTCATTCATACATGACAAGGGTGCACTAATCCTGCCTAGTCAATACATATCATAACCTCATATCATTAATGCAAATATCAAGTAAGGGACACAAGTCTACCAAAACAAGACACTACATTATTTTACCTTATCCCATAGAGCATATCTTCTTTTAAAGCCTTTAGGATAATCCTTACCATATTTATGTCACCTTATACATTACTACAACATCATCAATATAACCATTATAGACTAATATAGTCAAGTAGGAACAATCATGCATCAAATCTAAGACTACACATATAAGCACATAACCATAGTTGATACGCTAAAACTATACTTTCCTAAAGAAGTATAAACGTTCGTGTCAATTAGAGAACCCAAATATTAGTTTGGGGTCGATCCCATGAAGAAAATGGTTTAGACTTAACTTAAATCTACGGTTACTTCTATTTAGTCAAATCCTTTCCTAAAACAAACAATCATAGGGGGGATTTTGTGTAACAAAAGTAATTAATTAAATCTAAGTAAAGAAGTAGCTAGTTCAATTATTTGATGTTTATCAAATGATGAGAGAAACTAGGGTGTAAGTGTTCCCCATAGGTTTGTAACGCAGTAATCCTAGCTGTAACAACTCTGCCTAGTATCTTCATCCAAAGTGGTAAGTTATGTATCCCTAATTCCTTGGTCCGGCAAGTAGTTAATTTCACTCTGCACCTTGATCCTGCTACGTTTGTTTACTTTACTAATCCTTACCTTTTACCTCATATTAAGTATCATAATCGATGTGTGGTTTAGTTATTACTTCGCACCAATCGACACTAGCCTATTAGATAGTATATACTAAACCTACGTTGATAATTCTTTTCTTATTATCTGCCTCCTTCGTCCGGCAAAAAGCAACAAGGCAAGTTCTAATGCGTGCACTCGTTAAAAACACTTCTAAACAAAAGAATTATCAATACATGCAAGAAACTATTCGAGAATTGTTATTTTAGCCAGTTATACTTTGTTAATAACCCATTGTTTGCCATAACCCTAGTTATAGATTTAGTTACCAATGTTCATAATTACACAATTCATATCAATTAGATGAGAATTCATGTACTTACTTTGATGAGATTGAAGAAAATCCAAGAAATCACTTCACTATGAGAAAATAGTTTAATGAACAATTCCGAAAAAGTGAAGTATTTTCCAAAACCCAATATTCAACAATCAATATTATAAATCAGAAAATAACCAAAAGTCTAACCCCTAAAATGAGTTTTTTGGTCCTATTTATAATAAAAGAATCCTAAACATAAAGGGAAACCTAAATAAGGAAAATTTTTCTAAGAACGCGTCTCACGTCGACGACCTGACCGACGGACCGTCGAGGTAATGATGGATCCTCGACACATCCGTCTGTCCATACTTCACCTCTACTTTCAGCTGCTTTGTTCTCCAACTCTTTGTTACCATCGACGGATTAAGCAAACGATCCGTTGACAGGAAGACGGTCTTCGATGGACTTCGTTGCTCCACACTTGGATTTTTTCAAATGGGGTACCGAGGCTACATTTTACTAGCACCAACAGATCACCAGGACGGTCCGTCGATGAGACGATGGACCGTCATTCCTTCCATAGCTTCACACTTAGTAAGAATTCCCCAATATTTTCTTGGGAGCATAACATCTTCATGGAGACGGTTTCCACCTACGAACCGTCGATGGGTAGACAGACCGTCGACGGCTCTGTAGGTCATCTTTTTTTCAATTTTCAGCACATCTTTAGTGTTTTCATTCTGGATAGTTTTTCCTGCAAACACAAAGAAAAATGCATTAAAACCACTTCAAAGAGGCCTTAGACACACACTAAACTTATGGAAAAAGCATTGAAAGTACCATGAAATCACGGTACATCAACACCCTCAACTTAAATTTGTTGTTTCTCCTCAAGCGACGCACTATGACTAACCACAAAAACCTTTGTAAAAAAGTATCCTTATTTTAGATTTCACAATCATATGGCTATGAATACCGATTATTTTCATTATATGCATGCATAATATTACTATTAGGCTCACTCATGTGGATTAGACCATGACACAGACTCACCACGCACCGGCACCTCTCCTCATTTACTTCTCACCAAGGTGACAACTTTCCAGTATTGCAACTAGTGCCCTTTCTTCAAACAATATCCTCCTTTTCACACAGTGATTTCAGTTTGAGTATAAGAATTATTTTTTGCAACACTCACTCTCAGAACAACTTCTCACCTTATTGGTACTTATCACCATAGGCTTGCCCTTATTTTCACTGCTTTAAGTTCAACGTGTTAGACTCTTAGGATCACGATAAGACTTTCTTAGCTTGTAATGTAGGCTCAGGGTCAGGTAGGGTACATTTTGATGTATTTTAGTGATTTTTTGTCCTCCTTGACATAAAAACAAAGCATCATGCCTTTTCATCGTTTATTCCACCCTGTTTCTTAATTTTCTTATATTCTTTTGCCTTGCTTTTCTCCTTTCTTTCTCCTTTTGTGTAAGTGACTCTTCTTTTATTTTTTTAATTTTCTTTTACTTTCAAATATGGAAATTTTTCACTTGATTTAAAATTTGATTGAGTCACTTTTCTTTTCTTCTTTCTCTCTCTTTATTCATTCAGCCCCACTTTCCAAAGAATTCCTCATAATAGCTACCCTCAACTCATGGATTTGCCATGAGTAAAGGTACATAATACACAAGGTTGGGTCAGGGCCACGACAAGGATGTTTTCTTCATTAGCCACCCTCAACTTATGCTTTTGACATAATCTGAGGTGCACATGTCCAAGGAGGGACCAGGGCCAACACATTGTTCCCAGAAGATAAGTGGGGTAGAAAAAAAAGGTTCATTGTAAGCTCAAATAATTTGGATCAAGAAGGGATTAATTTCATTCGGTTTTATTTTATCTAGGATTAAGGTTGACTATCTTGAACAAGGGCCTATGATCCTTTTGTAATTGTCTATTATTAATTACTTTTAGCAGGACTAACCGGGCAAGTTCTAGTTCAGTACCAACGGTGGTCTATTCAACTTTCTCACACTCACTTTACACCTCATTGCCCTACGAGATTATAAGACACTAAGTTCGAGCTTAAGATTGAGGGTCATGTATGAGTGTATCTTTATTTTCTTATAGCCACACATTCATCATTCATTATGCCTAATCATGTATACATTTTCTTTAAATCAGGATATCATTTTATTTAGCCATCATGCTTCAGATTTCCTATCAATACTATGTACAAGATACTAACATGTCGGTTCAACAATAAAAAAATAGTCTCTTGGGGAAAAGGAACATGGGCAAGAAAACCCAAAGAGAGGATAGTGAGTTGGGCTAATCAGACTTCACCCTAGCACTCACTTTCCATTTACCCCACCCCCAACAAAAGAGCATGCAATTGTCCCCAATGCATAAAAAAAGATAAAACTGAGTGGTAGGTGAAGCAAACCTAAGGCTCATAACTCTGATGATCAACAATATGGCGGGTCCGGTTTGCCGGAACACGCTCCCTCCGTAGTAGGCACACCATCAGTAGTGTCCGCAGAAATAACAGCACCCTCAGTAGTGCTCCTCTAAACATCATCAATCCTCAAGCTAGACGCCCCAGCAACCACCTCCTTAGCCCTCATCTACCGGGCCTCCTCATCAATCAGTGAGGCCGTCCTCACAGCCTCCAACTCAAGATGATCTCTCTTTCCAGCTCGAGTCTCATCATCGTCTCTAAATCGGTGTCTCTTGGTATGCTCGTATGGATGAGGTGATGGCGCAGTAGTGGTGGAGAATAGTGCAGCCATAACTGTATCCTCAACAGGCTTTGCAGATGGAGCCTCAGACTCGGGCACCCAGGCCTCTAGTATGGCATCCATATCTGCTCTCAAACTCGCCACAACAGCCTGGAGAGTCATCAAATCACAGTAGGGGTTGGTTGGGAGAGAACCCTCAACTCAAATATGTCAAGGCGCTGGTGGACCTCTATAATTTTCCTCTCAGTCCGCTGGGCCATCTTTTTCTTGATTCACTTCTCCACCTCAGCAATGGACTTCTGCATTAAAGGATGGATATGATGCAGAAGTGTGTCCATTTGGGCCTCTAACATCTGGACTCTAGCGATCGGGACCAGTGCTGAAGATGGGGTGGAGTGGGAGGAGCTCGAAGTTGTGCTAGTACCCGGTATAGACTCAACCAGAGTGGTGTCAGTAGGCTCTGATCTATCCTGATCAGCCCCTTAGGCTTGCTCTACCGTGGTTGCCAAGCTCTCACCTAGTGGTTGCACCTCTGCTCGGGGCCCTCTATTGGGATCCATCTCATTTGCCTCATCTCAGATGAGACCGATATCTACTATGCAAGTCGGGGTCTTGAGAACATCAATGTGCCACACGGGCATCCCAGCAGATCTGTAAAACTTAAAAATCATGCAAGGGAAGGGGTAAGTAGTGGTGGCCTTAAAGTCCCTCTCATGAATGAACGCCTTTAACATCCACGTGAAATCCACCTCAAACCCAGCAACCATGGCAGCTATCAGCACTGCTCTATCCCATGTAACAATATTATCAACAGAAAGTGGAAGAGAGGCAATGATGGACCAAGAGCCATAAGAATTTGGCCGTGAATCTGAGGTTGGCCTTCTTTATACCTCATTTGGTCTCCATCACCCAATCAGAACCCTCGCCATACATTGAGATGTTCTGGACTATCAACCTCTTGGTAGTCTCTCTCAGCACTAGAAACAGTCGTCCTTTACCAGCTTTCACTGATAGTAAAACTCGGGAGTGAGGGGGGTCCTAGTGGAATTAGTGTCAGCACCATATAAAAATATGCAGATGACGGGCAAAGAGATATCCACCCGCTTGCAATGGGCAAGAACATGCTCAAGTGGTGCGTGTTTGGCGGGGTTAGTCCGCCTGTCCAAACTAGCCTTGAGAGTTGCCACATAAGAGGTGTAAAAATCTCGCACCATCTCCTCGCTGTAACGGCCCAAACTCCTACTCGTCCATTCTTGGATAAACGGTCCTATCAAGTAAAGAACACAAATGTTAGGGTGGGGTTGATCCCACAAGGAAAATGGTTTAGACTTAAGTTAAATATATGATTACTTCTATTTAGTGAAGTTCTTTCCAGAAATAAACAATTAAAGGGGGGATTTTGTGTAACAAAAGTATTTAATTAAGTCTAAGTAAACAAGTAGCTAGTTGAAATATTTGATGTTTATCAAATGATGGGAGAAACTAGGGTGTAAGTGTTCCCCATAGGTTCGTAACACAGTAACCATAGCTATAACAACTCTGTCCTAGTATCTTGCATGCAAAGTGGTAAGTTATGTATCCCTAATTCCTTAGTCCGACAACTAAAAAATTTAACTCCGCACCTTGGTCCGGCTACATGTGTGTACTTTACTAACCTTACCTTTGACCTCACATTAAGCATGATAATAGATGGGTGGCTTAGTTATTACTCCGCACCAATTGACACTAGCCTATTAGATAGTATATACCAAATCTACGTTGATAATTATTTTCTTATTATCTACCTCCCTGGTCGGGCAAGTAGCAACAAAGCGAGTTCTAGTGCATGCCCTCATTAAAAACACTTCTAAACGAAAGAATTATAAATACATGCAAGAAACTATTCAAGAATTGTTATTTTTGCTAGTTTTACTTTGTTAATTACCCATGGTTCCCATAAACCTAGATATGGATTTAGTTACCCATGTTCATAATTACACAATTCATATTGATTACACAAGAATCTATGTACTTACTTTGATGAGATTGAAGAAAATTATGAAATCACTTGAATTCAAGAAAATAGTTTAATAAATGACTCCAAAAAAATGAAGTATTTCCTAAACCCAATATTCAATAACAAATATTACAAATCACAAAACAAACCAAGAGTCTAACCCCAAAAATGAGTTTTTTTGGTCCTATTTATAATAAAAGAATCTTAAACATAAAGGGATACATAAATATATAAAATCTTTCCAAGAACGTGTCTCACATCGATGACTTGACCGATGGACCGTCGAGGTAATGACGGATCGTCGACACCACTGTCGGTCCATACTTCAACTCTATTTTCAGCTGGTTTCTTCTCCATTTCTCTGTTACCTTCGACGGACCAAGATGACGGTCTGTTTCACGACGATGGTCCATAGATGGCCTTCGTTGCTCCACAATTGAAATCTTTTCAAATCGAGTATTTAGGCTACATTCTGTTAACACCAAAAGATCACTAGGACGGTCCGTCGATGAGACGATAGACCGTCATCCCTTCCATAGTCTCACACTCAGTCGGAATTCCCCGATCTTTCATTGGCAGCATAACATCTTCATGGCGATGGCTGCCACCTACGGACCGTCGATGGGTAGAAAAATCGTTGATGGCTCCGTAAATTATCTTTTCTGCAATTTTTAGCACATCTTCAACGTTTTAATTCTGGATAGTTTTTCCTGCAAACACAAAGAAAAATACATTAAAACTACTTCAAAGAGGCCTTCGACACAAACTAAACTTAAGGAAAAAGCATTGAAAGTACCGTGAAACCACGATATATCAATACTCTAACATGATCACCTACATAACATCAATAGAACAAATATACTTTCACATTACTTAACATGTAGATAGATATCATTATACTTCACATAATAAACTATACAAATAGCCACATTACTTCAAGTAGTGCCGACAAGGTCATGAACATCATAATACATAATGTAACGCCGATAAGGCCACATCAATTGCAAGTAAAGAACATAATACCACCACTATAATTGGACCATAACAATCACAACATCATTTAAGTACCAATAACATCAAAATAAAGGGAATGGGGCACCCCTTCATACCTTAACTAGACAACCCTTAATTACTCTAGATAAGTAGTACTGCATTTTAACATACTTTCTTAGCGTAAGTCATTATATTAATTAGTTCATTAAGAGACATTCAACACATAAAAGACATTCAAGTAATGGTCTTGAACAAGACCTGAGGACTCTCACTAATACCTTCTAAGCCTATTGCGCAATGTCTAGATAACCTCTCATACCACCACCTAAACTTCATAGAACTTCTCTAATGCTAGTAAGTATCACATATGATGAGAATAGTCAATAACTGACATAGACCATGGTAGAAAGTCATGGAATCAGGGGTTCTAACCTACTCCGATGAGGGTGTTCTACTTGCCAAGGGTAGAACTAGGACACATCTCATGTAGGCACATGGTTAAGGAATATGAAGGGCATGCTTTGTAAACTTAACTAGAACTACTCCCCTTACCATACTCACTTGGTTCTAGCCTTTGTTCTCATATAGCAATTCACATTAAAGGTTCACATAAGAGGGTTCCATAACAAGTTCATAACCCAACATTTACTCTACCAAAAAAGGTCCACTAGGGCTACCTCACAATGGCGATAGAAATCTCATGATGACTTTCCTAAAGTTTGATATGATACCATTCCAGCCAATCAACCTTAATTCCATGATCCCTTTACTTGAAAGATACCATTATGGCTTTCGACTTCAACATACATAACCTTACCACTAGGTTCAAGGTTTCACATAAAGAACCCTCTTAACATCATTCAAGGTCATATATTATTCATACATTAAAGACTAAGAGACTATAGCATCCTAAGTAAAGACATCACATATTCATATTCATACAAGCATCAAGTGAGGGAGACAAGTCAATTAAGACAAGACACCACATACTTCACCTTAACACATATTACTAGTCATTCTACAAGCAGATCGGAATAACCACTATCATCTTTAAGTCATCCTACATACTACCATATCATCATCAACATAATTATTATAGACTCATATAGTCAAGTAGGAACAATTATGCACCAACCCTATGACTACACATAGAAGCACATAGTCATAGTTTACTTGATTTCCTAACATACATACAAAGAACATATGCTTTTACATTACTTCACATATATATATATATATATATATATATATATACTCATATTTCACATAAAAAACTATAAAAAAACATCATAGTACTTCAAATAGTGCCGACAAGGCCATGATCATCATATAACATAAAGTGCCGACAAGGCCACATCAATTCACATAGCACCACCATAATAAGTCGATCATACCAATCACAACTTAATTAAAGTCTAATTAACATAAAATAAAAGGAATTAGGACAACATACCCCACTCCATCTTACCACTTCGATTCCAAAGTTGAATCATCCAATTCAATATCATAAGGCCCTTACCCAAGGCCATAACCAACAATCCAATACAATTATATCAATAATCAATTAAACTAGGTCAATTCATTACATACTTATGAATCTAATAAAACCTAGATATCAATTGAATATAGTTATTGCATCATTAGATATCCATAGCAACTTACATTAGAAATCATAAGCCTTAAGTCAATATCAATTCAATAAGTCTACCATTTAATAGGCCTAAGAATATTCAATGCTTAATTGATAAAATTGAAAAATCTTATAAACCAATTAACCATAATCTATACATGAATCAAAAGCCCATAACAATTTTTACACATTAATTCATCAATCTCAAAGCATGATCACTTAACCCATGTTTTAGTCAAATTGAGAGATTTGTGAATGTCAAGGGCTCATGGAGAATTTCATTGAAAAACATCAATTATACATCAATTTCATCACATATAAACCTTTGGAAACCATTTATGCAAGAACCCAAGACTTAGAGTAGAAATTGGACTTTTTCATCATTTTGAAATCTTTGAAAATCATCTTTGAAATTGGCTCTAAGGTGATAGCAAGCCTTAGATGAAGAACTCCCATACCTTATTAGAAGAACGCAATGAAAATTGAAGAAGAAACTCCATTGAAGAACCAGCTTCAAGCTCCATCTTCACCTCTAACTCACATGGAGGTTTTAGGAGAAACTTTTGGAGGGAATATGTTTTGATTTAGATGCTAGAGTTATTATGAGATTTGAATGACTTACATACTCTTAAAATACCCATAAAAACTCAAAACAACTGTCCTCACATTTAATAAGACTTGGGGTGAATTTACAACTTCACCCCTCAAGTTAACAGAAAGTTGGCAGGAAAACATGCAGCTCATCGACGGTCCGTGGTCTCACCCACGTTCCGTCAATAGGAGTCTCGTGGGTTGCATCTGCAACTCCCCGATCTGCAGGACAAGTGGCTCCATCAATGATACCTGTTGACGGGCCATTTCCTGGTCGGCTGGCATCCGTTTGGGTCGTCGACTGCCACTGATTGGCAGTGTTGAACTCCAATGTTGGGGTCCTTCTTTAGGGCCCCTAATGGGTCCTACATGGAGTCGTACCTAGACATTCCCAACCCAAATATGTTAGTATACGAGTTTAGGACCAACCATATGATTTTCATCCAAAACGAACATGTAAAACTCAATGAAAACATACATAGACACCCAAGGTCGTTTCAAGGCAAGCCTTTCGAACGTCATGGACATTCTTGGACGTTTGACCTCCAAACTTCACAAAACTTGACACACTGCCTATATACACTATAGTAAATCATTTAAGGACCTTATTACCTCATGAATCACACATAAACACATAAAACCACATATGAGGCACATAGGTCACTTAGTCGTCGAACGTCTTGATCGTCCCTTGACGTTTAACATCCAAAGCACCTAAACTCTTAGGCACAGATGAAGTTAATTCTTTACTGTGATGAAGAATCTTCACTCAATTCATCACTCCAAGCTCTTCCTTGACTATGGACTTCAATGGTGTCCTAGAGAGAATTCTAAGGGATTTGGAGTTTTTATTTGGAAGAATGAAATCTTCTTAGTGTTTTAGTCTTATAAACACATTCAAATTACCCAGAAGAACCTTAAATAACCGCCAATACTCTTATTTTGAACTGGAGTGAACTTATACTTTCACCCCTCGCTGAACACTGACCTGCGCAGGAACATAGACCACCATCGACGGTTGCCCATCGACAGGGCGTAGGTCCATACACGGGCCGTCTTGTCCTCTATCGATGGGTTCAAAGACTTGGAATTAGCATCTTAGCTCCCAGTCTAAGTACAAAATGATGCCCATCGCCTACGGGCATCGACCAGGACACTGGCCATCGATTCCACCCGTAGGTGGACTGCCTTGGGCAGTTTTGGCCACCAACATGTATTCTTCCTCAAGGACCCTTGCATGGTACTTGGGGATGTTTGCTCGGACATTTCTAACCCAAACATGACCGTATACAAGTTTATCACCTCTCACATGAATTTCATCCAAAACGAAGACGTAAAACTCAACGAAACATGCCTACACACACAAGGTTGTTTCAAGCTAACACTTTCGAATGTCATGGACATTCTTGGACGTTTGACCTCCATACTCCACGAAACATGACACAATGTCTACATATGTTATAATAAATCATTTAAAGACCTTAAAACCTCATGAACCACACATAAAGACATAAAACCACATATAACTCATATAGGTGACTTAGTCATCGAACGTCTTAGTCGTCCCTTGACGTTTGACTTTCAATGTACCTAAATTCTTATACACTTCCTCAATACCATATAATAGACTTATTTAGGAACTTAGAACATCATGACCAACATTTTAGGTTCTACTTCACCTAAGTCATTTTTGGAGTCTTACACATTCATACATTAAGGACTTCATGTAAATTCCCTTCTCCAATGGGACTTGAATGTTACACTAAGTGCAATATGTGAGTAGTATCCCATACAAATAGTCTCACTTAGTGATTCCATTGAAGATTTAACCAAGGCATACAATTCAAGATTCATAATGCATATCAACATGAACCTCATCCTTGTCACTTCATTTAACACATTAGGCCTTCAAAGACATACTCACAATACATACGAATACATATTCAGATATACATCAAGTAAACACTGCCACCAAGAAGGTGGACCATACCACTAAAGAACATTTCATAATAAGAGTTAAAAAATATAACCAACTTACTATTTGACCAAGAATTCACCACCTATAATTAATCCCTCAATATTTTATCACAATATGGACCTTAGGGAAGTATCTAAACCACAATATCAACATGAATAAACCAAAACTCAAACACTACACAATCATAATTATTTAACCCATTTCTTAAGCTAGAAATTGGGAATATGCACAAGCATGGGTTCATTAGGGTTTTGATGTTAGAATCATCAATTAATACTAGAAACCACATATTTGAGTCATTAAAAACATATATATTAAGACCCATGCTTAGAGTCAAAGATAGAAGAAGATAGAGTTTGAAAACCCCTTTTGAAATCTTTTAGAAATGACTCCTTGAATGGAAGAGAGTTCAAGGATGACTACCATACCTCAATTAGAATAAAACCCATTAATTTTGATTAAGAAATTTTACCAACTAGACCTCATAGATCTTCCTTGAGTCTTAGCTCCAGTGGTGACTTGAGAGAGTTTGAATATTTTCAATGGGGGGGGGTTCTTTTCTAGGGCTAGGACTTAAAACCAATTTGATATACATTTAAAACCCTCAAAATATAATCCTATGTTCACAAAAGACTTGGAGTGAATTAACAAAACATCCAAAGCCAAGGTAGCTTTCGTGACAACTTTTGCAGGCACCAACCTACACCCTTCACAGACGGACCGTCGCCTCATCGATGCCCCATCGATGGGGTCCGTAGATTAGGAATGAGGCTATATCATGTGAAGAATTTGATATCCATGAAGGTCCAGTCGATGGGCCGTTGGTTGACCAACGGCCCATCCCTTGTGGTCGTCGATGGTCAATGCTTGGCAGCATCCGTCCAAATGGATGGAGGATAGGGCCCCTCGTGGATCCTAGGTGGGGTCGTACCTTGATGTTTAACCCCTATACTAAGTTATATAGGTATTAGTAATATCCCACATCAATTTTTATTAAAACTAACAAGTAAAACTCACTAAAACACATGAAGACACAGAAGAACTTTCTAAGGCACACCTTCCGAACGTCATGGACGTTCTTGGACGTTTTACCTCCAAACGTCACCAAACTTCACACACTGCCTAAGAACATCATTATAAATCATTTTAACTCAAAACTAACATATGAAACATTTTTAAAGCACTAGTTCACCTTAGTTCGTTTTAGGGTGTTATAGTAATAACTTACAAAAATCCTTGGATATGGTTAGTGACGAATTGCAGAAAGTAATAGATGAATACAGTAAAATCCCTGAATAAAAGAAGGAATGGAAAATACATTTAGCATAAAGTCAAATTGAAGTTGAATTATTAGAGCATTAAATAGAGTAAGTAAAGCTGAAACTGAATAGCATTAGAAGTTCTCCTACTCATAGCTTTAGTTAGATCTAATAGATCTAACTTAACCTCATCATAAATTCCCCTAACCATTGCTCCGTTGCATCTAACAAATATTTCCCCTCAATTCATCATGCTGAAACTTTTGTTATACTTGTGCTGACATTGGTCACATATCTTTTAACTGTAGAAAATTTTCTTCTATAAAATGGATTTGGAGACCAAAAGTTGTTAATCCTAACCGTCAAGGACCCAAAAATACTTGGATACCTCAAAGAAATTAATATAATTATTTTGTAGGAGTATACCAAAATAACATACAAAAAGGAAATTTTGGTGATAGTCACTGGATGTTCAAGAGATAAGTACGGAATGGAAGAAATTTCAAAACTCTTAACAAAATTGATGGAGGATATATACGATTTGGTGACAACGCAAAAAGAGAAGTAGTAGGAGTCGGATCAATCACTCTTATCTCGTCATGTGATATATCAGAAGTATACCTAGTGGAAGGACTTAATAACAACCTGCTTAGCATCAGTCAACTATGCTTTATTGGCTTCACAGTCTCATTCAATGCTACAACTTGCATCATGAGTGTAACAACCCTAAAAATGTATAAGATAAGTAATGCTTAATGTGTCTAGAATGCCTACGATTAGACCGGGTTCACACAAATTGATGAGCGTAGAACCAGGCCTCTGAACCCTTGCAACAGCCAAGCCAACTAATATGGGGAGTTAGTTGAGCTAGGAAAGGTTGAGTCCAGCAATGTAGGGATCCTGAATATGAAGATTTTACCAGGAAGAGTCTTTACCGGACTTAAAAAGGGGAAAATCTTAAGTTTGGAGGGTCTAGGGGTAAAATGGTCTTTTACCAAGCTAAGTGTAATATCGTAATTACCCTAAATATACATTTAATTAATAAATAATAAGATGGAGGGGTATTTTGGGGAGAGTGCCGAAAAGGGCTCTAAGAGTAAAGTCTTGCTCCACCCGGGTTCAAACCTAGGTGGAAGCAATGAATTAAATTGTTTTTATTTAAGTGGGTAAATTAATGTAGCTAATTAATATTATTTAATTAATGGCTGATTAAAAAAAGTGGAAATCAGATTTTTAGTTATTAATTATTAATTATTAAATTAAATTGACTAAGTCTTGCCAACTATCATAGTTTTAAGAGGCACTATTTCACACAAACTCTCTCACACACCTAAACCTCTCTCTTTCTCTCTCTCGTCCATTTTGGTTTCTTTTCTGCAAAAACAGAAAAAAACATTAGAAAACAATCAAAAGTTCTCTACACTCAAAGAACTTACAAAAAAATATACAAACAAGCAACCTAACTTAAGAAACGAAAAATTTACATCATCTTCTTGACGGGATCGTGTTGAAGGCTTAGTGGAGGATTTGGGTAGAACATTGAAGGTGTGGAAAGCTACAACCATGTATGTGTTTTCTCTCTTGGAATCCTTTCTCTAGGAGAAATTTCTTTCTACAAAATTCAACGCATAAAACTAGGGTTGTCCCCTTAATTGTCGAATTCCTTGTCCCTAGTCTCCTTCCGATTTCAATCTAAATTAGGTTAGAAATCATGTTGTTGGTATGGTTGCTGGTAGCTAAGTGTGAAATATGATGTTCTTTGTGATTTCGTGGGCGTAAAATGTTTGTTGTTGTCCTCCATTTTGAAGTCTTAAAATGGCTTGTTTGATGATTGGAATTATTGTGCATAAGGTGTATAAATTGTGATGTTTAAATGAAGTGTAAGGTGGTTGAGCTTAAGTGGGAAAATCTAAGCTAAAACAACAATGAATATACACCTAAAAACACATAAAAACAAATTGTGAAAATCCAAAACGAATGTATGAATTTTGCTAAATAAAGGGTAAAACATTTAATAAAATTTCCAGCACATGGTGATGGAGTTTTTGGCCAGAATACTTGATGTTTGAGAATTTTAAAAATAAATTTTAAATATGTGAGGTCAGTGTGGATTGAACCCAAGACTTCACTACGTGAAAGCTGGAAAAAAAAAAGAGGTGTGGGATTTGAACCCACAACCTCAAGGACAAACAAGAGAATAAAAGGGAAATTTTAAATTAATAAAAATAAGGGCAACTTTCACATATAGCAAATTAAAAATTCATATTTGTATGCTAAAGAAAGGTTTGCATAATTGCGCTCCATAGCAAACATAGAATCTGTATAATTCGCTATACATATACAGTTGAAGCAAATTGTATAAAACGAAGTGTTTAAAACAAGAAAGAGAAAGACACTTGAGCAGAGAACTGTATAAAAACGAAGTGTATAAAATGAATTGTATTATTATAAGTGTATAGAACGATTTATATACAATTTGAAAATAGTATAAAACGAAAAAGAGAGAAAGGCAAAATAAACTGGGCAGGGGAGTATATTTATTGTATAATTATAGGTGTATAGGACGAAAATATATGTACTTGCATGTCTATATACAATTTTCTAACGCTTTATACAAACAGAAAGTCAATTTATACATTTCGCTTCTGTTTGTATAAGTGAGAAAGGCGAGGGTGGCGAGCGAGATTTGGGAGAGTGGCGAGCAAGATCTAGAAGAGGGGAGAAAGGAGAACAAAAATATATGTATTTATACAACTTTCTTTGCCTTATACAATTAAAAACAATTTTTATACACTTATGTTTGTATAAAAAGTGAGGAAGCGAGCGAGAAATTGGAGGAAAGTGGCGAGCGAGATATTTGGGAGAGAGGCACCTGGCAATATTTTGCAAATGTTTGCTATGGAGAACAATTAAATTAAACTCTAGCTACTCCATTTATTTTAGGTTATTAGTTTGCTATTATATACAATTTCCCCTAAAAATAATGAGAGGAGTGGGATTCAAACCCACCACCTCTTGGATGAAGGAGGAGACAAGGAGAGAAAATTAAAATAATAATAATAATGATAGGAGTGTGATTCAAACCCACCTCCTCTCGGCCAACATGGAAAAACATAGGAAAAAGAGAAATAAATGAATGTTGCTATGGGGGTTCGATCCCGGATCCCCTAATGCTTAAAACACCTAAGGTGAATCGAGGGGAGGTAAAAAGAAATGAAAAAATAATGTTAGTGAGGGGATTCAAAATCGGGTTCCCGAAGCCGAAATGTAAATCCAAAATTAGGTGAAATAAAATTAACTAAGTGTTGTCCAAGGGATTCGAAGTAGGGTTTCCTTGCCCAATTCCGTATTGACATATAAGTCATACGTATGTAAATATTTAATGAATGCTGCCTCTAGAAATCAAAATCAATATCTTGGTATATCTACAAGATGCATAAGTCTTGTACCACATAATCTTGGGTAAACATGAATCACTTAGACACACTATGAATGAAGCCCTCATGGCTTGTATGTGTTGACTCATAAGTCTAGCATAAGTTTAAATGTAAGTGAACCTAAGATTTATGTGATGAAATGATGTAAAACCTAGAAGGGATTAAGTAAGAGTGTGAAATACTCTAAATGGCAAAGTGCATTGGCATATGATGAAATGAACATTCAAGTAAAGGGGTGAGTAATTATGAAGAGCAAATGTACTAAAGTTAAGGAATATGGTGAAAACATGATATGAGGCTAATGTAAATGATGAAAATAATCTCAAACGAGCCTAAGTAAATGTTACCAAAACACACACACTAATGAGAGTGTAAGATAATGAGGAGACCAGTATCTATGAACACATTAATGAAAGTATTGAGCTTAACACTCTTAATACTAATGGTGATATGAGAAATCATCGAATGAGCTAAAATGTCCTCATACTAAAAGCTATCTTCAATGACGCATGAAATGAATAAAATGGAACTTTATACTGAGCATCGATAGGCTAGATATGAGCGGTGATGCCTTCTTTCGGGAAGGACGGAGGTTCACGTAACTCTCATGAGATGAGACTATCCGGCTTTTTGGGTATCGGTCTCCTTACATCTCCTAGTCTTCAATCCTATACAGCCAATATAGGGATCTGGCGGGGTTAAATTCCCATGTATGCTAGCATGTTTTGGGTCACTTTGGCCAGTGATTCCACCTCTTTTAGGTGTGGGGGAGACACTGGATTTTATAATGCTCACATGATCTATGTCGGTTAAAGTTAAAGTTCTCAATGAAAGAATGAGGCCAACCTCAAATGATGCACATAACGAAATGAATGATACGAAAGGTGTTAGGATAGGATAATCAAAAGGTGAGTTAGATTAAAGTAATGACATTGGGTCATTCTTGGTCATTGCACAACGAACCTAATGAAATTCTTAAACTACATCCTAGGTATAGCAGGTGTTTACAGTGGCCTATGAATGAAATGAAATGGAGTACGTATGAAGGAACGAAGCAGACTCTGTGTTTGCTAATAAAGACTTCCTAGTTGCTGTCCCATCTGTTGAGCCCTCATTTCTCGGATGTCTTGATGTTAAGTCCATGATTTCAAGGTCTCATAGCATATGAATGAATGATATTAAAGAAGTTATGTGCTACATGAAAAATGTGTTCTATGCTATATGATATGTGCTATGTGTAAATGTTATCTGCTGTGTGAAAGTATGAAAAGTATGATGATGTATGTTATTCTCATGGCATAACTTTCCTATTCCAAATCTTGAAATCTCAATGACTTTCCTAATCCAAATTTAGAAACCTTCCTAATCTCAAATTGGCAAGTCCACTGACTTGACCTCCAAAAAGTATGTTGTTAGAAAAGAGTAATTCTTTCTCATGCATGTCCTTGGTGTGTGCTTGCATATACCCACACTTGGTACAAGTGTGTACTAACCCTATACAAACTCTAATATTTTAGGTGTAGGCACAGGTGAACGATTGAGCTACAGGATCTTCATTGTAGTTATCCGAACGTTCAGCATTCATCTAGCTTTGGTAGGTCCTCATGCTTTCGAGGATGCTGTTGTTTTATATTCTAGCATAGTTTTAGAGTTGAGCTTGTGGAGCATGACAACTAGCGTTTCTTTCCTTTTTTTATTCAGACTATGTATTGGTGTCATTTTGGCAATTATATACTTAATAAGAATTGAACTATTTCTTTTAGTTGCTTATATCTTAATTTTAGATGGTTGATGGTGAACAATTACGTATTAATGAGAAATTTTTTTATAAGTATGTTAAGAAACAAATAGTTTCGAATTTTCCACTAAAAATTAACCTATGTAAAGTAAGAATAACGTAAGTAGGCTTGTCTGTGACCTTTGAGAGGTCAACGACGCTGGTGTCGTCTGGGGTTTAGATTTCAGTCGTGACAATGAGATATGTGATAAAGGACATCACAATAGTTGGAGATTTTGTTGATAATATATACATGCTAAACAATGTGGATTTACCAACACTTGCATGTCAAAAAGCTACTGATTCTTTGCTATGGCACAAAAAACGCGGTCGTGCAAGCGTGAATGCCTTAGAAAAATTGTCCGAAATAGGAATTAATCACTGGACTTCAAAATTTAAAATTTGAAAAGGACCGTATATATGAAGTCTGTCAACTTGGTAAGCAAAGTCGTTTTTCATTCAATATCAAGGATACTGTTAGTACTACTAAAAAACCTTTGTAAATTTTTCATATGGATATTTATGGTCCTAGTCGAATTTCTAGCATCGGTTGTAAGAAATATGCTTTGGTCATCATTGACGACAATTGAAGATTCATTTGGATAATGTTTGTATCTCATAAAAACAAAGATTTCTCTAACTTTAAAGTGTTTTGTAGAAAAGTGCAAAGAGAAGCTGGATACTTCATCTCTACGATACATAGAGATTATGGTGGGGAAGTTTTTGTAAAAGTGTTCTTTAAATTGTTTCATAAAAAAAGAAGTTTTTGTCCAAATAACTCCCGAGATTGAAAAACCTTCTCGCCCTGATTCTTTTTACAAATTTTCCAAAGAGCTTTATGGTCTCAAATAGAATCCCAAAGCCTGGGATGAGAGACTAAGTTTCTTTTACTTCAAAATGAATTTCAAAGCGAGAAAATTGATTCAAATCTTTTTATTTAAAGATATGGTATACATATTCATATAGTTCAAATATACGTTGACGATTTTCCTGTTGGAAGTTCAAACCTCGCTCTGTGTGACAACTTTGCAAATCTTATGAAAGCAGAAATTGAAATGAGTCTAATGGGAGAACTCACATTCTTCCTCCGACTAAATATCAAGTAGTCAACAAATGGGAAATTTATCAATAAAACTGAATATACAAAGGAATTGATCAAAAAGTCTGGCCTTGAAAAGGGAAAAATGTTTGGCCCTCCAATGATTCCATCCACTTGCCTTGAAACAGAAGCACCAAGTAAAAAGTGGATGAAAAAATGTATCAAGAAATGGTTAAATCACTACTTTATCATACTGCCAGCAAACCAGATATCATGTACAGTGTATGCAAGTGTGCGAGGTTTCAATCTGTTACAAAGGAGTGACATCTTACTACAGTAAAGAAGATTATTTGTTATTTTATTGTAAATTTAGACTTAGGGATTTGGTATCCATACTCATCACATTTTGATTTAATTGGCTATTGATATACTGTGGTTTCACGATATTATTAATACTTTTTCCTTATGTTTAGTGTGTCCAAAAGCCTTTTTGTGCTAATTTTTATATAAGTTTCTCCTTATTTGCAGGAAATCTGTCCAAAGATGAATGTGGAGGTTTTTGAGAGAAGAAATGAAGAAGAGACCACCTACGGAGCTTGTGATGGTCCGTAGGTGGCACCGTAGTGCAGCTATTGAAGGAAGATGGGGAATTCTGACCAAGTGTGGGGTTACGGAGTCCATGACGGTCCGTCGTGTCTATGACGGTCTGTCCTGCAGGTTCGTCATGATGTTCAGAGAAGTAGTCCCAGTACCCATATTCAAAGAGTTTAAGTGATTTGGAACGTAGACCCTCGACGGACCGTTGTGCCAGTGACGATCCGTCATACTTGTCGTCGAGGGTAATGAAGAAAGCAATAGAAGAAATTTCACAAGTATAGGACGACGGAGTACGTGACAGTCCGTCGTGACCACGACGATCCGTTGCGAGGTCCATCGATCCAGCCGCGTTTTGAAAGATTTCCAGCAAATAGAATCCTTGTTTACTTAGGTTTTTATTTTCTATAAATAGTTCAAAAAATCTCGTTTTAGGGGTTAGACTCTGTATTATTAGGTTAGACTCTGGATTATTTTGTTTGGACTTTTATTATCATTAGACTTTTTGTGAAATTCTTGATTACTTTGAGATTCTTCCAAGTGATTGTTGGTGATTTTTGTTGATTAATCAAGCGAACTTTCAGATTTTACTCTTTTTCATTGAAGTAAGTACATGAATTCTTATATCATATATTTGAATATTGTGATTATGACTATGGGTAACTATATCCATAACTAGGGTTGTGGGAACCATAGGCAAATAAGACTAAAATAACAATTCTACAATAGTGTCTTGCATGTATTAATAGTTCTTTCGCTTAGAAGTCTTTTTAACGTATGACCAACGTTAGAACTCGCCTTAATGCTACTTTCCGGACCAACGAGGTAGATAATAGGAAAAAAATTATCAACATAGATTTAGTGTATACTATCTAATAGGCTAGTATTGATTGGTACAAGTTAATAACTTAGTCAAATATCAAATACGATGCTTAATATGAGGTAAAGATAAGTGTTAGGATAGCAACACACGTAGCCGGACCAAGGTGTGGTGTGAAATTTTCTAGATGCCGGACAAAGGATTTAGAAATACATAACTTATCACTTTGCATGCAAGATACCATGAAAGAATTGTTATAGTTAGAATTATCAAGTTATGAACCTGTGGGGAACACGTAAACCCTAGATACTTTGATTAATTGATTAAACTCCAACATTCAAAGCTGTTAAGTGTCTCTTTCAATTTCGCTAGTTAGTTTCATTTATTTAGAAATAGAGAACTCCCCTTTTATTGTTTTTGCTTTCAAAGGAAGTTATTGACCGAACAATAGTAATAATAGATTGAAGTTATGTCTAAATTATTTTCCTCGTGGGAACGATCCCAACCTCACTAGTTGGGTTATTCACTTGACACGACCGCTTTACTTCTTACTTGAGAAGTAAGTTTGAGCGTATCAAATTATGGCGCCGCTGCTGGGGAAAGTAGCTTTTAGATTAACTTAAACCTATTACTATAGTTTAGTTGATATTTTCTTGATTTTATTTTGTTTTATTGTTTTTGATTTGTGCACATCCAACCTCCTTTTATGCCAAATACACAGAGAGAAAGAGAACCCTTGTTTCCCTATGATCACGAATTAGAGCGTACACTACGCAACATGAATTGAAACTTGGGCATCAGTGATGATGATCCAAACAAGAACATCCCAGCTCCGGTTGATGTTCATGGTCAGTTGTTACCTGATGCTCCGGGTGAACACCAATAGAGGGGACAAAATCCCGCTCCACGGCCCCAAGCATATTATAGAGTCTATGCCAACATAGTAGACTCTGATGGGCCACTTGTCTTTCCTCCTTTACCACCAGACCATACTTTTGTGGTAAATAGTAGCCTGATGCAAATGCTCAGTGCCCGAGGTTTGTTTTCAGGGCTACCTTCTGAGGATCCACATGCCCATATAGCTAACGTAAGGGCAGTGTGTAACAGCTTTGTAGGGAGGCCTGACTTGGACATAGATGTAATAGGGCTTAGAGTGTTTTCTCTCTCACTGATGGGAGAGGCTGCTATATGGTTCACTGAGCTCCCTTACAACCCAATTTTCACATGGGACCAACTAAGGGATGTCTTCTTAGCACGCTACTATCCGGTCTCCAAGAAACTAAACCACAAAGACAGAGTGAACAACTTTGTGGCACTACCAGGAGAGTCAGTTAGTAGTTCTTTCGATAGATTCATCTCGTTCTTGAGAAGTGTCCCAAATCACCATATAGATGATGAGGTACTTAAGGAATACTTCTATCGGGGACATAATGATAACAATAAAGTGGTGTTGGACACTATAGCAGGTGGATCTTATGGGGAGTGTCCCAATGCTGAGATTGCTGAAAAATCAGAGAAAATCTCCCGGAATAATAAAGCTTGGAGTACTAGGAAAATAGATTCCAGTAGAAATACCTTCACAGTACAGTACACTCACAACCCAGCCACAGATGAGATTCGTGAAGAAATGGCTCAGATGATAACTGAGCTTAGGTTGGTACTAAAACATGTCACTGGGGTGCAGAAAAGATAAATGCAGTCAACTACTTGTCGAAACCACCGCCACCTAATGATGAATGCTATTATGCAGAGGACACCTATGAAGTAAATGAGCAGACGGGGGGTTTCCGACCGAGCGTCAAAGGCTCAAATCAGGATAATTGGCACAAAGGTCAAGGTCACCAAGGTCGGATCTATGGTAACTACAACCGTGAGGGTCATTATGTCCGAGATGGAAACTACAACCGCGACAACAACTTCAACAGGGGTAACTATGGTAATAGGAATAATAGGAATGGGTCCTATGTCCCTCCTCAAAATCGTGAAGTTACTCCTAGGGATGGTGGAGATAGTATGGAGCGAGTTGAAGATATGTTGCACAAAATGATGAGGAGGTTTGATGCTAGTGATAAGCACATTAAAGAGTTAAGGTGTGATTAAGCAGGTATTGGGCAAAAAGTCGATACACATGCAATATCGATTAAGCAAATCGAGTTGCAAATGGCCCAATTATCTGCGATTGTGAACGCACGACAACCGGGCAATCTTCCTATAAACACTGTTCAAGATCTGAAAAATGACGCACACTGTATGGCAATCACCACTCATGGTGGCAAGCAAACCATTGACCCATTTATGCTTTCTAATGACGAAAAAGTGAGAAATGATGATGATAAGATGGTAAAGGGTAGTGGTGAAGCAGAAGAGAGCACTGGAAAAGATGCATAAGTCCCTATGAAGGTAACTCCCATGCCTAGACCACCACCACCCTTCCCTCAGAGATTAGTGAAAAAGACCAAGGATGGTAAATATCGGCATTTTATAACAATGCTGAAGCAGCTTTCTATCAATGTCCCTTTGGTAGAAGCTCTTAAACAAATGCCCGGTTATGCCAAGTTTATGAAAGATCTAGTTACAAAGAAAAGATCGGTCACTTTCGAGGATGATGATAGACTGCAGTATTGCAGTGCTATTTCTACAAGATTTCTCGTAAAAAAGAAAGAAGATCCGGGTGCATTCACTATTCCTTGTACAGTCGGGTCATTACATTTTTTGAAAACATTATGTGATCTGGGGGAAAACATAAATCTCATGCCCCTCTCGATTTACAAGAATTTGGGTTTGGGTGACCCAAAACCCACTGCGATGCGACTACTGATGGCTGATCGAACAGTTAAAAGGCCTATAGGGATACTCCATGATGTGCTAGTAAAAGTGGAGTCATTCATATTTCCGACAGATTTTGTTATTTTTGATTGTGAAGTTGATTTTGAAGTGCCTATTATTCTTGGGAGGCCATTCCTTGGTACAGGTAGAGCCGTAGTTGATACAGAAAAGGGGCATATGAAATTTTGGTTGAACAATGAAGAAGCGACCTTCAACGTTTGTAGGACCATGAGGCAGAGTGGTGAGCTCCAATCGGTATCAACCATATCCCACAAAGAAAAGATGAAGAAGGACAATGAAGAAAAAAGTGCAAAACAAGAGTTTATGGTTGGGGATTTGGTACTTTTAGATAGATCTGGGTTGCCTTGTCTTCCGGCCAAGCTCAAGTCCAAATGAACTGTCCCTTACTTGATCACCCAAGTATTCCCTCATGGAGCAGTTGAGTTAAAAACCAAGGAGGGAGTGCGGTTTAAGGTGAATAGAGAACGAATAAAACTCTATTTTGGGCATACTGCATCGGTGAATGAAGTGACAGAGACATACCAACTTGATGAAGGCTAAGTAATCAAGTGTCCTCAGTCGTGCCGCGACGTTAAATCAGGCGCTTGTTGGGAGGCAACCCAATACTTATAGTTTTTTTCTTTGTAGTAATGGTAGCATTTTCTACTAATGGGTTTTTAATTTGCACGCACATCACCAAGAAATTTGGCAGAAAATTACTCTGCAGCAGTCACTGACAGATACAGCGATGGACCGTTTCATCTATGACGGACTGTCGCATGAATCCGTCGTGCCAGGTACGTCTTTCTGTTACTTTCAAACTAGGGCACATGCGACGGAACCAACGACGGACCATCACATATGAGACGGACCGTCATCGTGGAATCGTCGCATCCTTAATGAGGCATACCGACCCGACCCATCTGGGTTTTAAAAAAAAAGTTCAACATTTAAAACCCCCAACCAATCATTTCGCCCCATTCCTTCACTCTTCCTCCTATTTACCTCCCTTTTCAACTTCCAAAACCATCTCTCTCTTCAACTGATCATTTTTCCCATATTTTCCAAAATCCTAAAAGCCATCATCTATTAGTCGGAGAGCTGCTGTTGTGGGAGTCTAAGTGATTATCAAGTACCTTTTCCTCTTGTTTGTCTCCAATTCTCAGGTATGTGTCTCTAATTTCTACTCATTTATATTACATTTTGTTTAATCAATTAGTATTAGCCTAGTTCTTTTTGATATGTTCATTTCTTTGATATAAAATTCTGTCTAACCTAGGTTAAAAATCTTTGAAATTGTCGTGTTTACAACCCTAGAAATAGGTGCTTTAGCATTGCTAGTTTACTAGGTATTTGGGTTACACAAATGTAGGTTCAAACACTACCAATTTGATTTGGGTCATAGGGGATGAATGGGGCACCCCCAGTTCTATCACTGATTTACAGAACGAGACCGCGATGACGGACCGTCGTACCTACGACGGACCATCGTAGGTTCTGTTCCAAAAGCCCTAACACCCCGTTGTCCAATTTTATGCAAGTGTCCTCAAACGGATATATGCGACGGACCGTTATCCCCACGATGGTTTGACCTGAACAACAGTTCTAGTTGTCAGAGACCCTATTCCAGAGGGTCTCTCACTTTTTCTAAGTGTCCTCCAACTAACACATATGACAGACCGACGTCTTTACGACGGTTTGTCCTGCACAACCGTTCTGGTTGTCAGAGACCCTGTCCTATGGGTCTCTCTCCATTTTTCTAAGTGTCCTCAAACGGACAAGTACGATGGACCGTCATACCCTCGACGGTCCGTTCTGCATGACCGTTATGATGGTCAGAGACCCCTCTCCTAAGGGTGTCCATATTTTTTTTAAAGTGTCCTCTGATGGACACCTACGACGGACCATTTTACCTGTGACGGTCCTTCCTGCACATACCATCATGCTTGTCAGAGACTCTCCTTTAGGGTACTTCATATAAAAAAAGTCTAAGTAAGATACGACGGACCCCATGATGGTCCATCATAGTCACGACGAGCCGTCACCTTGCCCGTCGTGTTTCACTATTACTATAGAAATGTCATTTTAGTTTAATTATTTTTGTATGGTTTTGCTTGTCTTGTTTGCTACTTCTAGTGCTAATATTGATCCTTTACAGGTACAATGTACTATGGCACCAAAACAAGATCGAGTCTATGCACGCGGGCAATCGAAGTATGTCACCCCATCTGCCCGCCTGGTCATTGGCTCTGATGATGAGCGTGACCTCTAGTACGTTCCCACAGGAACTTCCACCCCTTCCTATGCTGCACGTGTGTCCAGAGCCACACCCAAAAAGGTTGCTTTCGGCGTAGTCACTGCCTACCAGTCTGATGAGGAGCGCACACTGACCGGCACACCTTCTGGATTAGTAACCAATGAAGAAGGAGCATCTAGCTCCTTAGGAGTTTCGTGGTCGGATGAAGCCTCCGGCTCTGCTGAGGTTCCCTCACCCGCCACCGCTGCAGCGTCGGTCTCGTTTGATGAGGCTGACAGTTTGGAATCCACACCCGGTTCACCAGTTCATGCCCTCACCCCGGCTAGTGACCAGCCCAACCGATGGTGTATCGACGGGCCATTTCAAGTCTATTCTGACGCAAAGTTCCTGAATGACAAAGGAGTTATGACTCGAACACTCACATTGGAGCGGCGGGTCCTTATAGGGAGTCTTCCTACGATGCCTGAGATCCACAATCTCTTCACAAGACATCGACTGGAGTGGACAGCACATCCGTTGGGACGTTATAGTGAAGGGCTGGTCCGAGAGTTCTATGCATCCTACGTAGCGACTCTACGATCACAGATTGATAGGCTGGCTGCCCCCGGCGTTTAGGTCGAAATTTCCTTGCCTGCCATCCACTGGTTTCTATACAGCGAGGGTGTTGATGCTAATCAAACCTCTCTCACTGCCGAGTTTGACTACCGATGGCAGATTGTTAAAGATGGCCAAATACTGCGTGAGACATCACTGAGAGAGACCATCAAGAGGTGGATGGCCCTGCACTTGTCCATTGATGGAGAGGGTGCCGACTGGGTGACCGAGCCGAAGGGGGTTATCAAGAAGGCCAACCTGACTTTCATGGAAAATTTTTTGTGGTTGATTATCCGCCACTGCCTTTCCCCCACAGGCGCCGATAATATCGTCACATGGGATCGAGAAGTAGTGATGGCGGCAATGATAGCCGGGTTCGAGGTGGATTTTGCGTGGCTTCTATAGGCAGTCATGCACGAGAGGGCTTTTAAGGTCAGAACTACCTACCCTTTCCCGTGCATGATCTTTTCTCTCTGCAGGTCAGCAAGTGTGCCTATATGGCACGTTGATCAGCTCAAGCCCTCTCTGGGCACTGTTGGTGTCATCCTCATTAGAGATATGGGCAATGAGTTGGCTCCACGCAGAGGGTCCCATCCAGAGCTGCCCCCCCTTTCTGACGATCTAGCTAATACGGTAGCCCAGGCCCGCACGGCTACGCAGGCGGCTTCAACTGACACTACCCCGGTCGAGTCTATCCTGAGTAGTATCACTGCCCCGAGCTCCTCTCGCACAACCCCTTTAACCACTCTGGTCCCGCTTGCTAGGGTCCAAAAATTAGAGGCGCAAATGGCTACACTTCTGCATCATATCCAGCCGTGGATGGAGAGGTTTATTACCGAGGCAGAAGAGCGCTTGGAGCGGAAAATGGTCCAGCACATAGAGCGGAAGATCGATGAGGTTCACCAGTGCTTGGACGCTTTTGAGTTGCGGGTGCTAGCCCGGCCAGCTCATCCGGTGGATGTGTCGACCCTTCAGGCTGCGGTCGACAGTCTTCGTGCATATATTGACATGATCTTAGAGGCTAGGGTGCTTGAGTCTAAGTCCCCTTCTGTCGAGCCTGCTGAAAACACAGTGTTGGCGGCTCTATTCTCCACTCAGAGTTTCCACCACCTCCCCCTCGAGAGCATCCCAAGAGGCGTAGGGGTCAAGCAGAGGATGAGGCACGAGCACGGAAGAAGGAGCGTTATGAGATGGAGGTTGCGAGGAGAGCCTCACTTGCTAAAGACGAGGCGCTCCAGAAGAGAGCAGGAGAGTTAGAAGCTAAGGCATCTAGCTCCTGAACTGTTGAGATAGCGAGAGGCACTGCTGATAGTGCTGCTGTTGCTGAGGACACCATTGAGGGTGTCCAGATTAAAGAGGAAGTGGGTTCCAGGGAACCGGACCCACCAGCTTGCTAATCGTCGGTGCTTTGCGCCCCATGTTTGCTTCACCTACCACTCTAGTATTTTAATTTTTATGCATTGGGGACAATTGCATGTTTTTTTGTTGAGGGTGGGGTAAATGGAAAGTGAGTGCTAGGGTGAAGTCTGAGTAGCCCAATTCACTATCCTCTTTTGGGGTTTTCTTGCCTGTGTTCTTTTTCCCCAAAAGACTGATTACTTTTTCTGTTGAACCGGCATGTCTATATCTTGTGTACATAGTTTAATTCTAGAGCATGATGGCTAAAATGATATCTTGATAAAATGGAAAATGATGAATGACTAGGCATAGTAATTGATAAATGTGTGGCTCTAAGCAAGACATAGAGGTACACCACTGCATTACCCTAAGTCTAAAATTTGAACTAGGTGTCTGATAATCTGGTAGAGTGATGAGATGTCAAGTGAGTGTGAGGAAGATTTGAAAGTCCACTATTTGTACAGAGCTAGAACTTGCTTGGTTAGTCCTGCTAAAAGTAAGTTGTAATAGACAATTAGGAAAGGATCATAGGCCCTTATTCAAAATAGCCCATTTTTAGCCTAAATAAAAGAAACCAAACTAAATTTGTCCTTCTTTGATCCAAATGATCTGAGCTTAAATTAGACCTTTCTTTTTCACCCCAACTGATCTTTTCTGGGAATAATGTGTTGGCCCTGGTCCCTCCTTGGACATGTGTACCTCAGCTTATGCCAAAAGTATAAGTTGAGGGTGGCAAATGCAGTAAACAACCTTCGTTATGGCCCTGACCCAACTTTAGGTATTGTGTACTTTGACTCATGGCAAAGCCATGAATTGAGGGTGGCTATTATGAGGAATGCTCTGGAAAATGGGGTTGAAAGAACAAAGAGAGAGAAATAACAAAAGTAAAGTGACTCAAGAATTAGTTGAAAGAAAAGTAAATAAAAAGAAAAATATACAAGAAATACAAGCAAGAAAAGAATAGAGTCACTTACACAAATGAAGAAAGAAGAGAAAATAGCAAGGTGACAGAATATGAGAAACCGGGAGAGATAAAATGATAGAAAATGGTGTTTAGCTGATATATCAAGGAGGGAAAAAAGTCAATAAAGTATACCTAAATATACCCTACCTGACCCTGAGCTTATGTTACAAGCTAAGAAATTCCTATCGTGATCCTAAGGGTTGTATAGTGAACTTAAAGCAGTGAAAATAAGGGCAAACTTATGGCAATAGGTATGAATGAGTGTGAATTTGTTCTGAGAGTGAGTGTTGAAAAGTAATCCTTATACTCAAACTGAAATCATTGTGTGAAAAATGAGGATTTTGTTTTGAAGTGAGGACACTAGTTGCATTATCGGAAATATTAGCACCTCGGTGAGAAATTGAAGAGGATAGGTGTTAGTGCATGGTGAGTCTGTGTCATGGTCTGATTCCACATAATCCAAGCCTAATAGTGCTAGCATTCATAAATATGATGAGATTAATCGGGATTGATAGTCAAATGATTGGAAAGGATAAAACATGGATATTATTGTATAAAGATTGTGTATTGAGGCATAGTGCGTCGCTTGAGGACAAATAACGAATTTAAGTTGAGGGTGTTTATATACCATGGTTTCACGGTATTATTAATACTTTTTCCTTAAGTTTAGTGTGTCCAAAAGCCTTTTTGTTCTAATTTTTATATAAGTTTCTACTTATTTGCAGGAAATCTGTCCAAAGATGAATGTGGAGGTTTTTGAGCGAAGAAATGATGAAGAGACCACTTACGGAGCTTGTGACAGTCCGTCATGCTTGTGACGGTCCGTAGGTGGCAGCGTAGTGTAGCTGCTGAAGGAACATGGGGAAGTCTGACCAAGTGTGGGGTCACGGAGTCCATGACGGTCCATCGTGTCTATGACGGTTAGTCATGAAGTTCAGAGAAGTAGTCCTAGTACCCATATTCCAAGAGTTTAAGTGTTTTGGAACGTACACCCTCGACGGACCGTTGTGCCTGTAACGTTCCGTCATACTTGTCGTCGAGGGTAATGAAGAGAGCAGAAGAAGAAATTGCACAAGTATGGGACAACGGAGTCCGTGATGGTCCGTCGTGACAATGACAATCCGTCGCGAGGTCGTTCGACCCAGCCGCATTTTGACAGATTTTCAGCAAATAGAATCCTTTTTTACTTAGTTTTTTATTTTCTATAAATAGTTAAAAAACCTAATTTTTGGTGTTAGACTCTGGATGATTTGGTTAGGCCTTCGATTATCATTAGACTTTTTGTGAGATTCTTTATTACTTTGAGATTCTTGTAAGTGATTGTTGGTGATTTTTGTTGATTAATCAAGCGAACTTTCGGATTTGACTCTTTCTCATTGAAGTAAGTACATGAATTCTTCTATCATATATTTGAATATTGTGATTATGACTATGGGTAACTAAATCCATAACTAGGGTTGTGGGAACCACAGGCAAATAAGACTAAAATAACAATTCTAGAATAGTGTCTTGCATGTATTAAAATTCTTTCGCTTAGAACTCTTTTTAACGGATGGCCAACGTTAGAACTCGCCTTAATGCTACTTGCCGGACCAAGGAGGTAGATAATAGGAAAAGAATTATCAACATAGATTTAGTGTACACTATCTAATAGGCTAGTATTGATTGGATCGAGTTGATAACTTAGTCAAATATCGAATACGATGCTGAATATGAGGTAAAGATAATGGTTAGGATAGCAACCCTTGTAGCCGGACCAAGGTGAAGAGTTAAATTTTCTAGATGTTGGACCAAGGATTTAGAAATACATAAATTATCACTTTGCATTAAAATACTAGGAAAGAATTGTTATAGTTAGAATTATCTAGTTATGAACCTGTGGGGAACACGTAAATTCTAGTACATAGATTAATTGATTAAACTCCAACATTCGAAACTGTTAAGTGTCTCTTTCAATTTCACTAGTTAGTTTCATTTATTTAGAAATAGAAAACCCCACCTGTTATTGTTTTTGCTTTCAAAGGAAGTAATTGACTGAACAATAGTAATAATAGATTGAAGTTAAGTCTAAACTATTTTCCTCGTGGGAACGATCCCAACCTCACTAGTTTGGTTATTTACTTTACACGAACGCTTTACTTCTTATATGAGAAGTAAGTTTGATGTATCAGCTATTCAGAGGTTGACTTTCTAGGTGACAATAATGATCATAAAAGTAAAGTGGAACATCCCGAATTTGGTATCAATCCTTGCTATCCTGGCACAACAAAAAACAAACCCCAGTCAGATTATCCACTACTGAATCTGAATATCTGGTCTTAGGAAGTTGTGGTATTCAACTATTATTGATGATTCATCAGTTACTTGATTATGATCTTTCTTATGTAGTTGTTCTTATTTTTTGCAATAATACTAGCGATATTTGACTTTTAAAATGTATTGTGCATCATTCTAGGGCCAAGCATATTAACATTAAGCATCATTTTATTCGTGATCATGTTGAAAATGGTTATTCCTCTTTCAAATTCGTAGATTCTGAAAATCAATTAGTTGACATTTTTACTATATACCCTGCTTGAAAAAAAGTTTTGTTTTCTTTGAAATTGTCTTGGAATTAAATACTATAATTGATATCATTTATTTTGCTTTTAATGATTTTAATGTTTGTTTTGGTTTCAAAACTTATTTAATGTTGCTCTGCCCTTTTTATTCTCCATAACCAACTATCTTTTAAATATTTACCCGTCTTTTCACCCTTTCCTTTTGTCTTTCCTTCTTCCTTTTCCAAATCTTTCATATTTTAATTCTCTCTCTATTTATTTACACTCTTCCTTCTATGTCCATCATTCAACTATGCCTAGAAATTCCATGGCCCCTCTCTGGAACTCGAAGGACCTCTGAAATTCATATTTTGTCCCTCTCCTTTGATTCATATGATGAATCGCTAGGATCATTGTCTCCCTCCCCCAAACAAAGAGCCTCTTCTTCCAAGAATTAGGCTAAAAAAAATCCTCCCCCTAATATGACATAATCCCTTTCTCCAGAAGACATGCAACGCTTCAAGGGGATTGAGCAGAATAACAAGTATGATGTCTTGAAAACACGACCAACTTTTCCTGGTCACATTATCAATATCAGTCAAATGAGGGACTCCAACTGCCCTTTAAGTTCATATCTCAAGGCTAAAAAATTATCCTTGTTGTTGAGTCTGTGTGGTCTTGAAATATTTAAAAAAGTTGTTCAACTTATCTATGCAAATCTTTGCATCTTTAGTAACAACGGTGAGATGGAAACCCTAGATATTATTGTTAAAGAATTGTTGTTTGATACAAAATTTTCTAGTGTAATTCTTTACATGAACGAGGTTTGGCCCGATGAGATTGAAGTTTCTCTAGAAGGGGCAAAGAATGTTGTGGTAGAAACTGATTCTAACCTATCTAAGTTTGGACCTCGATCTCTTTGCTTTGAACATCACATATTAGCACACATTCAACCACTCTCATTCATTGGAAGGGATCTTTGATTAACATCTCGACTCTGGATGTATTTTTCCTCTACTACATCCTCAAGAAATATCATATAAACTGGGAGGTTTGGTTCAAAGAACACATGCTAGAAAGTGCTTTGGACATTCAAAGAACACATTCTAGAAAGTGCTTTACACACTAACGCTTCTGCAAGTCTGCCTTATAGGTTACATCTCACGTATTCTGATTGATCTCCTTCTGGATCTCTATGTTTATACTTGTTTTTATCAATGCTACTTATTATTCTCGTACCTTCTCTAGTATGGGGTATGTCCAGGTAGAAGAAAAGTGGGTGAAAAATAACTCTGTAATGGAATGATATGAAACAATCAAAGCCACAAAAATTTAAGCAGAGTCGGTTGCCCTCGTATGATAGGATAATGATGAACTCAAGACTATTATGGCAGTGGAATGGGAACTGGAAGCTTTTCACAAAGAAGTTGAAAGGCATTTTGCTTGCAAAAGGAGACGAGTACTAACGTGGATAAGTTGTATATTGCTACGGCGGGTTGCAAACAAGAAGGAACATCCATTGTAAACATGTTGACGCTCTTAAGAATGGATTCAACTCCTTTAACACTAATCTTGGAGTCACTGTCAAGACATCCTACTCTAGTCTCTCTCAAAATATGGAATGCTCCTACAACTCCTTTTGTGGTAAAGTCATCAACACTCTGAAATACTTCATGATGATTACTAACTCCTAACTTAGGATATTTTTTTTAACTGTTTTTTATTGAACTATCTTCCAATGGGGGTTTGTCACTATTTCTTTTCTGTGGATTGCTCCTGAAGACTCATAGTCTTCTTAACTGTTACCGTTGTATTATCTGCTCCGTTTGTTCTTTGTCATTATTATGTGTGCCCTCTTTTTACTCTTTTTGATTATGTCACGGGGAGAAGGGGGGTGGGAACAACTATACCACATTTTTTATATAGCTAGGGAACCTACCAACACAACAAGGAAGCATAAAGATAGGGGTAGTCACACGTAAATATTAGAGAAGTTTCACTATCTTTCAACACTATATTCAATTGTGAATTAATTGTCATTATCAAAAAGGGGAAAACTCTTTACTCCATAGAATTAGTTTATTTGATAAACACCACTTAATAATTTATCATGCTCTTCACAGGCAATGAAATCCAAAAGGAATGAAACCAAGCACGCAATACTAAGAAGGAAAAGAGACATGATTCCATTATCAAAGGATACGGATTTGCACAGCCTTGCAACAGTTAAATCGAGTCAATCTTGATTTATAATCAAGAATGAAGATCAGAAATCTAATCCAAGAATCAAGCAAAGTTGTCTCAAGAAAAAAGAATAGGTCCAAAGCTATCTTTGAATGAAATATGAAGATCAGCAATCACAAGAGACTATTAAGTTAAGAATCTAGAAGATTAACAATAAAAGGAAGTAGAAGTGATTTTACCATGCACATATCTACAATGGACATGTATCAACAAATCACCCCAATCAAGAAAGCAATTTTACCATACAAATATTCAATATGGACATGGATCAGCAAATCACCTCAATCAAGGAATCCATTAATATCCCGGGGTTTTCCTTTCAAGAGCGTATACTTATCTATATAACATGCCTTTACATTAGTTGTGAAGTACGGAATGTTAAAAGTTGTATTATATCAGCCCCTATTGTTTAGTTTTACTAAGTCTGTAGTATGAAAATATTTTAGCATTCAGTTGGTAGTTGTTTTCTTTTAACTCGTGATAGTGTTTCTATTGTGTAGTATTTGCATAATTGTGTTTCTAATGTTTAAGTGTGTTGGTTTAGTGGAATTACATTAGTGGTTTAGTGGGAATATGATTCCATAACATGTAAACCTATATAAGGCTACAAAGACTATTGAATGAAATCATTCAGTAACAATCTCTGCAATATAATTTGGTTATCTTTTATTCTTCCTGCTATTTCCTTTTTCAACTATTGGTTTCTCTATCAAGTTGTCTTCATCACGCAATTCACTTGAACTTGTATTGTTGTATTTCATAAAATAATTGTATTCTAGAGAGTATACAACTCGGAAAAAAAAAACTAACTGTAGGCATACAAGTAGAGGTTTTGTCGAAGTAGAAGTTCTGATTCACATATCAAACATGATTTACAGTCGAAATACCTTGTACTTCCTATGTTCTCTTCAACTTCTTAAGGCAACTTTTGAAACCAAAGGGACTGGAAGTAGGCGGTGTTTCCCGAACCAGTATAATACTGTATGTGTTGTTTAGTTACTGAATTTACTATTACTTTATAACTGTGCTACTGACTTGCAAGACAAATACAGAAAGTTAACTAAAGGAATTTTAATCCTCCACCACCACCTCTTCACTTTGAAATAGATGGGCAGCAATCGGCCAAAGCATGTCGAGCCCCCACCCCCCACCCCCACCCCCACCCCCCTCTTTAGAAAGCACAACTTGGTAGGTACTCTCTTTTTCCGCAATATATATATATATATATATATATATAGAGAGAGAGAGAGAGAGAGAGAGATGCACATATACTAATTCTTGGAAAAGTGAAACTTCTAATAAAAAAAAAATCGAATCATAAAATAGAAAATGCTATCAAGATTATTACCACTTTCATTGAATTTATTTTTTAGAAAAAAAATCATAACAGTAGACCCATGCATTTGTTATTAAAGAACAATATGTGTAGCTAACTAAGATAATATAGCCTCTAATACTATGAATGTGTCAATACCATATATGTGCGACTTATCCTTTATAATATCGTTTTCAATGTTGTTTGTATTTCACGTAGTAATCTGTAAAGAGATGTAGTGAAGGAAAACAAACTACAATTTGAACAATTAAAAATTACTAGAACTAAAATTACTCGTACTAGTAGGACAACTAAAATTGTATGAAAAAAAAATACAAACGTGAACACTTCATTTCATTAATAGATAGATTCCTTAATAGACAGAGAAATTTGGAATATGTAGCGCTCCTTAGCTATTTTTATTTAAGAATATGCATATTTAATATTACAACGGAATGAAAAATCGACATGTAAAAGAAGGAGAATTAGAAAAGGATAAAATGACGAAAATTGAAAAAATACTTCAAGTTGCTCGGCTTCATGATCATTTTGTTAAGAATTCATCACCAATTTAATTATTTGCTTCAGATAAATTAAGAAAAATTTAAAATATTTCGGAGTTTTAGAGAATTGAAGAAATGATAGCTAGGAATATTCTAGAATAGAGTAGTATGTATCTCTCTAGATTATTCCATCACCTCCTATTATTAGAGGTGATCCATTTGTGTTGTAAGCAACTAAGAAAGAAGAAACCAAGCAAGAAACTGTTGGGTTATGGGTCTTTTTTTCCCTTCCTATGTGGATAAATAAATGCCCAATTTGGACCAATCCATTTTTTTCCATAAGCCCATTCTTATTAGGCAAATATAAGCCTATTTAGGTCTTATTTTCAGATATAAAAAAAGTTTTTTTAGCAGCCATAAAGAGAGAAAAAGAGCAGTTTTTTCGCAGTCAAAATTCAGCCCTAACAGCCAACTTCAAATTGCGATTTCCGCTTCGTTTCTTGTCCGATTGAGCTGATTTTTGGACAGCATATTATCTTCATCTCAATCTTTAATTAGGAACTGACAGAGTTGGATTTGGTGGCCTGCAGCTTCAGTTTTGCTATCGTGAACAGTAGCTGCGAAATTGGTGATTTTGCTCCTTTAATTCTCTAGATTTGGTGCAATCTTATTTTGTTATTGCTCGTTGTTTGGCACTTGTTTTGTGGCCAATTTTGGAAAATAATATTGTAACTCTTGGTGATTATAGTGGAGCTTTTGGTCCCGTGGTTTTTTACTCTTCACATCGAAGGGTTTTCCACGTAAATCTTGGTGTCTTGTGTGATTGGTTTATTATTGTCTTGTTATATTTGTTTGGTTGAATTACTTGTTGTCTTACTATCATATTGCTTGTGGTTGTTTGTCTTCTCTTTGTTCAAATCGAGAAGGGAAAGTATAGACTTGGGTATTCTTCCGCTGTTATCCTGTCAGACATTCTTTGTTAGTGTCTTGTCTTTCCCAACAAAGTGGTATCAGAGCATTGGTTATTGTTGATTGTCGTTTTGAATGATGGAGGCAAATATGAGCAAAATGGTGTGTTTAAATGGTAGTAACTATCATATTTGGAAAGGCAAGATGAAAGATCTTCTATTTGTCAAGAAGATGCATTTACCTGTGTTTGCTTCTAATAAGCCTCAGTCTTTGAATGATGAAGAATGGGAATTTGAGCATCTGCAGGTTTGTGGCTATATTAGACAATGGGTTGAAGATAATGTTAGAAATCATATTGTGAATGAGACACATGCCAAAAGTTTGTGGGACAAGCTCGAGACACTTTATGCTTCGAAGACTGGCAACAACAAGTTGTTCCTATTGAAACAATTAATGAATATCAGGTATAAAGAGGGCACTCCTATTTCTGATCATAGTAATGATTTTCAGGGTGTTCTTGACCAGCTGTCCGGAATGGGTGTAAAGTTTGATGATGAGATACAGGGACTTTGGCTTCTTAATACTCTACTAGACTCTTGGGAAACTCTTCGTGTTTCTTTGAATAATTCTGCTCCCAGTGGTGTTGTAACCATGGAATATACTAAGAGTGGTGTCTTGAATGAAGAAATGAGAAGAAGATCTCAAGCCTCATCTTCTTCAGCTTCACACTCCGATGTTTTGGTTACTGAAGATAGGGGGAGAAACAAGTCCAGAGGTCAGAATGATAGAGGTAAAAGTAGAAGCAAGTCAAAGTCTAAATACAAGAATATTACATGTGACTATTGCCACAAGAATGGGCATATCATGAAATATTGTTAAAAGCACAAGAGAGATATGAGACAACAAAAGAGAGAAGGCGATAATGAAAATCGTGTTGCTGTTGTTGCTAATGATAATCTTCTTGTTTCTTGTGATGCAAATGCCATTAATCTTGTTCATGATGAGTCTAGCTGGTTTGTGGATTCTGGTGCTACTTCTCATGTCACGCCAAAGAAGGAATTATTTTCTTCTTATACTCCAGGTAATTTTGGAACGTTGAAAATGGGCAATAATCATGAAGTTGAAGTTATTGGCATTGGGACAGTTTGTTTGGAAAGTAACAATGGTTCTAAACTAGTTCTTAATAATGTCAAGCATGCTCCAGATGTTCGCTTGAATTTGATTTCTGTGGGATATCTTGATGATGAGGGTTATGTTAATCCACTTGGTGCTGGCCAGTGAAAGCTTACTAGAGGTTTGATGGTTGTGGCCCGTGGTGACAAGTTGTCTAACTTGCATGTATTTCAGGGCTCCATGTCCAGAAACTCAGTAAATTTGGTGGAGAATGATACTTCATCAGAGTTATGGCATAGAAGGCTGAGTCATATGAGCGAGAAGGGGATTGATAGTTTGGCTAAGAAAAATTTCCTTTCTGGAGTGAAACAAGCAATGTTGAAGAATTGTGTTCATTGCTTAGCCGGTAAACAGAAAAGAGTTTCTTTTCAGACTCATCCGCCTTCAAGAAAGCTCGATTTGCTGGAGTTGGTACATTCTGATTTGTGTGGTCCTTTTAAGGTAAGATCTCATGGTGGTTCACTTTACTTTGTGACTTTTATTGATGATCATTCTAGCAAACTCTGGGTATTTCCTTTGAAGTCCAAGGATCAAGTACTTGATGTGTTCAAGGGTTTTCAGGCCTTGGTTGAAAGACAAACAGGGAAGACAATGAAATGCATCCGCTGAGATAATGGTGGTGAGTATATTGGTCCTTTTGATAGATATGCAGAGAGCAGGGTATTAGGCATCAGAAAACTCCTCCAAAGACTCCTCAGTTAAATGGTTTATCAGAGAGGATGAACATAACTCTAGTTGAGAGGGTTAGATGTATGCTTTCAGATGCTAAGCTGTCAGATTCTTTTTGGGCGGAAGCACTTAATACTGCTGCTTATGTTATCAATTTATCTCCTGCTGTTGCTTTAGATTGTGATGTCCCTGACAGAGTTTGGACTGGTAAGAATGCTTCTTATGATCATCTTAGATTCTTTTGGTGTAAAGCCTTTGTACATGTTCCTAAGGATGAAAGGTCAAAGTTGGATGTTAAAACTAGGCAGTGTATCTTCATTGGTTATGGTCAAGATGAATTTGGCTATCGTTTCTATGATCCTGTTGAGAAGAAACTTGTTAGAAGCCGTGATGTTGTGTTCTTTGAAGACCAAACAATTAAAGATTTTGACAAAGCTGACAAGGCTGATTTTCAGACTAGTGAGAGCTTAGTTGATGTTGATCCAGTTTCTTTGACTATTGCACCGGAAGAAAATCTTCATAATGATGAAAATTAAGTTGATAATGAAGATGGTGATCATGTTCAGAATGACCGGCATGATGTTGTTGATGCTCCAGTGCAAGATGATGTGGTTGTCCAACAACCAATTATAGATGCTCCAGAGAGTTCTCTCAGATGATCTAGTAGAGAGAGAATTCCTTCATCTCGTTATTCTCCCAATGAGTATGTACTCTTGACTGATGGGGGAGAACCTGAGAGTCTTGATGAGGCCATGGAAAGTGAAGAAAAAGAAAGGTGGTTTGATGCTATGGAATATGAGATTAAATTCTTGCATGATAATCATACCTTTGATTTGGTTAAGTTACCTAAAGACAGAAAAGCTTTGAAAAACAGGTGGGTTTTTCGGGTGAAACATGAAGATGGTAATCCAGTTCCACGGTACAAAGCTAGATTAGTTGTCAAGGGATTTAATTAGAAAAAGGGAGTTGGTTTTGATGAGATATTCTCTCTAGTTGTGAAGATGTCATCCATTCGTGTGGTTCTAGACTTGGCTGCAAGTCTAGATTTAGAGGTTGAGCAAATGGATGTTAAAACTGCTTTCCTCCATGGTGACTTGTATGAAGAAATTTATATGGAGCAACCGGAAGGTTTTGAAGTCAACGGTAAAGAGAATTATGTTTGCAAATTGAAGAAGAGCTTATATGGTTTGAAACAAGCTCCCAGGCAGTGGTACAGGAAGTTTGGTTCTTTTATGAGTTAGCAGGGCTTCAAGAAGACTTCTTCAGACCATTGTGTTTTTGTGCAAAAGTTCTCTGATGGTGACTTTATTATTATGTTGCTTTATGTTGATGACATGCTTGTTTTTGGTCATAATACTTGCAGGATTTAGAAGTTGAAGCAAGAGTTGAGTAAGTCTTTTGCTATGAAAGACTTAGGACCAGCAAGGTAGATTCTTGGCATGCAGATTGTCCGTGATAGAAAGGCCAAGAAATTTGTATTATCACAAGAGAAGTACATTCAGAAAGTACTTCCCAGATTCAGCATGGACAAAGCTAAGGTTGTCAGTACACCTTTAGCTATGCACTTCAAATTGAGCATGAAACAGTGTCCTTCTAGTGATGATGAGAAGGAAAATATGAAGAAAGTTCCTTATGCTTCAGATGTTGGTAGTTTGATGTATGCGATGGTTTGTACAAGATCGGATATTGCTTACGCTGTTGGAGTTGTTAGCCGTTTTCTTTCTAGTCCGGGAAAAGAACATTGGAATGTTGTGAAGTGGGTTATGAGATATCTTTGTGGCACTTCTAGTCTGAGTTTGTGTTTTGGTACAGGGAAGCCTATTCTTTGTGGTTATACTGATTCAGACATGGCTGGTGATGTTGATACTCGCATCGAGAAGGGAAAGTATAGACTTGGGTATTCTTCCGCTGTTATCCTGTCAGACATTCTTTGTTAGTGCCTTGTCTTTTCCAGCAGAAACAAAGTAACAAACTAATAAAGAAAGTAAGAGAGAAAATAAGAGTGAGTGCTCAAGTAAAGAGTGTTATTGAAGCAAGCAACAATTATAAGTAAGACCGAAGCGGGTTCTTACAAATCAAGAAAAATCTAGAAGATTACGAAGTTGTAGAGAATTGAAGAAAAATCTTTAGAATGAGTATTCTAAAGATAATAGTCTAGAAATGTTCTAGAAAAGATAGCTAGGAATATTCTATAATAGAGTAGCAGATATCTCTCTATACTCTTCCATCACCACCTATAAATAGAGGTGGTCCATTTGAGTTGTAAGCAACTAATAAAGAAGGAACCAAGCAAGAAACAAAGTAACAAATCAATTAAGAAAGTAAGAGAGTAAACAAAAGTGAGTACTCAAGTAAACAATGTTGTTGAAGCAAGCTATAAGTGTGAGTAAGACCAAAGCGAGTTCTTACTTTGATATAATAAAATTCAAGTAGTGAGTAGTGCCCGTGGTCTCCAAACAACAATATTCAACACATTTATCCTCTTAAGGTATGTTTTCGAACCATTTCACACGATAACTTGATTCCCCCCTTTTACAACTTCATTCACTACCTGGATGAGAACACTCTGCAGAGAACTGGATCCTTGCATTTGTGAGGATCGTTCAAACACCCGAAAACCCATCAATATGTTAAAGCTATTTTTGTCTTCATTTTCTCTAATTCTTGCTATTTTTTTTAAAAAAACTTTAAAAGTAAATGTTCATTTGATATTAAGAACACAAGTGAAAAGAAAAACGTTTCTTGTGCATTGGGTAATTAATATTTATTCTAAAAGAGTATTTTGTATATTAACCTAAAAAATGGAAAGATTGTAATTAAAAAAAGAAGAAGATAGAATTCACAAACAAAATGAAAAACAAAATGGTTTAAGTATTGAGAAGGTTAACATTAAGTTAAGAAGATTTATATTTGACTAAAACTAGAACGTTCAAATTATTATATTTTATGATAAATGATTGTACTTTATATTTGACTAAATAAATATTTTATAATATTTTGATTTTGTATAGAGGTAAAATAGTAAATTAATTTTTAAATTTTTTTGTTTTTGCTTTTAATAATACTAGTTCTTGAATACGTGTGTTGAGGAAAAAACTGAGCAAATACAAGAATTTCAAAGAAGACAGAGAAAAACGAGTCAGCTAATTAATATAAAACAAATTCGAAAATTAAAAATGCAAACAATGAACAACAAAGAGCAATATAAACAAAAATTATTAAAAGCAAAACAGAGGTCTGCACAACCTAAAAGGAAAGTTAAATGAAGAAACTAACATAAAAAAATATACATTTACCTAAAATTTTGAGCATTTTAAAGAACAAAGCATGAGAAAATGGTCAAAAGCGGATTCACCGTTGAGAACATTAACCCCAAAAAGAGAAATATTGTGGTGTTGTAACAGCGGCATTATCCCTTCTATTTATTTGAATTATGCAACAAGAAAAGTAAGTCTAATTTATATCCGAATTTCAATTACACACTTTAATTTTACAGGAGTTCTATTACCCTTTTGAGTTGTCTAAAACTGAAATAATTACAATCTTAAAAAGCCACAATTCCATCTATACTGATCTGTAAATTTCAACTGTTCGACACATGAAAATTTAATGAACTTGTTTATTTTTTTTAATCTTCTTATAATTTCTTTCCCTTTTTTCTATACTCCAATTTCTTCAAATCCTAAAGCAACTTCTTCTCTCAATTTCTTCAAATTTCTGAAGTAACTTCACCATTACTTTAAACATCAAAGTCAAAAAAATTGGATTATGACGAACAAGAGAGATATGAGAGGACGGGTGGGAGCATTTTTGCTGGTCTTTTGGATTTCGCCAGAGGCTGCGACAATTGTGGCGTTTCAACGGTAGTATTGGAGAGAGGAAAATTTAAAAAAATGGAGGGGAGAGAAAGAGAGAGGAAGAACAAATGTAAATTCTCTTGGGGAAAATGAGGAAAAAACATGTAATTGATTGCTTGAGATTTGAGATTGATAATTAAAAGATCTATAAATTTTAAAAATAAAATCTTATTTGGGAGTTCAATTGGGTTTTATGAAAACCTAATTTGATTTTTTTTCAAATATAATTCAAATCCCATTTTTGGTTGATATAAATACATCTCATTTTACTTTAATTTGATTTGACTGGTTTATAAAAATTTGTTATATGAGAGTTTGAAAGCTAATGTGAAATGTCTTGCCACGAACCGAGGGTTCTCCCTAACTTTTAGGGGGAATTTCGGGTCGTGACAGACTTGGTATCAGAGCATAAGGTTATGGGAAATAGTTTAAGGTCTAGAAAGTCTCACAGGCCACATCTAGTAGTATCTTGGTCATTGGTGAATCAGCAATGGGGAATCCGGTGAAGATGGTGGTGGCAATGACGGTTTAGAGATGGTAAATGGTGGAGGAATTTGATCTTTATTTGCTATGGAAAAGAAGGACAATAAATAAAAAAATAAATAAAAAAATAAAAAATATATATATTTATAAAAAAGACATTAAAATAAAGTTTTAATATTTATTTTTTGTGTTCACTCTCTCAAAGAGAGTGAAATACATTCACTTTATCATTTAAGCATTTAGGGAGATAATTATCTCAGTTTGAGATAGTTTTGTTTGGGGGGAGGGGGGGGGGGAGGGGGGAAGTGATAAAACTCCCATAAAATTAAAGTATATAGTTAAAAAATTGAATATAAATTGAAAGGCTTTGAACCATTTTCTCAACAAAACATTATAATAAATTGACAATGGACCAAAGGCTAAAGCTATTGATTTTATAGAAGGTAAAAGGATATGCAAAGTTTTTTTAACATATTCAAGCTAAAAAAAATAGAAAACAAAAGAAATTTTTAATATATATGACACCTAAAGAATTAAAGTATAACTCTTAGAATTCAGATAGTAATACTAAAATATTATTATTTGATTAAATATTTAATCATTTTAATAATGATAATTTAATTTCAAAATTAGAATCTTCCCACCTTCAATAATATGTATAAATAGATAGATAGAGCCAACAAGACAAGCCACTATCACATCATTATACAATAATACCAAAAGCAATCTAATTGGTACATTAAATTAGTACTACTTTCGTTTTCATGGAAACTCATGTCATTCCCATTGCTAAGAACGTGTACAAAGAAAATGTATAAAAAATTAGCTCCAGCCCTTTGCTTTTCAACTGTGTGGAATCAAAGTTCAATTCCTCTCGAATTCTCAAAGACATCGGGTGTGTTTGGTACGAAAGGAAAATATTTTGTAGAAAAAGTTTTTGTGAAAAATAAGTAGTAGATTTCTAACTTATTTTTTTCATATTTGATTGGTATGTAAAAAATATTTTTGTGAAAAGCTTTTTAGTGTTTGATTTATGAATAAAAAATATTTTTGATAAATATTTTTTCTAACTAAAGTACAAAACTTAATTATTTTTTTGAGGGGGGGGGGAGGGAGAGGGAGGATATAGGGAGGGTAGAGGTGAAAAATAAAATTTTGAAGTTGAATATATTATTAAAAATAAATTTAAAATTTTTTTGGGGTAGAGATGAGTGGTGGGGTCGACGGTAGGGTTAAAGAATGAAATTTTGAAGTTGAAAATATTTTTTAAAAGACAAGCTTAATTCTTTTTTTTTTGGGGGGGGGGGGGGGAGGGGGGAGAGGAGTTGGGGGGGGGGGATGAGATGTTGAGGGTAGGGGTGAAATAATGAATATTTGAAGTTGAAATATTTTTTTAAAAACAAACTTAATTTTTGTATTTTGGGAGGTAGGGGGTGGCTGTAGTGGGGGAAGGGTGGAGGATTGAGGTGAAAAAATAATTTTTAAAAAACAAACTTAATTTGGGGGGGGGGGGGAGGTAGAGACAAAATAAATTAATTTTTTCAATAAAAAAATTATAAGTTAAGTTGTAACAGAATTTTAAAAGATATTTTTTTAATCTTTTAAGAAAAGTCATTTTTCTTAAATTTGATAAAAATGAATAGATTTAAAAAAAATAATACAATCAAAAATTAAAAAATTAAAAAATATTTTTCGAAGAATACTTTCTTTCAGACAAACACATCATTTGTCAAAGTGATGTGTATGTCTATCCCCCGGATAATCTCCACGGAAGGCACTGCACAATTTCAAATAAACATTAGTCTCTTCTACCTTATTTTTTTTTAAATTTTGTTCTTGCTTATATGTTACGTACTAAGGGAAATCCCGTTTCAGTATGGAGTCAATATTTATTATTATTTTATAAGATTATTGTACTTAATATTAGAATAAAGTTATGTATGTTATAAACAATTTGTGTTACAGTGAATGTCTAATTATGTGGATTCCTAGTAGGATATGGTTAGGAATCCTACTTGGGGACCAAGTAAGGTATTCCCTATAAATAAAGGTTTTCCTTCATTGTAAATAAGATTTGTGAAAAATCTGTGAATCCTGAATATTTCAAGAGAAATAAGAAGTCTTTTCTCTTCTCCCTACTTTCTACTTCTTCTAAATTTATATAGTTTCATAACACGTATCAGCACGATTGTTCTATTCTTAAAGAATTATGAAGAAGACGGGAAAAGTGCAAAAAGATATCTTGCATACCTTATGCAATAAGGTTCTTATATCTTCAAGGTAGGATTTATCTTTATGTTATAATTATTTATGTAACAAATCTGGAGGTACCATCTAAAGTAAGTATTTAAAGAGACTTGTTGACTCTTTATACGTATAATTTTAACCGACTGGGAAGAGAATTACATAATTTATTTTAATAATTAAATAAGCACAATTTAGTGAAAGATATGTTTTCAATCTTTATATGAGGTACGTGATCTATTAAACTATATCTATTAACTGTTAGTGTTGATTATAAGAAATCAATATTCTCAATTTTGTGTGTAATTATAATATGTGATCATATTAATGATCATCAAAAGTGATGAAATTACAATTATTTTAAAGGCTTGAGGTTGAGCCTCATTGTGGGCAAGACGATAAATTTAAGTTTTATCGCACCAAAAGAATAAAACGATGGATTTATGTCCAATCGCACTAAGAGGGTAAGATATCAGGTATCTTGATGATTTGTGATGAAAGATGTTGGATTCAAGTCCCTATTGATTTATTACATAAAACGTTGGGTTTGAGTCTCAATGCACCATATTGATGATATTATGTTGAATAAGGGAAATAATGAGTTATTGATAAAATTAGTCATGAAATATATCTCGTTAAAGCAGATCCATTCCCTAAAGTGAATGTGATAGTCGTGCATATACGTCTGAAAGAAGACAAGTGATTGAATAATGCACATAAATATAGAATGAGGTACTAAATCTATCATAATTTGATATGCAGATGTTTGTGTTCCATTCATCAAGAATGAGAACTTTTAATAAATGCTAAAAATATAAATTCATTCTTTAAAGGGAATGAGGTGTAAGCCCCCATGCCAGGCATGATAAAGACTGTGACCTTGTTCTATGATGTGGTATCACCAAGAATGTCTCTAAGAAGACATGTATTATTGAAAAATTTCATGTTGAATGTTCAGGCTTGTATTGAACAAGAATTAATGCAATTGAGGCACATTCTATGGTAAATAAGAAGTTTACTAATTCCAATACTTTCTTAGTTTGAACGATTGTCTGGGACATCGTTAGTCTATAATGTTAGACGAATTATGGAAAGTTAAAATGGACATCCATGGAAGAACCTAAAAATTCTTTTAAATGGTGAGTTTTCTTGTAATGATTGTTAGCAAGGCAATCTAATTGTGAGACCATCATAACGAAAGTTGAGATTGAATTCTCTGCGTTCTAGGAATGTATACAGATATTTGTGGACCTACTCATCCACTTAGTGGATTGTTTAGATATTTAATGGTCCTAATAAATGTTTGTTGTATATGGTCTCATGTGTGTCTATTATTATCTCGTAACTTGATGTTTGCAAAAATGTTGGCACAAACAATATATTTACATGCACAATTTTTTTCAGATTAGTTTATTCAAAGATGGAATCACGACTCACATAAAGGGTAAAATAATTGAGAAGAAATAAATCTGAAAACTACTCTTGGCGTAATAAAATTGATATTTAGTCATATAATAGTAAATCAGAAACTTACTAAAGCAAAAAACACATGACATAGTAAACTTGGAGTTTACGAGTACCAATAATTTTATTAGTTGGCATTAATAATTTGGTCATCCCAAAGATGTGCATACTAAGTAATGGACATAAATTGAAAAACTATAAGATTCTTCCAGAATTCTTTACGTTGCTTGTTCTCTTGATAAAGTTGATTGGATCAACTAAAGTTGGGACTAAATCCCTAAATTCTGAAAAGTATAAAAGGTGAATATGGGACCATTCACCTATCATGTGATATGATAAAAAGATGCATCTATAAGATAATCACATGTGTTTTTGTTGTCAACCTGTAGTTTGACATTCACAAAATTGTTTGTGCAAAAATAATCGAGTTAAGAACACAATTTGAGAATATGTAATCAAGACAATTTATCTTCATAATATTGATAAATACTCAAGATGATGTGACACTAAATGTCTCAAATAGTAAAATCGTTGTTTATGAAAATAAAGTTTCATATGTCGATATGAAATACGATATTGCATATAAAAGTAATTGTACGCATCAGACTGATAAATTATGATCAAATTTTCTTTCAATTGATTTATTGTCGGGGACCAAATATTTTTCATCTGATTATTTTGACATATGGTATATAATCAATGAATATACAATTATGCACAAAGATTAATTCTCCAAAATATTGAGATATATGTTAGTTTGTCTAACATAAGGGGGAGACTAGAAGCAACACAAGAGTTGTAAATACATCTATTGAATGTCCCTTAAGAATAAAGTATATGATATGCATGAATCATGATAGAATAATCAATTCTAAATAAAATAATCCTTGAAAAATGGGGAGGATCAAAGAATCAAAATGATCATAATAAGGAGACAATGTGCTCTTGGAGAGCCTACGACATAACACTTTATGAAACCTCATGAGAGGGGTATCTACCCAAAAATAATGAAGTGATGAGATCTCAATAAGTTTTGTCGTATTGTGAATCGATACAAAATGATATATCGTTCACGATATCTTTGATAGAATAGCGCGCAATATTGTAAAAGATTATCAGGATATGAATTCTACATCTATTAAAGCATACTTGTGTAGAAATAATTATCAAGTTAAAAGTGGAATGATGCATCTTGGTAAGCGTAAAGCTCATTTGACTTGCAATCTAGGCACTAGAAGATGTCATACATCTAATATTGAATGTTGTTACTTGACAAAATTGATATGAAAATATACAATGGGTTCAAAATCTAAAGCATATACAAGTTTTTGGAAAACTTGTTTATCATCCTCATAAGGATTAAATAGATTTAAAATGCATAGAGCATATACAAGTATTATTATGCAAGTTGATGACTAGAATTGAAAATCTTGGCAATAGATTATTTGCTTAAAGAAGTTGTAAGGAACATGTAGAAATCTTTGATCTTGAAGGAAAGATTCATAAAAGTAGATAGAAGAAAACATATTTCGTCAAGTTTTTTCTACTCATGAGCTCCCAAGAATGGTGATATCAACATGCAAGAGGTATGTTCAAGTAACATTATTGTTGATTTATTCACCAAGTCTCTATCAACTACAACTTTCAAGAAGATGATGCACAAGCTTGGAAAACGAAGATTCTCGTCTCTGAAATGATGTTCTCATAAGGGGGAGTTAATACGAGATGTACTCTTTTTCCCTCACAAGGTTTGGTCCCATTGGGTTTTCCTTCTAAGGTTTTTAATGAGGCATCCACAATGCTTATTATTAGATATGTGTACTCTTTTTCCTTCACTAGATTTTTTTCCCACGGGGTTTTATCTAGTAAGGTTTTAATGAGGCACATAATTTATCGACATTCAAGGGAGAATGTTATAAGCAATTTGTATTATAGTGAATGTCTAATTATGTGGAGTCCTAGTAGGACATGGTTAGGAATCCTACTTGTGGACCAAGTAAGATTTTCCCTATAAATAAAGGGTTTTCTTTCATTGTAAATAATATTTGTGAAAAATCTATGAATCCTGAATATTAAAGAGAAATAAGAAGTCTTTTCTTTTCTCCCTAATTTCTTCTTCTTCTAAATTTATATTGTTTCATAACAATGTATAATTTTTATTTTGGTACAAATATATATTATTTGTTGATGTTTTAATTAAAGGTTAAAGTTTGAACATTTAATTATCTAAAAGAAAAGTAAATAACACCAAAGATGTATTTAACAATAATTGATTCTCACTCAAGAATAATGACATAAACCTTCATTGAAAAAGAGTCTAAATTATTATCTTTTTTCATTTTTTTTATATAATATTATTTTTCAATTATGAATAAAGTTTCATTATTTTTATTTAAAAATAATTAGATGTTAAGTATCTTATTTGATCTATGTTTTGTACATTAAAAACTATAGTTATAATTCCAAATATGTCAATGGAAAAATTATTATTATTTTCCAGAATTTTTATTTTTTGTAATCTTGCTCTATTATTCATAACTCCATCTTAATTATTAAAAAATAATTGAATTATTCTTTAATAAGTGCTCAATCTTTATTCTTACAAGACTCCACAATTTCATTTATTCATTTTTTATTCAACTCTTAAGTTAGAGACTATTCATCAAATAGAATCCTTATTTATCTAATTCAGTTTGATCCTTAAAGAAAGTGATCATAGCTCATAATACTCTTTATTCGTTGTCACTCACCTTTTTAAACAGGGACAGAGGTACAATGTTAAATGGGTTCGGACGAAACCATTAATTTTTGTGTAGGTCCTATATATGTACTAAAAAATCATGTACAAATATATGCAAACCCACATCCAACAAAGGCGTATGGCAAGCGCGAGCAGCTCTAATTCTTAGGTTTGGGGGTTCGGGCCTCACTAGTAGCTATACATTTTTTTATGTAATTCAATTTTTTCTAAATTTTTTATTTTAATTTATGTATATATATATATATATATATATATATATATATATATATATATATTTATAAATCCTATTCAAACAATGAAATAGAAAATTGATAATTGAAGATAATAATAATAAAAGAAGTAGTAGCATACTCCAAAACAACATCTGACAATGAATTTCAAAATAGATAATTGTAAGTAACAAAAACATAGTGTCATATTCTAAAACAACATCTCACTATTGATTTCTTTTGAAGCATTCAATATAACATTAAATCCCAAATTTATTTTCTAAAGTTAGGGTTCTAAATTTTACTAGCTACTTCATTGCTATTGCTTATGGTCAAAGTGCAGAACTCTGCCCTAGAATGTACTATTTACCCTTCGCAGTTCCTTTTCGGCTCTCCCTTTTTTTTTATTTGTCTTTAAATTGTATAACGATTTATTTAAAGATCTTATTTATAATCTTTGATTTTAAGACTATTCCAAATATTAATAATTGATTATATTAATTAAGTTATTGTTTGCTTCTCGAAATATAACTTTCAATACAAGAGTGGCTCAAAGGTCAAGCAAGTAAAACCTTCCATTAAGTCCCAGTAATATTAATCGTGAATTTAATAATTTAAATTTTACTTAAAATAATTTTAAAGTTACAAAAAAAATGCATTGTGTGTGTGTAATGATATTGATCTAATATATTATTCTATTTTAAAATTTTCGAACCCACAAACATCAAATATTTGCTCCGCCTATACTTTTGAGCTATGAAGATTGTAATTGTTCTATCAATGAGGGTGACACACAAAAATACTGAATTTTTGACTCCTCAATCATGACAATCACCATATAAAATTTATTTCAAGGAAAATATTATTGAGTATACAAACAAAAACTCAAGTTCACGAACTTAAATGCTACATCAGGAAAAATAATGCAGAAGGTCTTTGACCAATTTCACATATTTATATGCTAATTTAATCATTTAAAAATTATTTAAATATAAATTTATTAAATGGTTTGAATTATATTAAATTAATAAATATATTAGTCCAAATAAATATTATAGATTAATATAATTGATTTAATTATTTAAATTCAGATAAATATAAATTTAATTAAAGTCCACTCCATCAAGCCCATATGATATTTCACTTAAATCTGGTTGCTCGAAGGGAGTCCTATTCCAATCGCAACTCCTCTATTCTAAAACTATATATAGGGGTCTCATAATTCATAAAAGGAACCAAGAATTCTACACAAGAAGCTATATAAAGTTCATAGATCAAAAGTCATAAATTTCTCTACAAGTTCAAGGATTCAAGAATTCAAGTATTCAAGTTCAAGATTTGAAGAAGTCAAGATCAAGTTCAAGAACGATCAAAATCAAGACCACCGGATTCAAGATCAAGCTACAAGCCCTTTAATTCAACTAGAAAGTCAAGATCAATACAAGGTTCAAATCCAAGATCAAGTTCAAGACCACCAGATGAGAACTAGCTTCAAGCCCTTGAATTCAACTAGAAAGTCAATATCAAGATAAAGTTCCAGTTCAAGTCGAAGATTAAGTTCAAGAACTATCAAGATCAAGACCACTGGATTCAAGATTAAGCTCCAAGCCCTTGAATTGAACTACAAAGTCAAGATAAATTCAAGTTCAAGATCAAGTTTAGGAACGATCAAGATCAAAACCATCAGATTCAAGATCAAGCTCCAAGCCCTTGAATTCAACAAAAAAGTCAAGATTAAGATAAAGTCCAAGTCCAAGAAGAAGTCAAGATCAAGTTCAAGAACGATCATGATCAAGACCAAATTCAAGATCAAGCTCCAAGCCCTTGTACTCAACTAGATAAAGTTCAAGTTCAAGATCAAGTCCAAGTCGAAGTTCAAGTTCAACTCCAAGATCAAGATAGAGATCAAGATCTAGATAAATCCCAAGTTCAAGATCAAACTTTAACCCTTGAAATTATATTTGAAAAGGCAAATTCAGAGGAATCATACAGATTGTAACACTCGCACTTGAAAGAATAAATCGATTGTTGCTATAATTTTGCGTTCTTGATTATTGTTTTCTCGACGCGAATTTTATTGTCTACAAATTCTGACACGCCCTGTGGGACCATCTCTACCTCTCATCTAAACTTTTCAAGCATCAATAAATAGCAAAATGTCTTCCTCTATAGAAGAACAACTAGCAACCTTAACTAAAGCAATTGAAGGTCTGACAAAGTGCACACACGAACAAGATGCTTGACTTTCTAAGCTAACAAATAAGATGTATAACATGATTGAAAGAAGATCAAGTCAATCACCTCTTAAGTTTTCTAAAATTCAAGATGAAGGAGAGTCTTGCGTAAAGCAAACAAAGATCAAAGAGATTCTTTTCTCAGATGAAGGTTTGATTCCAGTTGATCAATTAAAGAACTTTATCTTAGAGGCTATCGAAGACAAATATGAGTCTTCGTCCAAATTTTCATCCATATATGCAAAGTCATATACACAAAGGATTAATAACTTGAAAATTTCTGAGGGTTATCAACCTCCCAAGCTTTAACAATTTAATGTGAAAGGAAATTCCAAACAACATATAGCACACTTTATTGAGACTTGCAATGCTTCTGGGACGTATGGTGATTATCTTGTTAAAGAGTTCGTTCAATCTCTCAAAGAAATTGCCTTGGATTGGTACATAGATCTTCAACCTAATTCTATAGATAGTTGGGAGCGATTAGAGCAAGAGTTCCTTAATTGTTTCTATAGCACGTGACATGTAGTTATTATGATGGAACTTGCAAAGGCTCGTCAAGGTGAGGATGAGTTAGTTGTTGACTTTATTAATCGCTGGAGAAGTCTGAGCCTTAACTACAAAGATTGCCTTAGTGAAAATTCTAGCATTAAAATGTGCATCCAAGGTATGAATTGGGGTCTTCACTACATTTTTCAAGGATCAAATCTCAATACATTTGAAGAGTTAGCAACTTGTGCACATGACAAGGAATTAAGCATGACTTTAAGAGAACATCAACAATCTCTTGTCTATGGACCTCATGAAGATAAAGATATAGAAGAACTCCAAATTAGGGGCAAGTCAGCATCCGACGATGACTTTTTAACAGTCCATGTATATCTAGACGCTCCTTAACGCATGAGCTTAAACTGCAAGTTACAATGCTCCTTGAAACACGAGCTTAAACTATATATCACTTAAGTCTTCAAGTTGAAATGCTTCTTGAAACACGAGCTTAAACTGTATGTCACTTAAATTTTTAAGTTTCATTTAAATCTTCAAGTTGAAATGCTCCTTGAAAAACGAGCTCAAACTGTATGTCACTTAAATCTTAATGTTTGACTTAAATCTTCAAGTTGAAATGCTCCTGGAAATACGAGCTTAAACTGTATACCACTTAAATCTTCAAGTTGAAATGCGCCTTGAAACACGATCTTAACTGTATGTCTCTTAAATCTTAAAGTTCGACTCAAATATGCAAGTTTAAATACTCCTTAAAATACGACTTTAAGTTGTATCTCACTTAAATATGCAAGTTAGAGTTAAATTTTGAAGTTGAAATGCTCATTGAAACACGAGCTTAAAATATATGTCACTTAAATCTCAAGTTTGAGTAAAATGTTCAAGCTGAAATGATCCTTGAAATACAAGCTTAAACTGTATGTTTCTTAAATCTTCAAGTTTGATTTGAATCATCGAGTTAAAATTCTCCTTGAGACACGAGTCTAAACTATATATTGTCAAGCTCTTTAAATTTGAGCTAAATCTTTGAGTTAAAATGCTCCTTAAGGTACGAGCCTAAACTACATGTCACTCTTGGCCCGCAAGAGTATAAACTGTTAGGATCGAATTTACACACACACACTAGATGAATGAAGAACACAAGAACTTTCAAGAGAAAGAGATGAGAGATCTAGAAAGAGAAAGAGAAAACCCAATATTTCGTGGTAAAACCCTGTAAGTAAACTTCCACGGCAGTGAGGTATATTTATATTAATAAATCAGAGTATTTTTGGTTACAGAGAATAAATAGGAAAACCTAAAATAAAGAATAAATAGGAAAGCCTAAAATAGAGATTAAGTAGGAAAACCTAAAATTAATCAGGCTCCACTACCTAACAATTCTTCCACTTGGAGACTGACTCAGTCATCCAAAAAATACATTCTCAAAAAAATCTCTTCATCATCAACATCTTTACCGCACCGCAACATCTGTAGCAACAACTACAGAAGACCAACCGAGGTTATACATAACCTCAGTTTCCCAACATCAACACATTTCGTCAACATTTCCGTCGGGTTCTTTGCACCCTCTATCTTCTCCAAGCACATATCACCATCCTCCACTGCCCTACGAGTGAAATGGTATCGCCTTCTGATGTGCTTTGTCTTCGAATGATAGACTGGATTTTTCACCAAATGTATAGCACTCTGGCTATCTGAGTAAAGAATCTTCTCGCTTTGCTTCTTGCCCAATTACTCAAGATAATCTGCCAGCCATATAATCTCTTTCCCAGCTTCAGCTATTGCTACATACTCAGCTTCAGTAGATGAAAGAGAAACACACTTTTGAAGCCTGGACATCCAATTCACTACTGTTCCACCTATGGTGTAAATGTACGCGGATGTACTCTTGCTCGAGTCAACATCCCCACCAAGATCAGCATCCACAAAACCTTGTAGAGTCACCTTGCCTTTGCCAAAACAAAGTGAAGTACTGGATGTACCTCTCAGATATCTCAGAAGCCACTTCATAGCTTCCCAATGCTCTTTCCCAGGGTTCGCCATGTACGTGCTAACTACTCCCACTGCATGTGCTATATCAGGTCTAGTGCAGACCATAGCATACATCAAACTACCAACTGCTGAAGCATATGGAACAAGTGCCATGTGATCACGCTCCTCGGTAGTCTTGGGTGACTGCTCCTTTGACAATTTAAAGTGATTTGTCAATGGAGTAGTCCTGGGTTTAGCATCATTAACCCTGAATCTGCTCAACACCTTATCAATGTAAAACTCCTGAGATAGATTTAAAGTGCAAGCAGGTCTATCCCGAGAAATCTTCATCCCCAAAATCTGCTTTGCTGAACCCAAATCTTTCATCTCAAACGCTGCAGACAACCTTGTCTTCAGATTGTTAATCTCTCTCATACTAGATCCTGCAATCAACATATCATCCACATGCAAGAGTAGAAAGACATATGAATCAATGTATTTCTTGAAGTAACAACAAGGATCCTTTTCAGCTTTGCAGAATCCACTCTTGGTCATGAAGGAGTCAAACTTCTTGTACCACTGCCTTGGTGCTTGCTTTAGTCCATACAAGCTCCTAGTGAGCTTGCACACCATGTGTTCCTTGCCTGGAACCACAAATCCTTCCGGTTGCTGCATATAGATCTCTTTGTCCAGATCTCCATGTAAAAATGCTGTTTTTACATCCATTTGCTCTAGATGCAAATTTTCTGATGCAACAATACTCAACAGAATTCGAATAGAGGTTAACTTCACAACAGGAGAGAATATTTCAGCATAATCAATACCTTTCCTTTGTGAATATCCTTTAACCACTAAATAAACCTTGAACCTTCTTTTGCCATCTAGTTCAGTCTTGATTCTGAACACCCACTTCTTCAGCAAAGCTCTCTTCCCTGCAGGTAACTCAGTCAACACCCATGTGTCATTCTTCTCAAGTGACCTCATCTCATCATCCATGGCTTGCTCCCACTTGATCGAATCCTCCACCTGTAGGGCCTCCCTCATCAAAAGACTCTGGTTCCCCCTCATAAGTCAGTAATAGATAGTGTAATGAAGGTGAATACCTATCTGGTGCCCTGATGGATTTGGATGATCTCCTTAACACCTGCTCAGGTGTAACTTTCTCCACTTAAGATTCTTCAGTAGGAGTTGGTTGATTATCTGCTTCGACATCTTTGGGGTTACTCTTCTCCAACTCAACCTCAACTCCCACTTGCTTTGTAATCTCTAGAATCTTCTGCTCTCTGTCCTTGTACAGAACAGACTCATCAAATGTCACGTCACAATGTCTCAGGATCTTTCTGTTCTTGTCATCCCAAAACCTGTAACAAAACAAATCAGAACCATATCCTATGAAGTAACACTTCACATCCTTGGCATCAAGCTTGTCTCTCTTTTCTGGATCAACATGAACATAAGCAGTGCAACCAAAAGTCCTCAAGTGTGAGTACTTGAGTTCTTTTCCTGTCCACACCTCCTCTGGAATCTTAAACCCTAAAGGAACTGATGGTCCCCTGTTGATCAAGTATGCGGCTGTGCTCACAGCATCTGCCCAAAGTGTTTTGGGCAGCCCACAGTGTATCCTCATACTCCTTGCACGCTCATTCAATGTTCTGTTCATCCTCTCAGAAATTCCATTCCGCCTTGCCTTACCGGGAACTGTTCTCATCAATCTAATTACCTCAGCTGCAGAGAATGCCTTGAACTCTGATTTGTCATACTCTCCTTCATTGTTAGACCTTAGGCATTTGACTTTCAAACCGGTCTGATTCACAACTTCAGCTTTCCACTTCTTGAAAGTTTCAAACATATCTGACTTATGCTTCACGAAGTAAACCCATACCTTCCTGCTAAAATCATCAATGAAGGTAACATAGAATCTAGATCCTCCAAGTGATGATACTGGAGATGGTCCCCAAACATCTGTATGGACCATTTCCAACCACACTTTCTTTGGCTCTCTAGGAGTCTTTGTGAAGCTTACTCTTTTCTGTTTGCCCATAACACAACTCTCGCAAAGACCCATATCAACAGACTTTTGACCCTCTAATACTCCTTTTGCAACCAGCATCTTCATTCCTTTAGTACTCATGTGTCCAAGTCTGTTGTGCCACAGACATGAACCGGATGCACCTTCAGCAACAGCGGCCATGTTTATACACCCTGCAGTGGTGTACAAGGTTCCAGATTTGGTGACATGAGCTACTACCATAGCACCTTTCACGATCTTCCGCGAACCTTTCCCAAACACTGCTGCATATCCCGTGCTATCCAACTGACCAACAAAAATCAGATTTTTCTTGATCCCAACAATATATCTGACATCCTCCAATGTCCACTGGTTTCCCGAGGTTGTCTTTATGCAAACATCCCCCTTTCCTTCAATCTCTAAGCCTTTATTGTCATCAAGATATACTTTTCCAAAATTTCCAGATTTGAAGTTTTGGAACAACTCCTTGCTTGGAGACGAATGGAAAGATGCACCAGAATCCAAAATCCAGGATTCAACCGGGCTGTTCACACTAAGGATTAGAGCATCCCCAATGTCCTCTGCTGAATTTACAGAATCATTGTCATCTCCAAATTTCTGATTCTGTTTTTTCTTTGGCTTTGTACAGTTCGTCCGAAAGTGCCCTTTTTCTCCACAGTTCCAACAAGTCACATTTGATCTGTTCAGTGATTTTCCTCGATTCTTTGATTTTGATCGACCATGGTGATTTTGGACTTTCGTCTTACTTCTACCCCTTCGATCAACGCTGAGAGCACTCCCCGATGAATCTCCGATTTCTCGTTTGCGAATACTTTCGCTAAGAACAACATCACGGATTTCATCAAACTTCAGTTTCTCAGATCTATGGGAACGGCTAATCGCAGCAACAACAGTATCCCAAGACTCGGGCAGAGATGACATCAAAATCAACGCCTTAATTTCATCTTCGAAATTAATATCCACAGAATTGAGTTGACTCACAATCATATTGAACTCGTTTATATGATCAGAAACGCATCCAGTTTCAGACATCTATAAATTGAACAATCTACGCATCAAATATACCTTATTCATAGCCGATGGTTTTTCATACATATTTGATAGTGCCTTCAACAGACCGGACATAGTCTTCTCCTTCACGATGTTGAACGCCACGTTTATTGACAAAGTCAACCGGATCACCCTAGAGCTTGGCGATCCTTGAGTTTCCACTTCTCCTCCGTCATGGATTCCGGCTTCACCCTGGTCAACGGTTCGTGAAGATCTTTCTGGTACAGATAATCTTCGATCTGCATCTTCCAGAAACTGAAATAGGATCCATCAAACTTCTTGATTCCAAGCTTTGAACTATCTATCTTCAGTGATCGTGTTGAATCTCCTTAGCTTTGATACCAGTTGTTAGGATGGAATTCACGCACACACACTATATGAATGAAGAACACAAGAACTTTCAAGAGAAAGAGATGAGAGATCTAGAGAGAGAAAGAGAAAACTCAATATTTCGTGGTAAAATCCCGTAAGTAAACTTCCACGCCGGTTAGGTATATTTATATTAATAAATCAGGGTATTTTTTGTTACAGAGAATAAATAGGAAAACCTAAAATAGAGAATAAATAGGAGAGCCTAAAATAGAGAAGAAATAGGAAAACCTAAAATTAATCAGGCTCCACTACCTAACATAAACTGTGTACGAAATAACCATTAAAAAAGACACTCAGTCCCCCAAAACTACGTTGTGACTTGATCCTCTTCACTTAGGTACGTAGGCTCTTAGAACCATATTCTAAGTTCAGTTGCATGAATGTAAAAAAAACACGTGTTCCCACTTAGATGTCACATGATTATTAAAGATATAAGTATTTTATTTTATCTTTTGTCTCATCAAACGTTGGACTTGTACGAAGTATTGATTGGTCAATAGATGGGGGCAAACCCTTGTAAAGTATGAGTTTCTTTAACAACATGCTTGAAGTTTCTTTAAAATTGATGTTTTTTAAAATCATCTAGGTCTACAAGATAAAGTCTTAAAATCTTCAAAGTAGTGTTTTGATTCTTTAAGTCTAAAATTAAAGTCTTTGAATTCTTTTCTGCAAGATGAAGCCTTATAATTCTTTTCTTCAAGTTGAAGTCTTCATATTCTTCAAGTCTTAAAAGTTGAAGTCTTCAAATTCTTTAAGTCTGTAAGTCTTCAAATCCTTCAAGTATCGTGAGTTGAAATATGTAAATCTACAAGTTGGAGTCCGAAAAAAAAATCTCTTAAGTCTCTAGGTTGAAGTCTTTAAACTCTTCAAGTATGCAAGTTGAAGTCTTTAAATTCTCTAAGTTGAAGTCTTCAAATTCTTCAAGTATTCAAGTCGAAGTCTTCAATTTTTTAAAGTTTACAAGCTGAAGTCTCTAAATTATTTAAGTTTGTAAGTTGAAGTCTTCAAGTTCTTTAAGCGTGCGATTTGAAATCTTAAAGTCTGCAAGTTGAGGTCTTCAAATTTTTCGAAAAGTTAAAGTCTTTGAATCCTTTAAGTCTGCAAGTTAAAATCTTCAAATTATTCAAGTTTGAAGGTTGAAGTTTTAAAGTCTTGACACCTTTAGATTACCCTTCTTAAGGGCGGGATTTAAATCTATCCGCTTTCGCCTTAAGAACACCATAAAGTTACCTTTCTTAAGGCAGGGATTTTCATCTATCTGCTTTCGCCTTATGTATACCATAAAGTTACCTTTCTTAAGGCAGGGATTTACATCTATCCGTTTTTGCCTTAACAACACCATGAAGTTACCTTTCTTAAGGTGGGGATTTACATCTATCCGCTTTCGCCTTAAGAACACCATGACGTTACCTTTCTTAAGGAGAGGATTTACATCTATCCACTTTCGCCTTAAAAACACCATGAAGTTACCTTTCTTAAGGAGGGGATTAACATATATCCGACTTCGCCTTAAGAGCACCGTGAAGTTACCCTTCTTAAGGCAGGGATTTACATTTATCCTTTTTCTCCTTAAAAACACCATGAAGTTACCTTTCTTAAGGCAGAGATTAAATCTATCCGCATTCGCCTTAAGAACACCGTAAATTTACTATTCTTAAGGCGAGTATTTACATCTATCCGCTTTCACCATAAGAAAGTCGTGAAGTTACCCCTCTTAAGACGGGGATATACATCTATCCGCTTTCATCTTAAGAACACCGTGAAATTAGCCTTCTTAAGGCGGGGATTTACATTTGTCCGCTTTCGCCTTAAGAATATCATAAAGTTACCTTTCTTAAGGCAGAGATTTACATCTATCCGCTTTCGCCTTAAGAATACCATAAAGTTACCTTTCTTAAGGCAGAGATTTACATCTATCCGCTTCCACCTTAAGAATACCATGAAGTTACCTTTCTTATGGAGGGAATTTACATTTATCCGCTTTCGCCATAAGAATACTATGAAGTTACCTTTCTTAAGGCGGGGATTTACATCTATCCGCTTTCGCCTTAAGAACACCATGAAGTTACATTTCTTAAGGCGGGATTGAGACTTGAAAGTCATGCTAAGATAACTAGGTTAGACTTGAGACAATATTTTCTTGTTGATAACTAAGCCTTTGAAGAAAATTTCAACCCATCACAACCTGTTTTGGCGACGATGTTCTGAGATTGAAATATAAAATATTTTGTGAGGCAACAAAAATCTTTAATTTTCAGCATATTAGAGTTTAAAGTTAACTTTGAAAAATCACCTATAAAGATTCTTAAGGTATTAAATCTTGAGTTTCGGACTTGTTGTTGATCATTGTGTCTAGATTCAAAATAATCAAGCGTCTTGTGATTTGGTCGTTCCTACATCAAGACACAAAAGTTTTAGTGAAGCCACACAAATCTGAAATTTTCAGCATGACAGAATCTAGAGCTAACTTCAAAAAATCATAAAAAAAAAAGATTCGGAATGTATTAAATTCTGAATTTTGGACATATTAAAGATCAAGAATCCTAATTTCAGCAAAATCAAACCGTTTATGATTTTAAAGTTTCTAAAATGAGATATGAATTTTCTACGACAGATGCATCTATCAAGCTGTAGAAAAAGTGATGAACAGAATCTAGAGCTAACTTCAAAAATCATAAAAAAAAAGATACGGAATGTATTAAATTCTTAATTTTTTATATGCTAGAGATAGATAAGTCTAATTTTTAAAAAATCAAACAGTTTATGATTTTGATTTTTTTACAATGAGGTATGAATTTTCTACGACAAACGCGTCAATCTATAGAAAAAGTGACGAAAATAAGTAAATGGGAAGGAAAATTACCTTGAATTGTGCCCCTTTCGTCAATGGCTTGTATCTCACAATCCGTAATTGAAAAAAAATTATGGATACAATGCGTCTATTTATAGATGTCATGGGATGGGAATAAAATTCTTTTCCTAGTCTAATAACAAATCCTTTTTGGCTAGGACAATAGAAAAGATATATATTCAAAATTGAGTAGGAATACAATTCCTAGTTCAACTACAATTTGAATTTAAATGGATTTCAATATAAATTATACAAAACATTCCATGTTCTAATTGAAGTCAAATTAGAATTCATCTAACCAAAGGACTCCTAATAGGATTCAACGTGTATGACTATTGGGAATCGTATGTGACTAAATGAAATTAGTGAATCATTTCATTACTAGTTGACTTTGGTCAATAAGATTAAAGGACAAAATTCAATACTTCAAGTCTCGTCTTTAAGATGCAAATAATTCCGACATGACTTGAAGTAGGGGCATTTGTAATCATTTAAAATTTATTTACATATAAATTTATTTAATGGTTTGAATTTATATTAAATTGATAAATATATTAGTCCAAATAAATATTATGGATTAATTTAATTGATTTAATTATTTAAATTCAGATAAATATAAATTTAATTTATGTATGCTCCATAAAGCCCATATGATATTTCACTTAAATCAGATTGCTCGAAGGGAGTCCTATTCCAATCGCAACTCCTCTATTCTAAAACTATAAAGAGAGGTCTCATAATTCATAAAAGAGAACTCATAATTCTAAACAAGAAGCTAGAGGAAGTTCATGGATCAAAAGCCATAAATTTCTCTACAAGTTCAAGAATTCAAGTATTCAAGTTCAAGATTTGAAGAAGTCAAGATCAAGTTCAAGAACGATCTAAATCAAGACCAGTAGATTCAAGATCAAGCTACAAGCCCTTTAATTTTACTAGAAAGTCAAGATCAAGACAAAGTTCAAGTTCAAGACCACCAGATTCAAGAACAAGCTTCAAGCCCTTGAATTCAATTAGAAAATCAATATCAAGATAAAGTTCAAGTTCAAGCCGAAGATTAAGTTCAAAAACGAGCAAGATCAAGACCACCGGATTCAAGATTAAGCTACAAGCCTTGAATTCAACTAGAAAATCAAGATAAAGTTCAAGTTCAAGAAAGATCACGATCAAGACCATTTGATTCAAGATCAAGCTCCAAGCCCTTGAATTCAACTAGAAATGCAAGATCAAGATAAAGTTCAAGTCAAGTTCAAGATAAAGTCCAAGTCCAAGAAGAAGTCAAGATCAAGTTCAAGAACGATCAAGATCAAGACCACCGAAATAAAGATGAAGCTCCAAGCCCTTGTATTCAACTAGAAAGTCAAGATCAAGATAAAGTTCAAGTTCAAGATCAAGTCCAAGTCCAAGTTCAACTCCAAGATCAAGATAGAGATCAAGATCTAGATAAATTCCAAGTTCAAGATCAACCTTTAACCCGTTGAAATTACATTTGAAACGGCGAATTCAGAGGAATCATAGAGATTGTAACACTCGCACTTGAAATAATAAATCGATTGTTGCTATAATTTTCCATTCTTGGTTATTGTTTTCTCGACGCGAATTTTATTGTCTACAATAATATAAAAGAAAAAGGAAAGTACTAAATGCCCAGAAATTTTATCAAAATTTGGCAAGAAAATTTGACCAGAAAATTTCAAAATTATGAAAATTTTTAATTATAAAATAAACTATTCTTTTTCACTTTTTAAGTTAAAAGGTATTAAAGTTATTAGATAAAAAATATTTTTTAAAAAGTAAAATAACATAGATAAAATATCATTCTGGCAAAATTTTATGGCAAAACATATTTTTTCAAAGAACAAATTACCCTTGGTTTGTCAAATATACTCTCTCTATTCATTTTTACATGTTTACTACTTTGATACTCCCTCCCTCCACTATTAGTTGTCATACTTTCCATTTTATAGTTAAATTATTAAAAAAAAAATTAGTGATAGTTTATAATATTATTTTTCATCATATTGATATGCAAAAAATTGTAATATATAATACTTTTCATATAATATTGAATGTCTAAATTTATTATTTAAAATATCAAATTAATGTAATTTAATGTAACTTTAGAAATTAGTCAAAATTGGCTTTTGAAAAACGTAACATGACAAATAAAAATTTGACGGAGGAATTAATATTTTTTTATTTATTATTTTTAACATATCAAAAAATATAATTATCTTTTTATATTTCTCCTCTTAATCACTTATTCCTGAACTATTTTTCAAGACATAATAGTAAATGTCAAATTAATTATTATTTTCTTAATAAGTATGTCGAATGCGAATATAACAAAGTAAAAATGAACTTAGGGTGATAAAAATTGAGCAAACTGGTAAGGATGTGGCAATTTCATATCCAATTATATTAAAAGAAAAAAAAATCAGTTAGAAAAACTCATTTTAAAAAAAAAAAAAAAAAGAAAAAAATAGAGGATACACAACGGAAAATGAAGATAAATTTCAATCACTCTACATACGTGTCAACATAGGTCCCATCATATTGATTGATATTTGGGATAATTGTATAGAATTACAAACTAATAATATAAAATAAATATAATAGCTACCCTTTGATTTATTTATATTCCATACAAATTGTTTTTCAGTCCTCATCTTCCTCATATTCTCACTCGCCACTCTCCCTTTCTCGCTTGCTTATTCATGTAGCTCGCCTCTCTCACTTTATACAATTGAATTGTATAAATTGTGTTTCTAATTGTATAAAGGGAGAGAAAATTGTATAAACGCACGCAAATACATATCTTCGTCATATACACTTATAATTATACAATGCAAATATTTCCATGCCCAAGTTTCTTTTGCCTTTCTCATTTTATACAAATTCAATATATAGTTTCTCTCTTTCTCGTTTTATACAATTCGATTCAATTGTACATCCCTACACAAGTCTCTTTTAGCCTTTCTCTCTTTCTAGTTTTATACAAATTCACGTTGTATATAATTTATCTCTTTCTCGTTTTATACAATTCGCTTCAATGGTATATGTACAGCGAATTATACATATATAAGTTTATTATGGAGCGCAATTATGCAAACTTTGTTATAGCATACAAATATGAATTTTATGTTTGCTATATGTGAATGTTGCCCTTGATATTTCGATGACATATAATATTTTAAGAAAGCATGGACCCTTTTTTGAAGTTATTTTTGTATGGTCCAAATAGCAAAGCACCAAAAAAATATATGGCTTTATTTTCCCTGATTTCTTATCATAAATAGGTTTTTCTTTTAGGAAAATGTTTTGAATTGACTATTTTTTTTTCTTGTTGGAAATGATTTTGAACTATATAGTTGTTCCTTCTGGTTGAAGTTATTTCTTTTTGTATTTTGTACTCTCATATTTATAGTGGATTGGTCATATCCTTTGTGGATGTAGATCAACTGACCGAACCACGTTAAATCTTTGCATCTTTTGGTATATTTATCGTTTATATTTTTATTCACAGTCTTTCGATATTTAATTTGCTTTGCTAGTTTCCGTATCACACCTACTTATTTTTTATCCTGACAAAACACTCCTCCTTAGCAAACTTATATTGTAAAATGATTAAAAGATTATTATACCCTCAATTTTTTCATTAAGTTGGCATAGTTGTTTGAATTTTGTTGCTTTATTTGTTGTTTGTACTGTAGCTATTTTATATGCATCAAATTAAAATTTTGTTAGTTACATTGTTACTACACATTATCGGTCCTTTTGCTCTCCTTCTCCTTTTCTATTTTCCCCCTATTTATAGGTTCTTAAAATTTGTATTCGTTTTCAATTTGTTATCGTAAATTTCTGTGCATTTTGCCTCTCTTCTAAGTATTATTGTTGTTTCAATCTCTCCCTCTTAAATTTCAATAGAATAAGAGATCAGAAATGGGAGGAAAGCAAATTACAGTAGAGTGATTTGAGTTTTGAATTGGTGCAACAATTTGGTGATGAAATTTTAGATTTAGCTTTCGATATTTCAGGTAATTGTTTGTTTGAATCATAGGTTTTTGGGAGTTCTCTTTACAGTTTTTGAGTTTATTAACTTTTTCCTTTGAGATATTGATTTTCTTATTTATTGAAATAAAAATTCTATTCTATTGATTATATGTTGGTTTTAAAATTCAACAAAGTTATAATCTTTTTGGTTTACTTTGTAGTTGTTGGAGCTATTTTCTTATTGGTTCGACATTGTTTAAGAAAAAAATGAAAAAGAAGTAGAAAAAAATATCAATCTATTGATAACTAGATATATTGAAATTTGTGCATTTCTATTATGTGGAAGGAAAGAAATTGGTTATTCTTCTTGACATTCTTGGTTGCCAAAGCAGAAGAAAAAATGTTGTTGAGTTTAAAATATATTACCTTTTAGTTGATAATTTTTGTCGACAGAAAAAAATATCATAGGTCATATACACTTAGCTGTTGGGAAAACGTGGATAAACACAATAATGTATATGGTAAAACTAATGGAAATAAATGGAAAAATAGCAACACAAAGAATTTTACGTGGAAACTCTTCTCAATAAGGGAAAAAATCACGAGCCAAGAGGAGCAACTGATATCACTATAGTAAGGAATTTTATACAGTGTAGTCACGAATACAATACTCAAAGTGACTACTACACACTCAAAAGGAACAACACTCTTTTGGTTTCCACCTTATTAAAATATCGCTCACACTCTATTTTTCTTCACAAACTATTTTTATTGTATAATCTATGGAATAACTCACTTTGCTTTCAAAGTAGTTTTTCTCTCAAGCTTTAATGTGTTCTACAAATGAGCAAGAATGATCTATTTATAGAAGGATAAAACCATGCTTATGTCACTAATGACATAGGTGAATATAGCAAGTCAAAAATCATTGCAAATCTTACCAACTTGCCAACCACCAAATCTTTTATTTTCAACTTCAATTACTATTCCTTCTTAATATTTTCTTGATGAAATTGAATAACTAAAGTTACCCAAAAAATGGGATGAATTCAACGTTAGCAACATTGACTTCATTTCTCTGGGCTATTTTATTTGTAAGTAATCTACTTTCAATATTTGCATCTATGAATTTTAAATTTAACTGAGGATAAACAATTTTGATAATAAAAAAGGTTATTAAAATGGTAAAGTTACTTTTCATTTGCAAGGGTCAATTCATCATTAGGTAAATCCTTCTATTTAGAGGTGTAATTTGTTAAATTATATTTCTATAGGGAAGGACGAGCATATCAAGACAGAGAAGATGTAAAATGTTAATTTATTTTTTCTCTCTGCAGTTCAAATATTAGAGTAAAAACTATTACTTATTTGTTGGAGTTGTTGGTAAACTATTTACTAATATCTTATTTGTATAAATAATTTGACAGATAGGAGTTGTATGTTTTTCTTGCTTTATTTATGCAAGGAACTGGATGATGATGTTATATGTTCGAATACCACATGACCTTAGGGAGAGAGGTATTCAATCACTTGGTCGTAATGAGATGAATTTAGCAAGAAAATTTGTTCACACCTATCTTTCATCAAAGCTGCAAGTTAAGGAACTTAGCATTATATATGAATGATCTCGATGTGGGTCTTTATATTTGTGAACCTTTTGGTTGAGGAATACAATATCATTTGCTAATAACTTCAGGAACTACAAAATAAATTTTTGCTAACAATTGATTCTTGCATGTTTTCTTCTATCTTCTAAAAAATTCAGTATATGAAATACACTTATGAAATTAGGCCTTTTCAAGTGTGAAATTCTACTCAGGAGGAGGAAACCTAGAATGTTTCTACATTGTACTTGACTCTGCCAAATCTCAGGTTTATAATGTTGTAGAGGCAAGATATGAATAGTATCGTTGTGACTAGGTATAAACAGTGAGTAATTACTTCTAAACAAATACTAATAATGTAATATAAATAAACAATGACTGATGCAATATCCTAACTAAACTGAACTAACAATAGCTAACAAGGATGAGTCATTTATTGCCAATATGCCCCCTCAAATTAGATGATGGGTCACTATGCCTAACGTGAATAGATTTTGTGGAAAATCAGGTTTAGGTAGTGCCATGGTGAGAATGTCAGCGATTCGATTGGCACCATGGACATGAACAACCTCAACCTTCTTTATTTCTACGTAGTGGCGAACAAAGTGAAAATCCTCTACAACATGCTTCACACGGCTATGAAAGATAGGATTATTGCTCAGGAATGTCATGTGGCTCAAAGATTGTCACAGTAAATGGTAGGCAATGGGTGCACTGGAGACTGCAGCTCAATGAGAAGATTGGTAACCCACAAGGTTTCTAAAAGGTAATTAGCCACTGCCCTACACTAAGATTCAGTAGAGGAGTGAGAGACAATATTTTGCTTCTTCGAGGACCAACTGATTTGATTGGTACCAAGGAACAGGATGTACCCAGATGAGGAAACTGTCAGAGATATCCTCACCCAATCCAAATTAGAGTATACATGCAGATTGAATTCCTCAATGGAGGTTATACGAAGGCCCAACTGGACAGTTCCACGCAAGTAACGGAGAACATACTTCACAAATTTCCAATGAAGGTCTGATGGTGCTTTCATAAATTCGGATAACTTATTCACCGCATAGCCGATGTCTGTTTTAGTGAAAGACAAGTCAGGTGAGTGCCATCAGACAATGTGAGTAGCTCAGATGCACTCATTGGTGTGTGGACACTTTTGCAATCGGGCATTATCTCATCATTCAAAATCGCACATAATTTGATTGGGTAAGAATTAGGCTATCAGAGCTGCGTATAACTTCAACACCCAGAAAGTAGTGAATATTTCCCAAATCCTGAATATCGAATTGAGAAGAAAGTAAAGCAATAACCTAATCGACACTGAAAGTGTTGTTGCCAGTGACAATAATATCATTGACATAGACAAGGATAAACGTTGTGTTACCTAAACCTTGTTAGACGAGTAGCGAGGAATTTGATTTTGTCTTTACAAAGCCTATGGATGAAAGGTAACATATGAGGGCATTGTACCACGCCCAAGGGGCTTATTTCAATCCATAGATTGCCTTGTGCAGTCGACACATATGAGTTGTTTGTCATCATTAAGGAATCTTGGAACGTTGTGCCATGTACACCTCCTCTTCCAGATTCCACTAGAGGAACACATTATTAACATCAAGATGGAGATGCCAATTATGGAGAAGTGATACAGAGAGGATAATCTGGATCGTGGTAGGCTTGCTAATAGGGAGAAGGTCACATGGAAATCAGTGACCGACCTATGAGTGAAGCCTTTTCCAACTAGTTAAGCTTTGTATTTATCAATAAACCCATATGCTTTCCTTTTTATCATGAAAAGCCACTTACAAGAGACAATATTTTTGGTTGGGTTAGGATGTACAAGTTTCCATATCTGATTTTTAATTAAAGCATCAAGTAATGTTTCATTGCATCTCGCCACTGGAGATGTTTTTGAGTTTATCTGGCAGTAATAGGTGTGATGATGGGGTTCATTTTGGCCAGATAATCAACAATTTGTTTGGGTTTAGTAATGTTATTTTGAGATTGCGTGACAGAATGGGTAGGGGGAGACAGAGAATGAGGCAGTAAATGAGCAATAGCTACTCAGATATAGGGCAGGTTGGTCGAGGGGCCATGGGTGTTTGTGGAATAGTGTTTTTACGTTGATAAACAAGGAGGGACACGGGCTGCTATGTGTGTTCAAAGGTATGTCGGTTGGTGAACATGAAGAGAGGTATGGTGGTGTAGTGCGTTTCGGGCAGTACACGGAAAAGGCGGCGCCTCGAGAGTGGGAATTGTAGAAGTTGAGGGATATAGGAATTTACCTGGAGACAATGACATTGCAGGCGGTGAAGTTGCTTTCGTCGTTGATTCACTTTTGAAGTAGGATTGAAATCTTAAGTTGACCTGTAACTCTGTTCGGGAATAAGAAAGAACTGCTCGGTAGTCTATAGGTTTGTGCCAGTCTTTTTTTAAGGGATGGGGCAGACCGGTAACGACAGGCAATGTGGGTATGGGTTTTGAAGGATTTAAGATTGTTGTATTTTCCCATTCAATATGAGATGATTTAATGGAAATATTGGAATAAAGAGTTTTAAATGGAAAAACACTCTCAATAAGTTGCACATACTGGGACAAATAGACCTTCCCAGTAACTGGGTCTAAGCACTAGTGACAATGATGAGAAAGGGAAAATCCAAGATAGAGACACGGCCTGGATTTCGGTTCAAGTTTATTTTTGGAGTATTGTTTGAGCCATGGATATCATAAACAACAAAAAAATCCGAAAGCATATGTAATCAGATGATTTTCCAAGTAATAGTTGGAATGGAGAATGATTATCCAGAGTGGGCAGACGGTTGATAAGGTAGACGGTATGATGACACGCGAAAGACCAAAATTGGGTTAGAAGGGATGCATCATGTAAGAGTGTTCCTGCAGTTTCGATAATATGGCGATGTCGTCGTTTTACGAGTTCAACTCGTTGAGGTGTATAAGGTGGGGAGGTGAGGTGTTTAATGTCGTGAAGTGAGAGATAGGGGTCAAGACTTTTATACTCTCCTCTGCCATTAGTGTAGAGTGATAAAAATTTGGTGTCAAAATATTTTGCCATCTGGATGAAATTTTTGGAAGATCTCTTTGACTTCACTTTTATTTTTTGATATGTAGAGCCAAGTGTATTTTGTATATTGATCAATAAAAATACAATAGTATAACTTTTTTTCAAGAGATAAGACGGGTGATGGCCCTCATAAATTACTAAGAATAAGTTGAAGCGGTTTAGATCCACACAAATATAATCAGGTAGAAGGATACTGATGGGTTTTATTAGATGATAAGAGAGTTTGTCTCGCTCATGAAACGGTAGTGAGAATTTATTTAAAATAAACCTAAGAACCCTAGAGTGAGGATGACCAAGACGTTGATGCCAAGTAGTGAGAAGAGTGGATGTGGCAGTTATGTAAGCTTGGGGATATGAGACAGGCCACACATATAGTCCATTGTTCGTTCGACCGTGCACCAACGGTTTCCACATTTTCAGATCCTTAAGAACAAAGCCAAAAGGAAAAAACTCAATGGATTATCTTGATAAAATTTAGAAAAAGAAATAAGCTTGCGTTTAATGGACAGGGCACACAGAGTATGTGTTAGCTTAAAAACATTATTTGATGCATTTAATTGAGTAGAACCAATGTTAGAGATGGAAATTTTGTTACTATCACCCATAGAGACATTCTCATTACCGTGGTATGGTTGTAGGTTTTGTGGCCCCATTGTGATGTGATGGGTGGCGCCTGAGTCGACTGTCGAAGGGTTAGTGGTGGCATTAAATCCAACAACATAGTTGGCTTTGGCTTCAAAAAAAAATGTAAGACTTTGAGTAGCAGACATTAGTGGTGTGGCCAACTCAATTACATAGTTGACATCAAATAACAAAGTTTGGATTGTAGTTGGACTGACACTGTGGTGGGGCGTTTGGATGTGAATTGTGGCGCCGTTGTTGAGAATTGTTGTTCTGCTTGCGAGTGTTGCGATTATTAAAGTCGGATTTAGGGACAACGACACTTAAGGGACTTGACAGTTTCTTAACATCCTCGTGGTGAAGAAAGAGTTCATTGTCTAGCATCTTTTCAAACAATTCCTCATAGGACACAGTCGTATCACGTGCACCACTAAGTATTTTGACAATGAGATCAGGGTTGGATAAAGGAGAGCCAACAATGTCTAACTCATCCATAAGAGACCGAATAGTATAAACATATTCGGTGATGGAGAGAGAGTACGTGGTGACACGTGCAAACTGATCACGCAAACTAAAGACATGGGTTTGGGATCTGTTGATTGTATACAGAGCATCCCAATACTACTCAAATTATAGATCAGGTGAGCCAGCCATGATCACTAAACTCACCAAAGCAGCAGCATATGCAAATTGGAATCATAGGTTTCTATATGCTTAAGGAAAATGGGATTTGCAGAGTAGGATAGAAAAGTGTATTTATATAAAATGGAAAGCCCCTATAATCCATGGACGACTAGTGGAGTCCATAAAAGAAAGCAATGCTACTACTTGAAATGCTTTAAAAGTAGCAGGACTATAAAAACACTCTCCATTTCGTAATAGAAGAAAGCGTAGAAAAGAAATGTTTGGGTGTTTTAAGACGATTCGCAGTGTTTAAAGCCGATTTGACGCTATTTTTACATTACTTACGTAATTTTTTCCTATTACATTTCCATGACCGTGATATAGCGAGCTCTTTAATTGTATTCTCTAGACGAACTATTAAAGAGAGTCAAATGAATACCCCCCTTTAGACGAGTTGGCGGAAGTAATAGTGGAGGCAATAGTGGGTTCAACAGAAGCCATGAGGGCATTCTGGATGAGCTGGTCTTGATGGAACCAAGTTAAGAAGGCATGATTGGAAGATGTTTTTGTGCCAATGACGATCGTGCGAATAGGAGCTTGAGTGGTACTATCGAGATAACCAAAGAGGTTGTATCCATACATAAGCATGGAGAATCACGCTTTCCATGTAGCAAAGTTGTGGCCACCACTGAGTTTGATAGGTAATTGGGATGCAGGATTGAATTGAATAATGATGTTGGTACCTGTTGCATTGTCAACATTAACAATTCTAGGATTGTTGGTACCATTATGATGGTCATTGTTGTTGATCTTTCTGATCCGCGTGAGAGATGCACAGAATAAGAAAAAAAAATATCGTTCTTGTTAGAGCTTATAGAGACCTGATACCATATAAATACTAAGTAAGTGTTGAAAGAAGATACTTTATTAATGAACTTAAATGAGTATTAAATAGAAATACAGAGAATAAGAAGACTCCTAAACAAACACTGATAACGTAATATAAATAAATAATGATTGTTGCACTATCCTAACTAAATTGAACTAACAGTAGCTAACAAGGCTGAGTCGTTCAGTGTAATTAGTAGATACATAAAGTTTGTGTTTATCCATAATCTTCTAATATACCATAGATTTTATTATTTTTCTTGACATCTTATTCTTTTTATCCTCTCCATCTGCGGTGATTCCCCACATTATATTCCGATAAATAACGTAGAGGAAGGGAAAATTAACAATGTGATAATCTTGCAAAATATATCAATGCAGTTATAATTCTGCATAGGCAAGCCTATACAGATATACTTGCTCTTCCTTATAAGAAAAAAGATGTACCAAAAATTCATCTACAAGTAATTTATATATTTAATTTTTAAATCCTTTTCTCCAGCACTACTATACTTCTGAACTCTTCATCTTCTCTGCTATGGACTTCTTGGGGAGAAGTCTTGGAAATTACCTTGATAAAGAATGAGAGGGTTGGAACTTAGTTAAAAGATTTCATTGTAGAGCGATTTCTTAATGATCCTGAAAAATTGAGGTTCCTTGTGTATTTTCGTAGATAAGGAATTATCACGAAATTTGTCAAGTGAAGGTTTTCTTCTAAAACGAAGTGCAATTAGGAATATAACTGAGAATTATGTCCATGAACAATGTTTGGATTTCTTTGATGCATATTTTTCTTTAGGAAGATTTTTTTTAGTTATTTAAAAATTCTTTTTGTATAAAATGTTAATGACTCACGGGAGAATAAGGCCTCATTTGTTTGGACTTAATGAGGGTCTGAATCTTAATCAATCAGATTCATCTCATTTAGTGTATTTGTTTTTTAGGACTGAATCTTAATTGTTCAGATTCATTTCATTAAGTTTATTTGTTTTATTTGTCAATAAGCCTCTTAATGAGTCTTAATATATCTGAATGAATCAAATCTATAACACACTCTTAACACCATTCAGACTCAAAAATAAGACTTCTATCTTAATTCAACTATTTCACAACAACTCATAAAAGTTTTTTTTCTTGTTTAATTAATGATAATATATGCTTAACTTTATATTTTCTTTATTTTTACTAACTTAATACACGTCTTTTACTTTCATAAATTAATCGATATATTTGAATTGATAAACATCCATGATATGATATTAGCACGGTTCCAAAAAGTACGTAAGTATTAATTATTGATCGATAACAATAACAAAAGTCCATTATAAAATAAAATATTTTCATAAACATTATATTACTAGTCTATATAAACTATTTTACATGACATTATATTATACATTTGTAATCATTTAAAATTTATTAAATATAAATTTATAAAATGATTCGGATTATATTGAATTCATAAATATATTAATCCAAATAAATATTATGGATTGATATAATTGACTTAAATATTTAAGTCCAATAAATACGAATTTCATTAAAGTCTAAATTAATTGATTTGGGCTACATTGGATGAACCCAATTTGTTAAACCCAATCCCATCTCATTCTAGAGCCCATCTTGGCGCCACGTGTGCAAATGATGTGGCATGCCAAGTCAAATAAGAAAACCAATAGAATCATGACATGTGTCAAAGATGACAATCCCGCTCCATAAAGCCCAAATGCCATGTCACTTAAATCTAATTTGCTGGATGGAATCCTATTCCAATTGCAACTCCTCTATTCTAAAACTATAAATAGAGGTCCTCATAATTCAGAGAAGAGACAGAAAATTCTAAACAAGAAGCTAGAGAAAATCTGTGGTACAAACGCCATTTAATTCTCTACAAAGCTACAAGTTTAAGATTTCAAGCATTCAAGTTCAAGAACGATCAAGATCAACACCACCGAATTCAAGAACAAGGTCGAAGCCCTTGAAATCAAATAAAAGTCAAGATCAAGATAAATTTCAAGTTCAAGTTCATCATAGATTCAAGAACAAGCTGTAAATCCCTTGAATTTATATTTGAAAAGGCAAATTCAGAGGAACTATAGATATTGTAACACTCGCATTTGAAGTAATAAAATTGATTGTTGCTGTAATTTTCCGTTCTTTATTATTGTTTTCTCAACGCTAATTTTATTGTCTATAAATTCTGGCACACCCAATGGGACAATCTCTACCTCTCATCTAAACTTTTCAAACATCAAAGAATATCAAGATGACTTCCATGAAAAACAACTCTCAATCAACCGCCTCTAAGGTCACTATCTCCAAGTTCTCTACTGAAGTTGAAGACATCCTTGGTGTTACCCTTGGAAGTTTTGGAGCTGTTACGAGAAGCAAGGCTGCTACACTAAGACAACAAATGCTTCAATTGTCGTCTGCATCAAATCCTGTTTTGGGTCTTGATTCCAAAAGGAACAAGTTCCTCCACAAATGCTCTAGAAGGAGGAAGTAGTATTGCTGAAAAGATCAAGAAGACATTTTCTCTACTTAAGCTGGTCCCAAGAACTCTACCACAAGGGAGAATTGTGATTCAACTTATGAATCATCTCCACGTATATCGCGTAATGAGAATCCACTAAAAATTAACTTACGCGACAATCCATGTTACTCTCCTGCATCTCCAATGATCATGCAAACGATGGTGACTGCTGCTTCCTCTCCTGAGGAACAACTCGCAAATCTGACGAAGTTTGTTGAAGGATTGATAAATTATGTACAACACCAAGAATCTCGAATTGACAAGTTGATGGACAGGATAGAAGGAATTTTAGATGGAGATGCGAGCCAAGCACCTGGAAACTGCATTGAAGTTCAAGAAATCGAAGATCCTGCTAAGAAAGCCCCGTTTGTTAAAGAGATGCCAGTTTCTTCTGAAGGAATGATCCCACTCAATTGCTTGAAGGAGTTTATTGAAGGAACTATCAAAGATAAGTATGAAGTCTCCACCAAGTCTTCTCATATGTATGCTAAGCCATACACTGCTAGGATTGATAACTTTAAAATGCCTGTTGGTTATCAACTTCCCAAATTTCAACAATTTGAGGGAAAAGGAAATCCAAAACAACATGTCGCGCACTTCGTGGAGACATGTAACAATGTTGGAACATATGGAGACTATCTTGTTAAAATGTTTGTCCGCTCTCTAAAAGGAAATGCCTTTGATTGGTACACGGATCTCGAACCTAACTCTATTGATAGTTGGGAGCAACTAGAACATGGGTTTCTCAATTGCTTCTATAGCACAAGGCGCACGGTGAGCATGGTAGAAATCACGAATACTCACCAATGGAAGGATGAATCCGTCATAGATTTCATAAATCGATGGTGGAACGCAAGACCAAATTGCAAGGACAGGCTTAGTGAAGCTTCTGCAATCGAAATGTGTTCAAGGAATGCACTGGGAGGTTCTTTACATCTTGAAAGAAATAAAACAAAAATCTTTCGAGGATTTAGCTACTCACGCTCATGATATGGAGTTAAATATGTCATCTACCTGAAAAGATATGACTATTGTCCATGATCCTCGCAAAGGAAGGGACAAGCAGGAACCCAAGAGATGGAGCAAGTTTCTGCACAGAAATGACAACAAAGAATCCATGAGTGTAAATGTTAACCGGCAAAGTTCACCACGAATGAGGGCGTAAAACAAAATGTGAGAACGACTTTCCAATCACGTTCAAATCAAAAGTCGACGCTAAGGGAGATGCAAGGAAAAAAGTATCCCTTCTTGGATTCTGACGTTGCTGAAATTTTTGATGAATTGCTTGAATTAAAGCTCATTGACTTTCCTGAGATGAAGCGACCCGATGAAGCTGAAAAAACTGATGACCTAAATTATTGCAAGTATCACAGACTTGTGAGTCATCCTTTTGAAAAATATTTTTTGTCTTTGTGGATAGAGTGATGCGATTAGTTAACGAAAATAAAATTATCCTTGATGATGAGAAGGTTAGTTCTAACCAAATCACTATCACGTTTTGGTCATTGGATCCGGTCCAAATGTATATCTCTGAAAAGCAAGAAGAAGAGCAAGTAGAATAGGACGTTGACATAGATGGTGATGAGGGTCGGATTCTTGTAACTAGGCGAAGACGCAACAAGTCAAGCTTACGAAAAGAATTATCCGAGCAACTGGTTAGAGGAAAAATAGTGAAGAAACCAGAGAAGCAAAAATCAATCAAGCGCCCCAAAAGGGCAAAGGTTTAAGTGCATCACTACCAAGAACCTCGACGTCTTGTTACTCTAGAGGAATTCTTGCAAAGTTGGTTCGACCCAAAGTCTACTCAAGGCAATGTCGAGGCATCATGTTTCAATGTGGATTAAGGATAAACAATGAAGATGCCTCCTACTGTAAAAGAAGGAACAACGAGTGAGTCCTCACCAAAAGTGTCTCCTGGGGAAGAAGAAAAAGAAACAAGGGAAATCGCAGAAATGATGTCTCTTTCATCTTCTAAAAAATCTATTGAACTTTCTTCCCAAGAAGCACATTTCTGTGATACTAAAATCACATTTACGGATAACGATCTACTATTTTTTGAAACTCTACACAATCGTCCTTTGTATATGGTGATGTCATGTGCTAGAGAAAAAGATAAATAGAATCTTAATAGATGAAGGATGTGGAGTCAACATTTTGCCTGTCCACATATTGAAGGAACTTGGCATCACGACTGGGGAACTTAGTGAAAGTCGTTTGTTGATACAAGGATTTAATCAAGGCGGACATAGGTCCATGGGCTTTATTAAATTAGATATCCACATTGGAGGCTTGCGATTGAGCGCATGGATGCATGTGATTGACGCAATGACATCATACAAAATATTACTTGGCAGGCCTTGGGTACTTGAGAATAGAATTGTCTCATCTTCTTACTATGAATGTTTGAAATATCTTGAAGGTGGAATTGAAAGAAAGATAGTTGCACATGATAATCCTTTCACCGAAGTGGAGACACACTTTGCAGATGCGAAATTCTATATGAGAAGTTATGTTGTTAAAGAGGTCAAATCCAATGACGTCATATCAATCAAGATTGATAATATCGTATGGCAAAGAATTGACGCTGCTATAAAAAATGTGAAAATTGACACTAAAGACTCTTGTCCCATTCTTAATGAAGGGAAGATCCTGTCTTCAAAGAAAAAGCGGACTTCAAGGCTTTGCTGTGTTCCAAAAGCGAAGAAAAAACAAGATCAACAATCTAACCTTGAAGAAAATGCACTAAGAGGTCTAACTCTTCCTATCAAACGAATTGATGCAATAAAATTGTCTGAAAGTTGCTAGAAAAGTCAGCCGCTCAAGATCAAGTGCTAGATATGGCTCTCCCTACAAAGCGCACAAGAAAAGGTTTTGATCCCAATGGCTACAAGTTATTTGTGAAGGCAGGATACAACCCTAGCGAGCCATCAGCGCTAGGGAAACTCCCACCAGAAGATACAACTAGGTAAGCGCGTGAAGGCCTAGGTTATAGCCAACCGCCGCCAATTCACATTTCCATAAGAAGGGCCAGTAATAATCATATAACTTTTGAAGATAACGTCACTGCTCCCAATAAAAGGCCTTCTGTCTTTGATCGACTTGGTGAAGCGACAACAAGAATTTCAATGTTTGAGAGGTTAGGTCATTTGAAGAAGAATAACAAGAACCTGAGAAGTTATTTAAAAGTTACAAGGCCTACTTCACATTTGATTCGAAAGAATTTCAGAAGTTTGATTCCTTCTAAGATGAGGAGACGAGTGGAACTTATGGTTTCTTGTAAAGAGGAACTCAAGGCAAAGGTTCATACTGTGGTTTACACAAAAGAGCGCAAGGAAGATGAAGAAAGTATTTCCTCAAATCATGTTACAATCCAAAATGAGTACGATTCTTTGCCTCAAAAGAAGATTGAGGAAGAGGTAGAAGATATTGTCTGTATTGTCATATATCAGTCAATGACAATGATCTTGTGGAAGGGGAAGATGCTAAAGATGCACCACCAGAACTTGAAGAAGAAGTAAAGATCACAAAAGATCCTTTGAAGGATGGCACTGATGAAGATCCGAAGCCAACTTACTTGAGTGCATTTCTAGAAATTGATGAAGAAGTTGCTTACATGAATATACTCAAAGAATATAGAGTTGTATTCGCTTGGAGTTACAAAGAAATGCCTGGATTGAATCCTATAGTAGCGGTCCATCAATTGGCAGTCAAAAATGGTTCTCGTCTAGTTAAACAAGCTCAAAGACGTTTTAGACAAGACTTGATTCCGTTGATAGAAAATGTAGTTAAGAAACTCATTGAGGCAGGCTTTATTCGTGAGGTCAAATATCCTACATGGATTTAAAGTATTGTTTCTGTGAGGAAGAAGAATGGTCAAATTTGAGTTTGCGTTGACTATAGAGATCTCAATAATGCATGCCCTAAAGATGAGTTTCCTCTTCCCATTCCAGAGTTGATGATTGATGCCACCACTGGTTATGAGGCAATGTCATTCATAGATGGTTCTTCTGGATATAATTAAATCTTCATGTCATTAAACGATGAAGAACTCACTGAATTTCGCATGCCAAAAGGTATTTATTGCTACAAAGTGATGCCATTTGGTTTAAAGAATGTTGGCGCCACATATCAAAGGGCTATGCAAAATATCTTTGACAACTTGCTCCATAAAAATGTTGAATGTTATGTTGATGATTTGGTAATAAAGTCGAGGAAGAAGGGTGATCATTTGAAAGACTTAAGGATGGTGTTTGAGTTACTCCGGAGATATCATTTAAGGATGAATCCATTGAAATGTGCTTTCGGAGTTACTTTTGGCAAGAATTATTCTCTAATTTAAAGACTTCCACCGTACTTATAAGAGATTCATATTTTATAAGGGTTTTCCCCTTCCATAGACCCATCAATACTTCATACAAGTCTAAAGTTTGACGAGACAAAAGATAAAATACATAGTGCTTTGACTTCTCTTTGAATTTAAGTGGGAACATTTTTATTTTTGACACTCATGCAACTGAACTTAGAATATGGTTCTAAGCGCCTACGTACCTCAATAAGGAGGATCATGTCACAACATAGTTTTGGGAATTTGAGTGATTATTCCTTTTTTTTTTGTGGTTGTGCCGTACACAGTTTATACTCTTGCGGGCCAGGAGTGACATGCAGTTTAGGCTCGTACCTTAAGGAGAACCATCTTATTTCAAGGATAATATTTCTTTTGAAATTTGACATTAATAGGACCGATCCTTAAATCATCAGCATCAACAAGCTTCTAAGCACCATTTGAATATGCTTCTTGTACGACATATGATCCATCCCACTTTGAGGTAAATTTGCACCCAGACTTGTGTGAAGTAATGATGGGTCTTGTTACCGCGAGAACTTGATCTCCAACTTGAAAGCACCTCAAGCGAACCTTCTTATTGAAAGCACGAGATAGACGAGCGTGATAACATTCAAGGTTTTGTTGGGATTGTAACCTCTTTTCATCAAGTGCTTCTAACTCAGCAAGACGCAGTCAAGCATTTTCTTCCTCAGTGAGCTCTTCTTGAATAGCAAGTCTTAAAGAGGGTATTTGACGCTCGAGTGGCAGGACTGCTTCAACTCCAAAAGCAAGTGAATATGGTGTTGCTTGAGGTTGTGTGCGATATGTTGTCCTATATGCCCGCAAAGCTTCTTCATTCTTTCATGCCAATCCCGTTTGGATTTGGAGACAACTTTCTTGAGCAGGTTGGATAGTCTTATTGAATGCTTTAGTAAGACCATTAGCGGCACAATGGTACATAGAAGATTTACGTTGCTTAAAGTCAAAAAGATCACAAATCTTGTTCATTAACTTGTTATTGAATGGTTTGCCATTGTCTGTTATTATATAGCGAGTTATGCCAAAGTGATAAATAATATTTTACTCGGATAAAATTTGCAACATTCTCTTTCTTCACCTCTTTAAGAGCGACAACTTCAGCCCATTTTTGAAAAGTAATCAGTTGCAGCAAAGATGTACAAGTGTCCACCAGAAGACTTTGGTAATGGTCCTACAATATCAAGTCCCCAAGCGTCAAATGACCAAGATGCGATGGTTCGGTGCAATACTTGGGGTGGCTGATGAATGAATTCGCATGAAATTGACAAGCATCACATTTCTTGGCATAATATAAGCAATCTTTCACCATGGTTGGCAGTAATACCCCATCCTCTTTATGTGAAAATGCAGTTTTTGTCCAGATTGATGTGATCCACATACTCCTGAGTGTACTTCTTGCAGAGCTTGAATCGCTTCTTCCTCTCCCAAACATCTTAATAACATGCCCTCGAATGATCTTCTATATAATGTAACCTTGTATTAAAGGAAACGAAGTGCAGGACAACGTATGTCAGTCTTCTTCTTGGATTTTCTAGAAGTATCCCATAACATAGGTAGTCAATGATGGGTTGTCTCCAATCTTCCTTCGTAGTTTCAATAATGGCGACGATATGGTCAAGCTTATTTTCAATATATTTTTCCTTATTTGACGGTGGTACTATCCATTTTTGACAGACAGTTACTTGCGTTTGATAAGGAAGGGTTAGCGTTGAAGCTAGAGTAGACAATGCATCAGCTTTCTTATTATCTGTTCGACGCACATGTTGAAGGGTTACATCCCTAAGCCATCTTATCAAATTTTGAGCATAACCATGATAAGGTTCGCAATTCAAGCTTTTTTACCTCATAACTTCCTAAGAGTTGATTAATTACCAATTGAGAGTCACCAAGGACCTGTAAATGTAATTGTTTCATGTCAACGGCCATTTCAAGTCCAAGTATCAGTGCTTGATATTCAGTGACATTATTGGAGCAACATTGTTTTAGAGTAAATGAGAATGGTAGAATCTCTTCTTGTGAAGTGATGAACACCACGCCAGCACCATCATTGCCGCGATATGCAGCCCCTTCAAAATACATTTTCCAAGGAGGTTGAACTACAATTAACATCACATCTTCATCAGGAAACACATCAGTTAACTCTCAATCATTTGGTATAGGATGGTTGTTAAGAAATCCGCTAGTGCATGTCCCTTCATTGATTTTTGAGGGATGTACACAATCTCAAATTGTTGGAATTGGAGATACCATCTTGCTAGTCGGTCACTAAGGACAGGTTTTGACATAACAAACTTGATGGGATTTGCTCTAGAAATAAGGCGGACAACATGAGCTTTAAAATAATGCTTCATCTTTTAAATTGAGAAGACCAGTGCCAAGCATAACTTTTCAATTGGCGAATAATTTAGCTCATTTGGCGTCATCGTTTCTACAAAAGTAATAAAGAGCATTTTCTTTTCCTTCACTATTCTCTTAAGCTAACAGGGCTCCTATAGACTTTTCTTGTGCTGCAATGTAAAGTATGAATGGTTTTCCAGGTATAGGGTCTGCCAAAACCGGAGGTTTCGCTAGATACAATTTGATACTTTTAAAGGCTTCTCTACATGTTTGATCCAAATTAAAAGGATCACCTTTCTTCATGAGATGACTGAATGGTTGACATCTCCCTGCTAGATTTGAGATGAACCTTCTCAAGTAGGCTAACTTTCCTTGGAGATTTTTTAACTCATGAATATCTCGAGGTTCAGGCATCTTTGATATTGCATCGACTTTGGCTTGATTAATTTCAATTCCTCGATGTATCACAATAAATCCAAGGAACTTGCCAGAAGTAACTCCGAAGGCACATTTCAATGGATTCATCCTTAGTTGATATCTTCGGAGTAACTCAAACTCCATCCTTAAGTCTTTCAAATGATCACCCTTGTTCCTCAACTTTATTACCAATTCATCAACATAACATTCAACATATTTATGGACCAAGTCGTCAAAGATTTTTTGCACAGCTCTTTGATACGTTGCGCCAACATGATTTAAACCAAATGGCATCACTTTGTAGCAATAAATAACTTTTGGCATGCGAAATGCAGTGAGTACTGTGTTTTTATTTTGCCATTGTTTATGTAAAAGTTGTTCTTCAACATTAAGAAAAAGTGTTCTTCAACATTAAGAAAACGATAAATTGAGCAGTAGTTAGAAATAGTCGGCAACCCATCATTATTAGTAGTAGAACAGTTTCTTGAGAAACTGGGTTGTCGTATTATTTTTGAATGCCACAGTGCCATCCATTTTCTCCATAGGGAAATAACATAGGATATTGTAAAGAATCATAACAACCATAGTAATAGTGTACCAACTGGCTATTGTTGGATTGAGTATGAATTCGAATATGGGGAGTAGAAATAACATTATTTGATTCATCATCAACCCATTCTCACATCTCAAAATACCTCCCAGACGCAACCAGTGTCGTCGTCCTCTTTGAGGACTAAGACTATCCTCTCAGCTTACATCATTACATTCATGGATCAAAATTAGCAGAAATTTAAAACTTTTTATTACTACTACATGGATGTTTACATAGACCTCTACATACACATAGTATAGTTAAATCGAGTTTACATAGACCTTTCGTATATGAAGATTACTTAGTCTTCTACTTTTATTGCACATAGATATATAGAATATAACATAGTCTCAAATAGTCGTGTCATCTCATAACCATCTAATAAGAGTATTATAACTTAGGCCTAGCCCATACATCAATATAATAAGACCACATAGAGGTCATACAATATTTAGTATCCAAATGAAAAGGAAAGAAACATAAGAGTCTTAAAAACTAAAGCAACATCATAGGCTTGATAGTGGAATTGCCCTCAAAAAGTGAGAACCTACCCAACTTGGATGAACAGGAAATTTCAAGCCTTCTTCAAAGTCGTCTCCAAAAGCCGTTCAACGTCCAAAACCTAAAATGTTGATGAAAAGGAAGAAATGGGGTTAGTACACCACTTCTACTAAGTATGAGACCACATGCACATATAATATAAAATCATGCTAAAAAGGATATTTCAATAAACAGTACAATATACTTTGAAAACCTTTATGCACATTCAACAAGACAATAGCAGTAAATAAACATATTCATCAAGTCATAGTCATGTACATCATAAGAGCAAAACTACAAAGCATAGTCAAGTCAATGAACATATCTACATACATTCATATATAATCAATATCACTTTATCATCAAGTTATAACTTCAACAAGTATGAATAAGAGTACATTTCAACATAACCAAAGCAAGACCATTGCTCATAACCCTCTTTAAGTCCACTTGTGCAGTAACTAAGCAAAACACCATTACCTTACATAATTAAGTAAGCCTATGAAGAACCATAACCAATGTCCAAATTCTCATAGCATATCATTAAGAGTACATAATATCATACTTTAGCATTATAGACCAAGTGCATGTTCATAAGATTAATTAACATCACATAGTGTCATAAACATGTAATATCACCATATACATATCATTTCATTTTTATGCATATACATACATAAGAGCATCCTCCTAAGACTTCCCTTAAGCCTAACTAGTGAAATGTATAGGTATAGTTCCATACCCCTACCTAGACTAAGCTAAACCTCTTAGGTCATGTTAGTTAGAGTTCATTCCTTTAGCTTATTTTACCTTTTGGGAACATCTTGCCTTAACCGACATAGACCACATGAGCTCATGTGGAATCCGGTGTCACTTCCAAAGGTAGTATCAAAATATGAACGTAGCAACTACGTGGATCCACTAGCTAGTATCCCTATGGGGGAACATAGTTCAAGAACTAGGAGATATAGTTGGGATCCTCTTTATTATACTTCCATTATGATCTCCAATCTCAAGAGTACAATAGTGATCCTACCTTCCCTATGTGGGAAGGGACACTCCTCACTCTACTTCACTCAGTGCTAAGCTAGAGTTCCTTTTGAAATGTCCTTCATACCTTTATTAATAATCATAACTTAAAAGTAAGTCATAGGGTCTAACCCTTATATAAATATAATCATCATAGTTCAATAAGAATTGCATTTTTATGTCCTTTCATTACAATTTGTGTAGGTGAGGTTAGCACATTAACAATTTCATATCATCATAAGGCACATTAGTAAATCATCACCATTCATATAACATTTACATCTTAGACAACACCTCACAAGTCATATTCAAGACATTTCAATTCAACATCCTACCAACTCTATCAATCCTATTACAAGGCATACTTCAATACAACATCATCACTTTACCACAAGTAACCATAATTGAAGTAAGAGTTGAAATCATAAGACTTACCAAGTTTTCTTCATAATACATTATGAAGTTTTACCATATTCCCTTAACTTAACTGAACAAGTGCATAATATCATCACAAATCAATAACCAACATGATAACAAAGCCAATTGAGTCACTACATCACAATTCATCACTAGTTCATAGCTTAAGACAATAGCCTTAGGTCAAATACATAATACAATTCATAACCTAGATCAATTATTAAAGAACTAGAACGATAGGAATCAAATTCATCTTAATATATTCATATGTGATACAATCAAATCATTTAGTAGTAATTCAACCAATTATCAATTCAATTGAACCAACATTACACAATTCATATCAAGATCATAACCTAGGGTTAAGGGGAATATGGTATCCTCTACAAACAAGACCAATTCATCAATATATAACATTATTGAGTTAAATACATTTTAATCTATTCATAATATCCAAAATAAATCATAAACAAACCAATTCACAACATTAATTTCGTATTGGGTGAAAACCCAACTTTTGAAATCAATTTGATGGAACCCTTTGAGGAAAGAGGTCTCAGAGGTGAAAGAAATCCTATACCTTGGTTGGTCCTTGGTGAGTCGTGCCCGGATGTTCCAACTATGAATTAACTCTAATACATGTTATATACCCTTTAAGCAAAATTCATCATTTTTCGACTCCTAAAAGCTAGTCAAATAGGTTAAGGCACACTAGCACCTCATTAAACTAGTTTCCGAACGTCATGAACGTTCTTGAACGTTTTGGTTTCTAGACTTCCTAAATGGCTTATATCAATTAAAATAGACCTTAAAACTGTGTACAAACCTTTTGAAACTTATGTTACGCTCTAGAACATATTTTAGATTATGGAAGTGTTACATTATCCCCCCTTACGAACATTCGTCCCCGAATGACACTAAAATCTTTGAAACGAAGGAATTGACTCAAGACTAGCAGCCCAATCAATAAACAATATATGAAAACATCCATCATATCATTTACAGGAGGCAATTCAAAACTTCTATTACCATACATAAGACTCAAGATCACATTATGAGGAATATCCTTCCCACAACAACAAGAGCTCAACATATCATACATGAGTTAATTATTCCAAATATTAACTTACCAACATGCTCAATATCATTTTGTAAAGACTCACCATATTAAAATGCACAATATAACTCTAAATAATAAGAATTGCAAATTTTTAGTCAAATAGGCACAATTTTACTGTGACTTCACTATAATGACCTCCAAAAATGCACAGTTTGCAAAACTTCACCAAAAACCAAGAAACTTCAATTTTTAGTCATTATATTCATTATTATTAAGAACAACTAACCTTAGTTATCAAATAGATGAGGGTAACAAGACTTCATGTCGGCCTCGGCCTCCCATGTCGCACCCTCGACTAGGTGATTCTTCCATAAAACTTTACGAAAGCCACCTCCTTGTTCCTTAACTTATTCACTTGCCTATCAAGGATTTGAGCCAGAACCTCCTCATAGGAGAGGTTATCCTTCATACCAAGACACTTTATAGGAAGAATAGACTCGGGATTAGCAATACACTTCTTAAGCATGTAAACATGGAAAACCGGATGAACCGAAACCAATTTACTAGGAAACTTCAACTCATATGCAAACTTACCAATCTTTTGTAAAATTTCATATGGACCCACATAACGAGGACTCAACTTCCCTTTCTTGCCAAATCTAACCACCACTTTCATGGGAAAAAATTTCAAATACACTTTATCACCTTGTTGAAACTCTAATTCCCTTCTCCTATGATCGGCATAAGACTTTTGCCGACTATAGGTTGTTTGCAACCGGTTACTTATAATATGAACCTTCTCCAAAGTCTTATAAATCAAATTAGGACCCAAAAGTGAACACTCACCTACTTCAAACCATCCAATTGGAGACCTACATCTCCTACCGTACAAGGATTCATAAGGATCCATCGATATAGATGAATGGTAGCTATTGTTGTAAGCAAAATCCACCAGAGTCAAATGCTTATCCCAATTTCCCTTAAAAACAATAATGCAATATCTAATCATATCCTCAAGAATTTGAATAGTACGCTTAGCTTGACCATTTGTTTGAGGATGAAAAGCAGTGCTTAGCTTCACATTGGTACCCAACCCCTTTAGGAATGATCTCCAAAACATAGATGGTAAGTACGCACCCCTATCCGATATGATAGATTGTGGAATACCATAGCAACACACAATATCATGTATGAAGATCCTTGCATAATCTTCTGCCAAATAGATAGACTTGACGAGAATGAAATAAGCAAATTTGTTCAACCTATCCACAATTACCCATATAGAGTCAAATTTCTTTTGTGTCCAAGGCAAACCTACCACAAAATCCATATTGATGTCTTTCCGCTTCCAAGTAGTAACTTGGATTTCTTGAAGTAAACCACCCGACTTTTGGTGTTTGGCTTTCACTTGTAGGAAATTTGGATATATAGCAACGAATTCCACTATGTCCTTTTTCAAGACTTCCCGCCAAAACACTTCCCTAAGGTCATGATACGTCTTTGTAGAACCCGGATGAATGAAGTAACGGGAACCATGAGCTTCCTTAAGAATCAGCTCCTCAAACTATCTACATTGGGAACGCACTACATTCCTTGATACCTCAAAACACTATCCCCCCTAAGGAAAATGACTCATTAAGCTTCCCAAGAACCGTTCCTTCAACTCCATCAATGGTTGATCAAGATGTTTTTGGACTTCACCTCAACTACCAATGATGACTCGGAGTTATGATGGACCATAAAACCACCATTCGGAGAATCTTCCAACCTAACACCCAATCTAGCCAATCTATCAACATCATTCACTAGGTCTTTCTTGGTTTTCTCTACATGAGACACACTACCTATGGTCATACGACTTAGAGAATCCGCAACCATATTGGCCTTGACGGGGTGATAGAGAACACTCATGTCGTAATGTTTCAACAATTCCAACCACCTTCTTTGTTGGAGATTAAATTCCTTTTAAGTAAACACATATTCTAGATTCTTGTGGACGGTATATACATCAATATGAACAAAATACAAATAATGCCTCTATATTTTCAAGTAAAATACTACGGCCGCTAATTCAAGATCATGAGTTGAATAGTTTCTCTCATGCACCTTAAGTTGTCTCGAAGCATAGGCTACTACTTTCCCATATTAAGCACAAACCCTAAACCCACTCAAGATGCATCATAATATACAATGAAACCCTTGGTACCCTCTGGTAAAGTCAACATCGGAGCGGAAGTAAGTCTATCTTTCAAGATTTGGATGATTATCTCACAAACCTCCGATAGTAACCCCCTAGACCCATAAAAATCCTAATGTAAGTTTTAGTCAATGGTCTAGGCCAATTCTTGATTGCCTTGGTTTTCCTTGGATCAACCTTAAATTCCTCACTAGAGATGATATGACCAAGAAACATCACCAACCTCAACCAAAACTCACATTTTCTATACTTGGTAAATAATTGATGTTCCTTATGTACTTGTAACACCACCCTTAAATGGTCCATGTGATCACTCATATTTTTCAAATATACAAATGTCATCAATGAAAATAAATGACAAACGAATCTAGGTAACTTCGAAACACCCTATTCATGAAATCCATTAATGCCGCTGGAGCATTAGTGAAATCAAAGGACATTACTAAGAACTCATAGAGACCATATCTAGTCCGAAATGCTAGTATTGGTATATTCTCACCTCTCACCCTATGTTGGTGATACCCCGACCTCAAGTCAATCTTAGAAAAGTAACTTGCCCCTTGGAGTTAATCAAACAAGTCGTCAATCCAAGGGAGAGGATACTTGTTCTTAATAGTGACTTTATTAAGTTGGCGATAATCAATGCACAATCTAATGGACCCATCTTTCTTCTTCACAAGCAAAACCCGAGTACCCCATGGAGCAATACTAGGTCTAATGAAGCCTTTGTCTAGTAAATACTTGAGTTGATACTTCAACACTTTAAATTTACCGGAGCCATCTGATAAGAAGGAATTGAAATGGGATTTGTATCCGGTAATAAGTCGATACCAAAATCAATATTCTGTTCGGGAGGAATACCTGGAAGATCATTAGGAAAGACCTCCAAAAATTTCCTCACTACGAGGACCGACTTAATGAGAAGAATATCATAGTATAAATCTTGGACTATTGCTCTATGGTATAAACACCCTTTAGAGATAATCCTACAAGCTTTAAAACAAGAAATGATACGATCTCTAGGAATAGAATTTCCCCCCTTCCACTCAAAAACGGGCTCATTTGAAAAGTTAAACTTCACCACCCTTGTTCTATAATCTATAGAAGCAAAGTAACCATGCAACCAATCCATACCCAAAATGACATCAAAGTCAAACATATCAAGTTCTACTATTTGAACATAAGTAGAACGATTGGGCAACATTATAGGAAAATTTCTATATACCCTCTTTGTAACTACCGACTCATCCACCAGGGTAGTCACTATGAAAGGTTCATTTAAAATGTAAGGTAAAATATCAAACTTCTTAGCTATAAAGAGAATAAAAAAAGATAATTTAGCGCTCGTATCAAGTAAATTATATACATCCATAGAGAAGACTTTCAACATGCCGATCACCACATCGGGAGAAGTCTCTTGATCACCCTTAGAGAGGAGAGCATAAAAGTTATTCTTCTTCGGAGAATCATTAGAACCTCTTGCTTGCACACTCTCCTTGTATTGTCCCCTCATATTTGTGAAATCTCAAACCTTATGTCCACTCTTACTACAACCAAAACAATTATCCGTTCCCTTAAGGCAATTACAATAGTGCTTCTTGCCAGACCTTCCATTAGTTGGCTTCTTGGTTGGTGAACTAGTATCTCTTCCCTTTTAGACTTAGGGTTAGACACCCTATAATCACGAGCCTTAGAGAACTTAGAAGGAACTTCATTATGAACCCTTTTCTTAACCGAGGCTTGTATTGGATACCAAACCTATCTTTTGAAGAACCACCATCAAAAAAGATCTTACCCTCTTCTAATCTCTCTCTTCCTCTTAGTCTTTCCTGTTCCTTTTGTTGAGCATAAACCATGAGACGAGAAATTTTCATATTGTCAAGTATCATTGGCGAATGACATTCTTCTTGCAAGTCATCCGATAATCCCGTCACGAAGCGGTTCATTTCATCCTAGGGTCAGAAACCAAAGAAGGGGCATACTTTAACAATTTAGTGAATTTCAAAGATTATTGAAGTACACTCATACATCCTTGGAGAAGGTTGATGAAATCCACCACCTTGGGTTCCCTCTTCTTCCCTAGGTAAGAATCTATCAAGAAAAGCCTCTTGAAAACATCCCAAGTACCCGATCTACCCCTTAATGGCCTATCGTCTCTCCATTAGATGTACCAAGTTTGGGCCACATATTTGAGTTGGTAAGTATCTAAATCGACCTGCTCACTAATAGTCAACCCCATGGAATAAGGAATTTTGTAGATTTTGTCAAGGAAATTTTAGGGATCTTCAACATTGGACCCATAGAAAGTAGGCGATTCATCCTAGTGAAATCCTTTAGACGAGAGGCCATAATAGCAACTTGTTGGTTTGCTTGGGGTACAACCTCCCAATTATCTTGGGTCGTCATGGATTGAGCGTGAGTAGTGGTGGATTGTGCTCGGGTAGTAACGGAGTGGGCAATTTGGAAAAGAGCATCGCTTATAATACCATCCTTCAAGGAGGAGGATTGACCGAAGCTTGGTCATCATTCACATATTTTTTAAGAGGAGGGACTTGATCATCACGGGAAGGAACTCACACATTGGCAATCTCTTCCTCAAGTCCTTGTACCGCGTTCCTTTGAGTATTCAATGCCTATAATCACAATAAAAGGATTAGATGCTAAAAGCACATAAAGAGCTAACACTCTAGATGCATAATATTGCGCTTCCAAGAAAGTGAGAGTTTCTCAAGAATGACATAGATTCCTATTCATAAGTGTGGCGCGCTTCACAATTATGAGTACGAATCTACATAGACGTGGTTAAAAGAACATTGACTCAAAGATATTCAACCTCATACTCTGATAAAGTGTGTCACATCCACGAGTATCCCCTAGACGTAAACGGCATCGTCCTTCTCTTTGAGGACCAAGACTAGCCTCTTAGCTTACATCATTATATTCAAAGGTCAAAATAAGTGGAAATTTAATATTTTTTTATTACTACTACATGAAGGTTTACATAGACCTCTACATACACATAGTATAGTTATATCGAGTATACAAAAACCTTTGTATATGAAGATTACTTTGTCTTCTACTTTTATTGTACATAGTCTCAAATAGTCATCTCATCTCACAACCATCTAATAAGAGTATAACAAATTGGCTCTAGCACATACATCAATACAATAAGACGACACATCAGTCATACAATGTTTAATATCCAAATGAAAAGGAAATAAACTGATAGAATATATGCCTTCACTAATTAGTCAATGGACTAGGTCCCTTCACACACAAACAAGAATAAACAGAAAGTAAATGCAGTTTAACAACACAAAAATTTTACGTGGCAACCTCCTTGCTTAAGGGAGTAAAACCACGACCTGTCTCACAAGATTTTCATAACTGTTTCAGTAATCTTTGAAGGCAAAAGTAAAACCAGTTACACAAATGTGAGAAAAAGTTTTTAATCTCACGTTCAAGAAATAATCTCTATTGCTTGAAAAGCCTAAGTAGAAGTTATTCTACCCACTAAGTTATCCCTTCTAGACAACTTAGAATTTCAATACCCCACACTGATTCCTTTATAGATTTAGGAATAGTTTACAATATAAGTACACGAGAATATATTTTTAAACAACTACACTATATGCTCCTGAGATTTCAGTCGTTGTTTGAATAATTCTACTCTTTGATTTTCTATAGCCTTTGCAAGTTTTCTTGAAAATGCATTTTCAAGTTGCAAAAACTAAGGAATAATGTTTAGGAAAGTGACTTTTGTATACACAAGTCCCTTTCCTTAAACTCTTGCCATTGGTTGGAGAGGTCTGACTTTTTTGACGCCATTGGGAAATGCACACCCACTTTCTGTACCTTCTCCAGCTGGCAGTCTTCAGGCTAGTCATGTTAGGGAACCTGGTACCTTTACGAGGTCTCTGAGTTCATTATATCTTCAAAACTCATGTTGAGGACCTAGTACCTTTACAAGGTCCTTGAGTTTGTCATATCATAAAAACTACAAATAACAATTTCCCCCTTTTTGATGATGACAAACAATACTAAGGCACCACTCCAGCTTTATAACTAGTTCCCCCTGAATTACTATTCCATCCTCCTGAAAAAAAAATTCCCCCTCACTGTATTCCCCCTTACTATATTCCCCCTCACACACAAGTCTACCACTTATCAGTATCAGTCAGTTATAATTCCCCCTTTTGGCATCATAAAAAAGAGATACAGTAAACCAAAAATATCTACAATAATATCAGAACTTGATAGCAATCAAACATAAAGGAAAAACATTCACAATAGATATTATCTAGAACACAAGGGGGATAAGATTAATAACTTTTCAAGATAACATTTAATACATTAAAAACAAACTGAGAATCCAACGACACAAAGACAATCCACACAAAGAAGACACAGGAAGTGATTGGGACAGACTAAGAAGGGCGAGGTTGATGAGAAAGGTACTGAATAATGAGAGTGAGTCGATCATTTGCAGCATCATTATCCTTAATTTCCATTTCTTGAAAGGCAATTGCCTTAGTTCTCAGCTCTGCATTTTCCCTTTCCAGAGCTTGAACCACAGAAGTACCTGGTCTCTCTGTCTGTGCAGTGAGTAGTTCAGCTTTGAGTATAGGAATTTCAACATCTTTTCCACTCAAATGCACAGTCAATTCCTCAACCTAATGCTTGAGTTGATCTTAGTTTTCTATGAGTTGAGACATTTTGCTCTTGGGATTTCCCTTCCCTTTAATACACTCACATTCAACCAGAATGTTCTCTGAAAAAGCTTGTTTCACAGTCCCAACCCCGTCAACACTCAAAGGAATTTTAAAATGATTGAATACTTTAGTAAGAAAGTATCCATATCCCATCTCATGAATTCCTTTTCTCTCAATGACAATCTTATACATGTGCTCAAGCATAGGCCCTGGGAGATTCAGAGGTTCAAATCTGTACAACAACTCCATCACAAAAAATCGGCAGAAGTAGCTGAAGTCCTCTTTTCAATCCGAGGGAGGAGAGTTTTGTTGACAAACTCAAACATCAACTGATACTCACTCTTCATCACCTTCTTAAAAACCCCAACACATTTTGTTGTGGGAAGCTTTGAAACAATGGACACAAACTCAACCGAACAAGTTTTCCCAATCACAGACCTGGTCCCCTCTCGAGGTACCCTTAGAATTTTTCGCAGCAGAAACTCATCCAGAAGCACTGCAATATCATTTACTCTTGTATGGATACTCTCATTCTCCTTAAATTGAATGTTGTAGTAGAATTCACACACTTTCTCTTCGTGAAGAATAGGAGATTTCCTATTGAATAGATGCATCCATGACTGAATTTCCACCATGTCATTGAGAGAGTCCATGCAGGGAAGATTCATTATTCCCATGTCAAAGACTCTTCTAGCCAGCAAAGTCTGCGTTCTCAAGTTGTCAACAATTTCTTGCATGTTGACCTCCTCTTCACTCCTTCGTTGGGTACCAGGTCCCTGTGATCTTTTCCATTTTTCTATAGAACTCTTCTTCGTGGGTTTTGCTTTGTCAACCCTTTTAGGATCCCTTGACTTTGTTTTTCCGGACCTTTTCTTCTTATTTTTCTTGTCCATTTCTTTGGCAGACTCCTCTATGACAGCAGATTAAGGCATTCTAAAGTTTGACACTTTGAATGTTCTGGCACTTCTGATTTCAGACGTAGATCTTGCACTAGCTTTCAAGGCATCAGCCACCAACTTCCTAGCATCAGACCTAGTAGTAGGTCTTCTTCTAGGAGACTCTTCCATTACCTTTTCTTTTCTCTTTCATGATACCTCTTCCACTACCTTTTATTTTCTCTTTCATGATACCTCAACATCCCTCCTTTCAACTTTCCATTGGATAGGTTCATCATCACTTTCAGAATCTGAGGAGTTAGAAGATGGATACCTCCAAAAATCTGGAGTTTTATCAAAAATGGGTTGAGTATCTCTTACCTCTCGACCTTGTAAAGGCTCATTTTGTTCATCCTTGGCTTCTTCTCTCATCATCGCAAGACTTTCGATTACCAGTTCTTCACTTGCTGCAAAAATGTTTTACTCAAGCGATTTATTTCTTGGCAAATCTCCTTCAAATAGATTGTCTGGCAACATATCATGGTGAGTACCAGGTCCAGTAGGGATGCTAGAGTTGTTCAAATCTATGGAATGGAACGGATTTTCAGAAATATCTTCATGAGAACTTGAAGGAACACTAGATCTGGACTCTACTACTGAAGGAGTGTAAAATGCAATAGGTTCAATCTCACTAAGAGCAGTGAGCATATTCTTAGAGGTTGAAGAAGTATCAAACATCTTGACAAGAATAAGAACAAGGACAGCTTTTCGAATACAAGGAAAGGAATGAAACTCAGATTTCGTCTTTTAACTTTCTCAATTTTTTTTAGTAAAGAATTGTTGAGAGACAGATGAGAAATTAAAAGGAAGGAAGGAGGATTTAAAAAGGATTTGAAACAGTTCTAGGTTCTTGATTTGACGTGTCGCTTGAAGAATAAGCGATGGGACTAACAGTCAGAATGATCGATGACTGACACGTGGCATTATCAACGATCATATTTTTTTAGTTTAAAATTAATGTACAAATGCTAACCTGAACTGGAACCAGGTCCCATAACACAACTTTATTATCATTCCTTAGCTGTTCTAGCCATGTCTTTGCTTTTCTAGTCCTTCCTGAAAGTATACTTACAATAGGTACCAAAATGATCTAATCCAGATAATAAATTATTGACACAAAAGATCTGTACTGCAAGTTTATCCATCAATGGAATTCAACTGTTGAAACTCCATCAAATTGATTTTTATTGAGAGCCTTGGTGAAGATATTTGCAATTTGTTCCTCAGTTGGACAATATGTAAGCACAATATTCCCCTTTTCAACATTGTCTCTCAATAAATGATGTCTAACATCAATGTGCTTGGTTCTCTTATGTTGAACTAGATTCTTTCCCGTACTAACTGCACTAGTATTGCCACAAATAAGAGGAATAGCTTTGATGATTATACCTAAATCCTCCAAGTGTTGCTTGATCCATAACAACTATGAACAACATGCAACAGCTGCTACAAACTCAGCTTCAGCTGTTGAAAGAGCTACATAATTCTGTTTCTTAGTTCCCCAAGAAATGAGTGAAGATCCGAGGAAATGAGCCATTCCAGAAGTAATCTTCCTGTCAACTTGATAGCCAGCAAAATCAGCATCTGCAAAACCAACTAGATAAAAAGTGTAACCTGCAAGATAGAAAAGGACCAGGTTCCCTGTCTTCTTTATGTTTCTTAGAATACGTTTTGCAGCCTTCAGATGTGAATCACGAGGACACGCCTGGAATCTAGCACACATTCCAACACTGTAAAAAATATCAGGTCTGCTAGCAGTCAAATACAACAAGGACCCAATGATTCCCCTATACATGGTTTGATTCTCAAGAGAATCAGATTCCTCTACCACAAGCTTGGTTTTTGTTCCCATAGGAGTATCAATAGGTTTTGAATCAAACATATTGAACATTTTCAACTGCTCCTTACTGTACTTCTTTTGACTAATTGAGATCCCATTTGATGATTGCTTGATTTGTAGGCAAAGGAAGAATGTCAACTCACCTATTATGCTCATCTGAAATTCTTTTCCCATTAATGATAAGAATTTTTCACACAAGTGTTCTGAAGTGGGTCCAAAAATTATATCATCCACATAAACCTGAATAATAAGAAATTCTTAATCTCTTTTTTAATAAGAACAAGGTATTGTATATTTTTCCTCTTTTGAACCCATTCTTCAATAGAAACTATGACAGCCTTTCATACCATGCTCTAGGAGCTTGTTTCAAACCATACAGAACCTTATTCAATCTGAACACAGGATCTGGGAATTCAGCATCTTCAAACCCAGGAGGTTGTTTAACAAACACCTCCTCTTTCAAATCTCCATTCAGAAACACACTTTTGACATCCATTTGATACTGCTTGAACCCCATGAATGCAACAAAAGCTATTAGAATTCTGATGGCCTCCATCCTTGCAACAGGTGCAAAAGTTTCATCATAATCTATTCCTTCTTCTTGATTGTATCCTTGAACAACTAATCTGGATTTGTTTTTAGTAATCACTCCAATTTCATCGAGCTTGTTTCTTAAAACCCATCTGGTTCCTCTCACTGTTCTGCCAACATGTCGAGGAACCAGGTACCATACCTTGCTTCTTTCAAACTGATGAAGTTCTTCTTGCATTGAGTTGATCTAGTCTGCATCACCTAATGTCTCTTTCACATTCTTAGGCTCAATAGATGATATGAATGATGAGAATGCAACTAGATTTCTTGTTTTTGATCTAGTGTGAATTCAATAGTTTAAAGGAGAAATAAGATTATCAAGAGGATGTGAAGAACTCTCTTTCCATTCTGGTCTCAGGGAAGACTGGTGAGATGATCAACATGTTCTTCTTCTTCAATGATGTCATCATTTTCTGGAGAGTTTGAGGTACTCTGCCTGGAATTCAGAGTAGTACCAGGTACATCAATACATTTTTCAACTTCATCACTCTTTTCAGATAGACTATGATTATTATTATCACAGTCATTTCCCAACTGATCGTCTGCACCAGCTTCACTTCCTTAAATTTTCTGTGAATTGAACAGTTTAATCACCTCATCTTCATCATTCGATGCATCGCTTTTCAAATTTCCATATTCATCAAACACAACATGAATGCTTTCTTAAATAAATTGAGTTCTTTTGTTGAAGATTCTGTATTCTTTACTTGCTGAGGAGTATCTAACAAACACTCCTTCATCACTTCTAGGATCAAATTTTCCCAGATCATCCTTTCCATTGTTCATCACAAAACATCTGCAGCCAAACGCCCTAAGATAGCTCAACATAGGCTTTCTGTTATTGAGTAACTCATAGGGAGTCTTATTCAATACAAGTCTTATCAGACACCTGTTAGTAACATGACATGCTGTGTTGACAGCTTCAGCCCAGAAACTTTGAGGAAGATTTGACTCAATAATCATGGTCCTGACAATGTTCACCAAGGTTCTATTTTTTCTTTCCACTACTCCATTCTATTGAAGAGTTCTTGGAGTAGAAAAGTTATGACTAGTACCATTCTCCATGCAAAATTGATCCAGTTTTGAGTTTTCAAACTCAGTTCCATGACCAGATCTAATCCCAACAATCACTTGATTCATTTTAGTTTGAACCATTTTGAAGAACACCACCAATTCTTCAGGTGTCTCTACTTTTGATCTTAGGAATCTAGTCCATGTGTACCTTGAGTAATCATCAACTATCACCAGAATGTATTTCTTACCATTTCTTCTTTGAACCTTCAAGGGTCCACATAAGTCCATGTGTAACATCTCCAATACTCTTGATGATGTTACTTGCTTCTTTGACTTGAAGGATGATCTGATTTGTTTTCCTTTGACACATGTTTCACATATTTTGTTTTCACTGAACTTTAACTTGGCAAACCTCGGACCAGGTCCTTAGAAATCAGTATATTCAATAAAGATGATCTCACATGCCCTCGTCTATGATGCCAAAGATCAGCATTTTCATTTTGAGCACTAAGACATGTCTGATCATCTCCATGAGACCTATCCAAGTTAGCCACATACATGTTTCTACTTCTAAAGGCAGTGAGAATCACTTTCTTTGTAGTTAGACTAACCACAGTTCACATTTCAGAAGTAAACCTGGCTTCATATCCCTTGTCACAAATTTGAGATACACTCAAAAGACTGTACTTCAAACCATCAACATGATAGACATTGTCAATTGATTCTTCAAGAGACTTTCCCACTTTACCAACTCCCAAAATATACCCCTTCTTTCCATCACCAAAAGAGACACCTCATCCCTGAAGTGTCTTGAGTAAGATTAAATTTTTGATATCACCAGTCATATGTTTAGAGCATCCACTATCTATATACCAACATTACTGTTGCTCCTCTCACTCAACTGCAACAAGAATCACTTGTTAAGCTTGGGAACCCATTTCAATTTGAGTTCCCAGAAGGCAGACAAGGGAGTGATCAGATTGTTTGTAGTCCAATAGGGTAGTTCTTGGATCTTTATAACAAAAGATTTTGGAGCAGAAAATAAATTTTTTCTTTGAAAATCTTTCAGTTGAAACTTGCTTTGGGGGACTAGGTCTCTCATTTGATACTATTTGCTTCTCACTATAATTAAAGAGTCTTTCATGAGACTTTCTCCAGCCAATACATTTTTACCACAGTGAAGACAAAGAAGATTAGCAGACACAAAAACATACTTACTGTGAGGATTAAAGGTCGGAGTGATATTCAAACTTCCTAGACCCTTCTTATTGAAATTACTCTGATTTGTTACACTTGACAGCAACTTAGAAGATTTTGTCCACTTAAGAGATTTTTCAAGTTCTTCCTTTAGTTTGACAATATCCTTTTCTAAGTTGTTGCTCTTCTCCAAAGCCAACCCCAAATTTTTCTCAGTAGTTTTCAGTTTTTCTTTAGTTTCAACTTGTAAACCATTTGACCTTCCATTTAGCTTTTCAGCTTCTTCATTTATCTGAGACAACAATTTTTTAAGTTCAGTATTGTCAGACTCTAGAGAAAACATTTTATCTTCCATTTTAAACATTTTCTCTTCCTGTTTAACTTTGTTTTCAGTTAAACTATCAAGTTCAGCATTCATAATTTCTCTTTCAGAGGTAAACTCAATTACTGAATCAATCATAACCTTTGTTAATGTTATCAATTGTTTAAGAGAATAATTATTCAGATCATGTTTCATATCAAGAAGAGTTACCTTGTCGTCCTCTTCTTCATTTTCTGTATGAGCCATGAAAGCAAACATTTCATTGAATATGGTTTCCTCTTCATGAACCACCACCATTGACACGTCATTTGGTTCATCAGGATCTTTTGAGTCACTTGAAGATTCTCCCTATGCAGCAAGAGCCTTTTTTACCACATAGTCAGCAACAGCTTTGCGATCATTTTTACTAAGTACCAGGTCCCTTCTGTTCTCTTTGTCACCTCTTGGTTTTTGATATTCCTTATTTTAATTTAGTAAAGGACACTTTCTAATAAAGTGTCCAGCTTTTCCACACTTGTAACATGTATCAGTTTGATATGCAGTTCAAGGACCATTTGTTCCCCTTCTAAAACCATTGTTCTTTCTCACAATTTTATGAAATCTATTGATGAGATAAGCCATATCATCATCACTGCAGTCCTCCTCATATTTGTATTTCAGCATCAAGGACTTATCCTTTTTGACTTCCTTCTTTGACAGATCATTATTTCGATTCATCTCATGAGTCTTTAGATTTCCAATGAGACCATCCATTGTCAGCACTTTCAGATCTTTTGCTTCAATAATGGCATCAACCTTGCTTTGCCAAGACTTTGGAAGAATTCAAAGCACTTTCCTGACTTGCTTGCTCATGCTGATAGGTTCTCCAAGGCTTCTCAACTCGTTGGTAATGGAGCACAATTTTGTGAACATCTCATGAATGGTTTCTCCTTCTTTCATCTTGAAATTTTCATACAAAGAAGTGAGCAAATAAATTTTGGACTCTTTTACTTGTTCAGTTCCCTCATAAGCTATTATTAAGCAGTCCCAGATTTCTTTTGCAGACTCACATGCTGAGACACGATTGAACTCATCTAGCCCTATCCCACTGACAAGAAGAGTTTTTGCCTTGTAACCTTTTCGATCTTCTTCCTATGAGCTTCATCATATTTTTGTCCAGGCTTTGGAACAAGCCTGGTTCTTTCTCCATCCTTTTCTTCAATCATCGGAATAAATGGTCCATCTAGGACGATAGATATCACTTTCTTGGTGTTAACCAGATAGAAAGTGTCTGCTCTGATACCACTTGATAGAATATATGCCTTCACTTATCAGTCAATGGACCAGGTTCCTTGACACACAAACAAGGATAAACAGAAAGTAAATGCAGTTTACAACACAACAATTTTTACGTGGAAACCTCCTTGTTTAAGGGAGTAAAACCACGACTTGTCTCACAAGATTTTCAGAACTGTTTCACTAATCTTTGCAAGCAAAAGTAAAACTAGTTACACAAATGTGAGAAAATTTTTATAATCTCACGTTCAAGCAATAATCTCTATTGCTTGGCAAGTCTAAGTAGAAGTTATTCTACCCAGTAAGCTATCCCTTCTATACAACTTAGAATTTCAATACCACACGCTGATTCCTTTATATATTTAGGAATAGTTTACAATATAAGACCACGAGAATATATTCTTAAACAACTACACCATATGCTCCTGAGATTTCACTCGTTGTTTATATAATTCTACTTTTTGATTTTCTATAGCCTTTGCAAGTGTTCTTGAAAATGCTTTATCAAATTGCAAAAACTAAGGAATAATGTTTAGGAAAGTGACTTTTGTATAGACAAGTCCCTTTCCTTAAACTCTTGCCATTGGTTGGAGAGGTGTGACTTTTCTGGCGCCGTTGGGAAATGTGCACCCACTTTCTGTACCTTCTCCAGCTGGCAGTCTCCAGGCTAGTCATGTTGGGGAACATGGTACCTTTACGAGGTCCTTGAGTTTGTCATATCATAAAAACTACTAATAACAGAAACATTAGAGTATTAAAAACTAAAGCAACATCATAGGCTTCATAGTGGCATTGCCCTCGGAAAGTGAGGACCTACCCAACTTGGATGAACAAGAATTCCTAGTCTTCTTTAAACTCGTCTCCAAACACCCTTCAACGACAGGAACCTAAAATATTGGGGAAAAGAAATAAATGGGGTTAGTACACCACTTGCACTAAGTATGAGACAACATGCACATATAATATTATATCATGCTAAAAGGGGACAGTTCAATAAACTATGCAATATGCTTTGAAAATCTTTATGCACATTCAACAAGATAATACCAATCAATATAACATATTCCTAAAGTCATAGGCACGCACATCATAAGACCAAAAATACAAAGCATAGTCAATTCAGTGAACGTATCAACATACTTGTATATATAATCAATACTACCCTATCATCAAGTTATAACTTCAATAAGCATCAATAAGAGTACATTTTGACATAACCAAAGCAAGACCATTACTCATGAACCTTTTTAAGTCCACTTGTGCAATAACCAAGTAGCACCCCATAACCTTACTTAATCAAGTAAACCTATCAAGAAACATAACCACTTTCGAACTTCTCATAGCATATCATTAAGAGTACATAATATCATACTTTAGCATTATAGACCAAGTACATGTTCACAAGAGTAATTAACACCACATAGTGTCATTAAGATGTAATATCATCAGATACATAACATTTACATTTATAAGCATATACATACATAAGAACATCCTCCTAAGACTTCCCTTAAAGATAACTAGAGCATTGTATAGGTAGAGCACATACCCATAACTATACTAAGCTAAACCTCTTAGATCATCTTAGTTAGAGTCCATTCCTTTAGTTCATTTTACCTTTTGTGAACATCTTGCCTTAACCGACATAGACCATATGAGCTAATGTCGAACCCGGTTTCATGAAAGCATACACCAAAAGAAGGCGGACTACTTGCGAAGGTAATACCAAAACATGTACATAGCAACTACGTGGATCCACTAGATAGTATTCCTATGGGGGCAACATAGTTCAAGAACTAGGAGATACAGTTGGGATCCTCTTTATGCTAATTGAATTATGATATCCAATCTCAAGGTACAATAGTGATCCTACCTTCCCTATGTGGGAAGAGATACTCCTCACTCTAGTTCACTCGGTGCCAAGCTAGAGACCCTTTTAAAATGCCTTTCATACCTTTATTAATAATCATAACATAAAGTAAGTCATAGGGTATAACCCTTGTATAAATATCATAATCATAGTTCAATTTGAATTTCATTTGTATCGTCCTTTCATTACAATTCGTATAGGTGAGGTTAGCACATTAACATATTAATATCATGATAAGGCACATTGGTAAATTATCACCATTCATATAACATTTACATCTTAGACAACACCTTAAAATTCATAGTAAAGACATTTCAATTAAACATCATACCAACTCTATCAATTCAAAAACATACTTCAATACAACATTATCACTTCACCAAAACTAACCATAATTGAAGTAAAGAGTTGAGATTATAAGACTTAAGGGTTTTACTATAAACCCTTAATTTAACACAACAAGAGTATAATATCATAAATATCCATAACAAACATGATAACAAATCAAATTGAGTCACTACATCACAATCCATCACTAGTTTATAGCTTAAGAAAATAGGCTTAGATCAAATCCATAATACAATTCATAACCTAGATCAATTACCTAAGAACTAGCGTAATAGGACTCAAATATATCTTAATCTATTCATAAGTGATACAATAAAATAATCTAGTAGTAATTCAACCTATAACAAATTCAATTTAACCAACATTACACATTCATATCAAGATCATAACCTAGGGTTATAGGGAATATGTCATCTTCTACAAACTAGACCAATTCATAAAGATATACTATAATTGAGTTAAAATACATGTTAATCTATTCATAATATCCAAAATAAATCATACACAAATAAATTCACAACATCAATTTTGTATTGGATGAAAACCCACTTGAAAACTCAACTTTTGAAATCAATTTGATGGAACCCTTTGAGGAAAGAAGTCTCAAAGGTGAAAGTAATCCAATAACTTAATAATTGATGAAGATTGATTAAGAAATTTGACCCTTTTCATACCTTTAATACACCTCTAGCTTGGTCTTCAATGGGTTTTTTTAGGGAGAGAGAAAGAAGAGAGTTTTGGGTTTGGGAAATTATGAGAGCTTAGGTTAGTCTGATTGGCGTCGGGGATTTATATAGGTATTTAACTAAATTTATTACACCTCCACTAACCCTTAATTAACCTTCTAACTAATCCAACTAATTAAATGAAATAATTCAAAATGTGTAACAAAACAACTCCCTCATAGACGAGACCCTGACCAACGGTCCGTCTGTGATTCGATGGCCACAAGACCCTACTTCTTGTTGGTACGTTGTTTTGATCAGAGACTGGTACGAAACTAGTTTTTATGAAAATTACTAAGTGTTCATCGATGAGGCAAATCAACGCCCCATCGATTGACACAAAGATCATTGATTACAGTCATGGGTCACACTGCCTTGACCAATCCTTAGACCCCATAAGCAAGGGTCCTCCTCAAGGGCCCTCGATTGTCCTTGGTTAGTTGTTCCAGGCGTTTGGACTATGAATTAACTCTAATACGTGTTAGAAACCCTTCCATCAAAATTCATCATTTTTCAACTCCTAAAAGCTAGTCAAATAGGTTAGGGCACACTAGCACCTCATTGAACTAGTTTACGAACGTCATGGACGTTCTTTGATGTTTTGGTTTCTATACTTCCTAAATTACTTATATTCATTAAAATAGACCTTGAAAACAGTTTCTAAGCCTTTTGACTCTTATGTTAGGCTATAGAACATGCCTTAGATTTTCAAAGTGTTACATCCATATACCAACAACTTCTTAGACGATGGGTAAATTATATGTTCGTTGATCCATAGCAAAATCACAATTAAGTGCAATGTAGAAATTAGGAAACTTTGGAATTCTGTTTAAGAACTTAAGAAATATAGAACATGGATTAATCTTTAGAATTTCAACCAATTTTGCAAAAACTAATCTGTTAACATTTTTGGAGAATAACATTTTGTTAGTAAAGTCGGCATCATTATCGTAAAAGTAGATCTGTAAGTTTCTTATTTAATTATATGTAGGAAATATGAAATGATGCATTTGTCCTTGAACTTTAAATGTGTATATACCTTGATTTCTTTTTGCCAACTCTTTATCATATTTGACTCGAAGTGAGGTAAAGACAAACATATTATTATATGTTCTTATGTAAGTACGGAAATGATTCGATTCATCATTTGTTCCAAAGCCACAAAGACAAGATCAAACCACAATCCTTCTGTACACATTGATTCAAGCATCCTACACGAACTAACAAGGATAATGACCCTTTTGTCGAGTTAGATGTGGAACAATCACCTAGCGATGAGACAAACTTGGCAGCCTTCTTTGCTTGATGGCTTTGCAAATTTGTGCTTCCGAACAAGAAAGTAAATCATGTGCGCTCTAGTGTTATTTAAAGTTGCGAGTTTGATGGCTCATGGAAAGAAGTTCTCCTTAGCAGTCCCAGTTCTTGCAAGCATATGTTGCAGCCTGAGAGAAATCTCTACTTCTTCAAACTTGACTGTGGCAAAAATAATTTTCCCCATACACTATGTATATGGTTGGCTTGGGGAATACTTAATAACTCATCATCATGCAAATCGTTCACATCGATCGATACCTCTTTGCAAAATTTCTGGCAAGGAGATGGCCAAGTTCTTTGATTTTACTGATGCCAACAGTTATTTCAACAGGATGATGCCTGTCAACTCCATCATTTAGCAATGCCGCAAGGGAAGTATTTACACCTTACTGATAATGTCAAGCTTTCAAATTTGTTGAATGAATATGTCATAAGCCTTCGTTCAGTTTATGTAACCCATAGGCATGATTTAAATTTCATCATGGAATCCTATAGCCCTATACGATTTTACTGATGCAACTTTTGAATTCTTTTTTTTGACTTAATACTTATTCAAAAGTCATGATTCCAACATGCCAATTAGAGGGTTCTCCTTTAATGACCCACGTGTATGTAGACTGATGGCCATCCCAAATAATGAATACATCAAAAGGAAACCTCTACATCATTTTGAAGAAGACAAAGCAAGACTCCACATCCATTTTATCTAAAGATGATTTTGATCAACCAAAGGAAAAGTCACATCGTTCTTCTAAATCTCAAGCGAAGTCAAATGATACTTGGAAAGTCGCTAAGACCTCATTCAAGTTTAAAACCTCAAAAGATGGGGATATGCCTAAAAAATCAAAATCGAGGCACCTCACATCAGCCTCGAAGGCGACTTCACTTGCTTCCAAAGTTGTCCATGGTTCTTCTACAACAAATGAACTTCATATGTCATTACACAATGTTAATGACCAAACGTCAAACCTTAAAAAGCCTTGTGTTGAAATATCTCTTATGTATGCTTCACTGAATGATTTAGGATGACCCAATGCGTCTTCTATTCTAATGGATCATCAGTGGAATCGTCCAAAAAAAGAACAAGAGCTATGTGATGCTTGTCGTGGTATCGACATTTTAGATACCATTGTCATTGATGATAACGACTCTGTTGATGAGTATCCGAACTAGGCATCTCTATTTGAATTAGTAAAACAAGTAAGGCCCTCCTTTTTATATTGAATCTGATCATATTTTTATTTCTTATTATTTTTTCTTAGTTGGACCTTCAAAAACTATATGGTGGAGACCTTAACAATAGTGTGGTTATAGATTTCACATTAGATCTTAATGATCGTGATGCGGCTACAAAGACTTTCATTCTTCCATTATTAATGTGATGCCTTAATCGGATGTAGTTCCACCAAGAAAGTCACCTTTTAATGACGTGATGCCTTCATTAAAAGTAGTTCCTCCAAGAAAGTCACCAAGTAGGCCATTGAGACCTTGTGCTACTACTTTTGAGCCACAAGAGACCATTTACCGAGCCAAATCATCCTTTGTTTTAAAGATGTGGGGCGCATTGTGTGGATGGATTACACAATTTTCCTTAGGTTCTTCTGATGGATTTACAGAATTGGAGTCAAGTATCACTTCAACTCTTGAGGAGATTAGAAAAGTAAACATTATTGATGTCTCCTCTTTGGAGGATCATGTAGAAAATTTCTTCAAGTCGTACGTTGAGTATGATATTTTCACATCATCAAAGATAACTAAATAATCACATGAAAAGGCCCTCTCTGCTGCACAACTCCGTCTTGATGGTGCAAACATGGCACATGAAGAGTTTGATGTATCCATGGACAAACTTCAAGCAACCTTAGAAGATGTGGATAAAGACTTAAAAGTCTTATCTTCCAAGAAAAACAAGGTTGCCGAGCTCATTGACATATATCAAGAGAATTTGTTCAAAAGTCAAGAGAATATCACCATTAAGGAGGGCGAGATTCATACCACTGAGGCAAATAATGTGATGTCTAACGACGAGGTTGAGAAACTACCCAAGCTAGAAAGAGTATTTGAGAAAATTCGCCAAGAAATCATATGTTTCAAAATTTTTCCGTGGTTATATTTTTTTGATTTATTTGCTTAGTATTTTCTAATTCGCTCTTTATGGTGTAGTGTTTTTTTTAAGCAATAAAATTGTGACTTATATTTCAATAAGCATTTTCTGCTCTTGAATTTCGAATTTTTGTTGTTTCATTCCAGGAGCTCCCTTTATTTATTGGGAAAGAAAGGACTCCATAAATTAGCATTCATACGATGATTGCAACAACACATTAATTTTTCAATCTTTGCGCACATGTGGAAGAAAATTCATAGCATGAAGTAGGAGCATCGGAAAAATTAGCTTTTTTTGTTGTTGGAAATATAACTTAGAGATATTCAATGTGTATAAAAATTACCTCCAGGGAATTTATGGTTTAGTACAAATTTACGTTCGAAGTTGACTCAAAATTTTCATGCTTGAATCTTTAACTTTGCGCACATGTGGAAGCAAATTCATAACGTGTATGAAGAATATCAAAATGATGAGCTTCTTTTTTTGTTGGAAGATAATTTAGAGATCATGAATCTGTATAAAAATCAAATCCATGGGATTTATGGTTTAGTACAGATTTGAGTTCAAACTTTTCCCTAAATTTGCGTGCTTGAATCTTAAGCTTTGCGCACATGTGGAAGAAAATTCATAACGTGGAGTGTGAGCATTGCAATAATGTTTTTTTAAATATTACTTAGATAGGTTCAGGCTGTATAAAAATAAAATCCATGGGATTTACGGATTAGTACAGATTTGTGTTCAAACTTTGCTCAAAATCTGCGTGCTTCAATCTTATATTTTGCGCATCTTCGGGAGAAATTCATAAAATCAGTGTACGATCCTAAAAATGATGTGATTCTCACTCTGTTTGAAGAATAGATCATAGGCATATATATAAAAATCATGACCAAAGGATTTCCATATTATCGCAGATGTCTTTTCACAATCAGCTCAAATTCTGCTTCACTAAAATCTTGATCTTTGAGCAACTTTGGGAGAAAATCAATAACGCGGCGTAGGAGTCTATAAATTTTTCAAGTTTATTATATGTCCAAAATGCCATTTCTTGAACTTTGTGCACTCTTGACAACAACAAAAGACTGTCTCTTGAACTTGAAGTGTTCACATAATGATTTTTGAGGCTATACCATTTCAACATAGAGCTTTGAACCGAACGGTGATTTGATGTTGTATGTAAAGATTCCCCTGATTTTGAGTAACTTACTAAAGCACCAGTGAATTACACAAAATTATCTACACGGTAGGCAAAAAAAAAAAAGTAGAATCGCAAGTCGCTTCATCCAATGCCAAGAATTTATCAGCTTGCTGCATATCAAAAATTTAGATCAAAATTCCTTTTGCATTGATTAGAGTAATACCCAAAGTTGACTCCAAATATATAATGTTGGATATGTAACTTTGAACTCTCATAGTTGAATATCCATTACTCAACGTAGGAGTTTCTGTTTACGAGTTACTTTTTTTGTCGTGGATAGGGCTTCAAGAATCTTCTACTTTGCTCATTTGCGTCCCATTTGAACTCATTTGCTAGATAAATGATTTTTTTAAAGAGTCAGTGTGATGATCACGCAAGGACACCAAACCCTTTATTTTTTACTCATTTGGCTGAACTTAGAGTGATTACTTCAAAAGCCTACGTACCTCGGTGAAGAGGATCAAGTCATATCGTAGCTCAAGAGGATGAGTTTTATTTTATTTATTTTATTTTTATATTTGGGTCGTACACAGTTTATACTCTTAAAGGCCAGGATAATGTGCAGTTTATGATCATACCTTAAGGAGCGCAGCCAACCTTCATGGGAAGTATTGCTTCAGGAACTTGCCATTGATTGGACCAACCCTTACACCATAGTGGTCGATAATTTTATAAGCCCCAATTGAATATGCCTCCTTCACAACATACTTTCCATCCCATATTGATGTAAACTTTTCATCAATACGTTTGTTGAGGATAATTGATCTCCGTACTACTAAGACCAAGTCTCCAACTTGAAATGATCAAGGTACACTTTCTTATTGAATACTCTTGCAAGTCGAACTTGATAACACTCCAACCTTTGTTGTGATTCCAGTCTTTTTTTTAAACCAATGCCTCCAAGTTAGCTAAACTAAGATGAGCATTGCTTTCAATTGTAAGTCCCTCTTGTACTACTATTCGCAACGATGGAATTTGTTTCTCCAATGGAAGGAATACTTCTTCGCCATACACCAATGAAATATGTGTCGCTTGTGTAGTTGTTCAAAAGGTGGTACGATATGCCCACGAAGCTTCACCAACTCTCTCATGTCAATCTATTTTATTCTTTGCAACTACTTTCTTCAATAGGTTACCAAGTGTCTTGTTAAAAGCTTCAGCAAGACCATTGGCAGTGCATTGTACATTGCAGATTTATGTTGCTTAAAACTAAACTTCTCGCACAAACTACTCATGAGTTTATTGTTGAATGGTGTTCCATTATTAGTGACTATACATCTTGGTATGGCATATCTAAAAATTATATTTGATTTGATAAAATCAACAACACTTTCCTTCTTTACCTCTTTTGATGGTACAGCTTCAGCCCATCTAGACAAATAGTCAGTGGCAGCCAAGATATACATTTGTCCTTTTGGCGACTTTGGAAGATGTCCAACAACATCAAGTCCCCATGCATCGAAGGGCCACGAGGCTACAGTCGGATGCAGACCCTCTGGAGATTGATGGATGTAATTAGCGTGGAATTGAATCTTTTTGGCATGCTCTAAGCAGTCCATAACCATTGTCGTCCAATAGTAGCCCATCCTCTTGATACGAAAATGAAGTTTAGGCCCTAATTGGTGTGCTCTACATGTTCCAGAATGTGCCTCTTCCATTGTTTATTGAACTTCTTCTTTGTCAAGACACTGCAGTAATAGTCTCTCAAAAGAATGACGAAATACTATTCCATCATGAAAGATGAATCGTGGTGCCCTTTTCTTAATGTTTGATCTTACCGTGGATCCTCAGGAAGTCTTCCATGTTCAAGATATTTAATTAGTGGTTTCCTCCAATTTTCTTCTTCAACCATTTGAACACATATATGATGGTTTTCATAAATTTGAAGATCAAGAAAACTAGGAATAACCCATAGATGAAACACACACACATTTGTTGTGTCATTTTCTCAAAGTGCCTCTTGCACTGCTATTCACAATGATGGAATTTGCTTCTCCAATCGAAGGACTAGTTCTACGTCATACACCAATGAAAACAGTGTCGCTTTCATAGTTGTTCTAAAGATTGTACGATATGCCCATAAAGATTCACCAAGTCTCTCATGCCAGTCCCTTTTATTCTTTGCAACTACTTTCTTCAATAGGTTACTGAGTGTCTTGTTAAAACATTCAGCAAAACCATTGGCAGGTGAATTGTACATTAAAGTTTTATGTTGCTTTAGACTAAACTTCTCGCAAAAACTACTCATTAGTTTATTGTTGAACGGTTTTCCATTATCAGTAATTATACATCTTGGTATGTCATATTTGAAAATTTTGTTTCATTTGATAAAATCAACAACATTGTCCTTTTTTACCTCTTTTAATGGTACAGTTTCAGCCTATCTAGAAAAATAGTCAGTGGCAGCCAAGATATACAATTTTCTTTTTGAAGACTTTGGAAGAGTTCCAATAATATCAAGTCCCCATGCATCGAATGTCCATGACGCTACAATAGGATTAAGGGCCTCTGGAGATCGATGGATGTAATTAGCATGGAATTGACACGCTTTACACTCTTTTTCATGCTCTAAGCAGTCCATCACCATTGTTGTCCAATAGTAGCCCATCCTCTTGAGGTGAAAATGAAGTTTAGGCCTTGATTGGTGTGCTCCACATGTTTCATAATGTGCCTCTTCTATTTTTTGTTGATCTTCTTCTTTTTCAACACACCACAAGAATAGTACCTTACAAGAACGACAAAACAATATTTCATTGTGAAAGATGAATCATGGTGCCCTTCTCTTAATGTTTGCTCGTACTCGTGGATCCGCAGGTATTCTTCCATGTTCAAGATACTCAATTTTTGTTTTTCTCCTATATATCTCTTCAACCACTTAAACATATGTATGATGGCTTTCATCCACTTGAAGATCAATACAACCAGGACTAACCGTTCGATTACATACATGCACATTTGTTGTCTCATTTTCTCCAAGTGTCATAGTTGTATCCAAGTTAGCCAAAGTGTTTGCCCTGCGATTTTCTTCTCTTGGGACGTAATTTAAGAACACTTGATCAAACTTTTGAAGTAAAAGAGTAGCATATTGGTGATATGAAAAGAGATATTCCTTCTTTACCTCGTAACTCCCTGAGAGTTGATTGATGATCAATTGAGAGTCACCGTAGACATCCAAATGAGGAATCTTCATATGTGATGTCATTTCAAAGCCCACAGTCAAATCTTGGTATTTTGCACCATTATTCGAACACGTTTTAGCTAAAACAAATGATAATTGTAAGATTAGTCGCTCTAGAGATATCAACACCACTCCTGCCCCTGCTCCATCTCTACATGCATATCCATCAAAAAACATTGTCCACGCCGACAACTCTTCAGTAAAAAATGCATTTTCATGAGGGAACTCATTTGAAGCTTCCCATTTTCCCAAAAGAGGGTGATTAACAGGGAAATTAGAAAGTATTTTCCCTTTCACAGCTTTTTGAGGTGTGTATATTATTTCATATTTATTAAACAATACCTACCATCTTGCTACACATCCCAAGATAACTGGTCGAGTCACTACGAACTTCACGGAATCAGCTTGAGAAATTGGCTTGATAGTGTACCCTTAAAAATAATGCCTCAATTTTTTTTATTGCATAAAGCAATGTTAAGCACATCTTCTCAATGGGTGTATAATTCCACTCAGCTCCTATCAAGCTACGACTCAAATATTACAATGCTTATTCCTTTTTAGTTTCATTGATGAGCAAGAAGTGCCCCAAGTGATCGCTCTTACGACTCAATGTATAGTATCAATGGCTTTCCAGAAGTCGGTGCCCCTAATAAAGGTGCATTCATCAAGTATGTTTTGATACTTTCAAAGGCATTTCAACATGATTGATCCCAGTGAAAAGGAGCATCTTTCTTGATCAAATAGTAGAAGGATTGACATAGTCAATCCAGGTTAGAAATAAACCTTCGGATGAATGCCAATTTTCCTTGCAGACTGCGGATGTCTTTTAAGTTCTTTAACTCAAACAGTTTTTTAATGTCATCAATCTTTGATAGATCAACTTCAATTCAATGGTGATGCACAATGAAACCATGAAACTTTCCTGAGGTAACCCTAAATGCGCATTTGAGAGGATTCATCTTCAAGTCAAACTTCCTTAACCTTCCAAAAACAATCTGAAGGTCTTCAAGATGGTGTTCCCTTTGCTTTTTCTTAACCACTAAGTCATCCACGTAATATTCCACCTTTCTATAAATCATGACATCAAATATGTTTTTCATTGCACAGTTATAGGTGGCCCGAGCCTTTTTTAGAGCAAAGGATATCACTTTGTAACAATAAATCCCTTTCGGTGTTTGAAATGCAATATATTTTTCATCTTTTGGATACATTTTGATTTGATTATATCCAGAATAACCATCCATAAATGACATAGCTTCATGCCCAGTTGTAGCATGAACCATGAGCTCAATGATTGGCAGAGGGAAGTCATCTTTTGGACATGCCTTGTTCAAATCTCAAAAATCAATGGAGACATGTATTTGACCATTTATCTTCTTAATAGGTATAATATTTGAGATCCACAAAGCGTACTTCACTTCTTGAAAAAATCCAACTTCGATGAGCTTGTTGACCTCCGCTTCAATTATGTGACCAACTCCGGATGAAACACTTGTTGTGACTAATTTATAGGATGTGTTCCCTTTTTTATCCCCAGATGATGAATATCTATCCTAGGACTAAGGCCTGACAATTCTTTGTACGACCAAATAAAAATATCCTTGAACTTAACTAATAACTTGAAGTATTTCCTTTCTTTTTCTAGTGTAAGAAGTGCACTAATGAAGATTGGACGTAGATCCTCTAGAGTGCCTAGATTTAGTTCCTTAAGGTCGTCTATGGTTGATTGTATGTCATCCTCCAATTAAGGGTGATCCTTTTGGGCATCATCATTTGTATCATCAACGTTTCGACCTTCTTTCACTGTTATGTGATAGGATGATTGTGTCATGTTTGAATTTTCCACCTCACTTCCCATGAAGATTGTGATTGATTTACGTTCCTCCTTCTTGGTTTCTCCATGAAATTGGTTGGTGAAAACAATTGTGCTTTTTTTCACCTTTAAAGAACCACCAGTGGTGATTGACAATATAGACTTTCTCTTCAATTATGATGGGAAAACACTATGAATCTCCATGTCATCAATTACATCACAAGAATCTTGATTTTCATACTCCAGCAACCTTCTTTGGATAATGACTTTCTTTTAGTTCCCAAGCGATAAAATACATAGGTATTTGAGGTGGGGCTTATTCGTCTACTTGTTTAGAGATTTGTCTTTCATTGTTGCGGCCCAATCATTCAAATGCAAAAACATAGGGTGTTAGTCTTAGAATGCACTCAAACACCAAAGTCCGTCGTGGTGTTTTACCCTTCTTAGATTCCTCTGTCTTTTTTAGTAGAGGTGTAGTGAGATGAAGTTAAGTTATTTACCCTTCTTAGACAAAATCCGAAGAGGCTCCGGCATGTTGAATCCTAACCTAATCATAGGAATGGAGACATGCTATCTTTGCTTTCTCAACTGCATTTGAGACTTTGTAAGACTGTGTATGTTTTCACCACTGACTTCATCCGTGAGTTCTCCTAACTTCGTTGGATTTTAGAAATCATAGCCTAATTTTTCAAACAATGTGAAGACCTTTTGATGAAAGTTCCCTTTCATCTTATCAACTTGGATATTGATTTTAGAAGAATCCAAATCGATACACTGGACTTGTGAAACAGGAACAGTCATTTTCTCCTTCAAATTTTGGAATGTTATGTGACTAAGTTCCTTCCTCGGTGGATGGACTTGGTGAGTAAATTCCTCTAGCAATGGTTGACCCTTTTTTAATGTTTAGTGGAATATAGCAAAAAATTGGTTGCTCGTCGTCCATATTATTCTGCAAGTCTCCTTTAGGTGGTGAAAGCTTAATCGAAACCTCTTCCGTTGTCTTCTAAGACATCTTGATAGCGTCCCATTGAACTTTACTATCTTTGAGATCAATTGGATTGGCTTCTACCTGTTCCTCCATATTTATTTTTCTAGAATCTAAATAGAATTTTGCATATGCAAAACATGACTTTGTCTCAGTAAAAGGATTGATGTCTGCATCTATTTTGATAACTTCACCATCTTTCATATACTTCATGTGGTGGTGCAAAGTAGATGGTATCACTCCATTTTCATGAACCCAACGAAGCCCAAGCAACAAGTTGTGTGATGTTTTGTCATCTATGACATGAATCAAAGTTTTTGATTCCACGTTGCCAATGGACAATCCTATACGAATCTTCCCTATGGATCGTTTTCCTCTTTGATTGAAACACTGGATCGTTAGGTTACTTTTTGAAAATTCATCATTAGAGAATTCACATTTTTTCAAAACAACTTTGTGCATGATATTGACTGTTAAACTACCATCGATTAGTATGTGATTGAGATTTTGTTCTCGAATAGACCCTACAACAAAGAAGGTCCTATTATGTATGTTAGACCCTAACAACAAGTCATCATCTATGAAGGAGATTGTAGCACAACACGAGGAAACTTTTTTATCAGTTTGATGTTCTTGTATTATTGTTGGATTACGCTCACCTTCATTTCCCTTTGTTTCGTCTATGCTGGAAATAACATGTGTCGCACCAATTTGACAACCCAAAAGAATTTTTCAGGAAAGAATTCACCCAATGTAATGGGCCTTCGGACCTTTTGTGATGAAGAACCATTGATCTTTCGGCTAGTACAAAGCTTGACACTTTTTGATGGTTGTAGTTTATTCACGGTAGTATTTGTTGCTCATGTCTTAGGAAGTCGTATCGTAAGGAGTGTTTGATGTCTCCGCTTATTATAAGTAACAAAAGTCCAACCATCAGCATCATTTTCTTTGTGGTTGTCTATATCTAGTGAACCCTCAAGAGTTTTCTTTGGGCAATTAACTTCAGTAGGCGCTAAATTTCCGAATTGCAAGAAGATATTGTTTGTCATAGTTGAGGACCTTGAGCACTTCTTTTCATTTGGTGCTGCACTAGCATGATTTGCGTCCACTGTTTCATCTTGGTCAATGATGAGTTTTTCTTCACTTACTAACATCATGATCTTCTCATTCAAGATAAAGCATTTACTTGTCAGGTGGCCAAAGACGCAATGGAAATTGCAATATCTAGGATCACCAACCTTATTGATCTCTTTGGGCCTCTTTGATTCAGGAAGATCAATACCTTTCTTAGCTAGCAATTCCTCAAGAATCATAGGTACATCTGCATCTAGAAATGGGTAGACCTTTGCCTCTAATTCCTTCAAGGTTGGATATACCTTCTCCTCTCTTGGATATTGTCTTGGGGCTTCCTCCTCTTTTAGTATACTCTTGGTGGTGACCTTTACTGAAATTGCTTTCACCGCCATAGATTCCTTTGTCTTGATCTTTGAGGTCATAATGTAAACCCCAAAAATGACTTAGGTGAATCGAGAGAGTAAAATGATTGTCCTAGTGGTATAAGGTCCTAAAATGGTTCATAATGTGGGTTTAAGGCAGTGTCTAAGATTTTAGGTGCTTTAGAAGTCAAACGTCAAGGAACGACCAAGACGTTCGATGACTAAGTGACCTATGGGCCTCATATGTGGTTTTATGTTTGTATATGTGATTCACTAGGTTATAAGGTCCTTAAATGAGTTATTATAGAGTATATAGGCAGTGTGTTGGAGGTCAAACGTGTTCGTTTTGGATTACACATAAGTTGTAGGTCCTAAAATCGTATACAAACAAATTTTTAGGTGAAAACATCTGCGTATGACTCCATGTAGGAACCACAAGGGGCCCTAAAGGAGGACCCCAATATTGGAGTTCAACATTGCCAGGCAATGACCAAACAACGGCCGATCGACCAGGCAACGGCCCGTCAATGCGTATCGTAGATAGTGCCAAAATTCCTGCAGGTTGAGGATTCTCTGAAGCAACCCAAGAGACCCCTATCGACGGGACGTGGGTGAGACCGCGCACCGTCGATGCATCCGTTGATGGGTTTATGAGTTTTCTGCTAGCTTTTTATTAAGTTGAGAGGTGAAGTCGTAAATTCACCCCAAGCCCCTATAAGTCTTTCAACGGTTTTTTTGAGTGTTTATGGGTATTTTAAGAGTATATAAGTCATTAAACTCTCATTATAACCCTAACACCCAAATCAAAACATATTCCCCCTAAAAGTTCTCTAAAAACCTTCATGTGAGTTCAAAGTGAAGATGAAGATGGGTCTTCAATGGAGTTTCTTTTTCAATTAGCTTTTTATTCTTCAAATAAGGTATGTTAGTTCTTCATATAAGGCTTGATATTATCTTATAACCAATTTCAAATATTATTTTCAAAGATTTCAAAAAGATGAAAAAGTCCAATTTCTACTCTAACTCTTGGGTTCTTGCATAAATGGTTTCCAAACGTTTATATATAATGAAATTAATGTATAATTGATATTTTCCAATGAAATTCTCCATGAACCCTTGATCTTCTTAAATCTCTAAATTTCACAAAAATATGGGTGAACTGATTATGCTTTGATATTCATGAATTCATGTAAAGATTGTTATGGGTTTTTGATTCATGTATAGATTATGGTTAATTGGTTTAAAGGTTGTTTCAATTTGATCAATTAAGTATTGAATATTCTTAGATCTATTGAATGTTAGACTTATTGAATTGATATTAACTTAAGGCTTAAAATTTCTATTGTAATTTTCTATGGGCTATATAATGATGCAATAATTATATTCAATTGATATCTAGGTTGTATTAGATTTATAAGTATGTAATTAATTGACTTAGTTTCATTGATTATTGATATAATTGTATTGTATTGTTGGTTATGACCATGGGTTAGGGTCTTCTATTATTGAATTGGTTGATTTAGCATTGGAATCAAAGTGGTAAGATTGAGTGGGGGTATGCTGCCCTAATTCCTTTTATTTTATGTTAATTAGACTTCAATTATGTTCTGATTGGTATGGTACACTTATGTTAGCGGTGCTTTGTGAATTGATTAGGCCTTGTCGCCGTTACTTTGTGCAATATGATGATCATAGACTTGTCGGCACTACTTGAAGTATTATGATGATTTGATTAGTTGATTTATGTGAAGTATGAGCATATCTATTCACATGTCAAGTAATGTGAAAGTATGTGTGCTTTCTATATATGTTAAGAGATCATGTAGATTATGACTATGTGCTTATATGTTTAGTCCTAAATGTTGAACATGATTGTTCCTACTTGACTATATGAGTTATGATGGTTATATTGATAATTATATAGTAATGTATAGGATGACATTAAGATGATAAGGGTCATTCCTAAGTTCTTAAAAGAATGATATGCTATATGTGATAACGGAAAAGAATGTTGTGTCTTGTTTGGTAGACTTGTGTCCCTTACTTGACATATGTATGAATGATATGTAAATATGAGATGTCTTGACTAGGTAGGGTTTGTTCACCCTTGTCATGTATGCATAAAAGATATGTGAGACCTTAGAGGATGTTAAGAAGGTCATGTATGTGGTAAAGGTTATGTTATGAATATTGAAGTTGAGAGCCGTAATGGTATCCTTCATGTAAAGGAATTATGGACATAGTGTTGATTGGATGGAACAACATCATATCATCCTTAGGAAAGTCATAATGATCTATCTTAGTCGCCATTAAAATGTAACCCTAATTGACCTCTTTGGTAGGGTGAATGTTATTAGGTTATGAACTTGACAAGGAACCTCTTCATCTGATCCTTTAATGTCAATTACTCTATGAGAACCAAGTCTAGCATCGAGTGATTATGTTATGGGAAGTATCTCTACTTGTTAATGACACTAGAGTACAATGTAGCTCTACTTGAGAATGAGACTAGAGTGCATAAAAGCCCTTCATGGTCCTTAATCATGTGTCTACATGAGATGTGTCCTAGTTCTACCCTTGGCAAGTAGAACACCCTCATCGGAGTAGGTTAGAAATCCGGATTCCATGCTTTACTAACATGGTCTATGTCGGTTATTGTCTATTCCATCATATGGGATACTTACTAGCACTAGAGAAGTTCTATGAAGTTTAGGTGGTGGTATGGGACGCTATCTAGACATTGCATAATGGTCTTTGAAGGTGTTGGTGAGAGTCCCTAGGTCTTTTCTAAGACCATTGCTTGAATATCCTCAATGTGTTGAATGTCTCTTAACTAGTGAAAGTAATGGCTTATGTTAAGAAAGTATGTTAATATGAAGTAGTACTTATCTAGAGTAATTAAGGGTTTCTAGTTAAGGTGTGAAGGGGGCATAAAAGTCTTACCTAGATAAGTCTTAAGAATGACTCTAGTTAGGGAAGTTGGTTCATTATGTGGACATTATCTAAGCCTTAGGTAGTCTTAAGGATTATTAGGTAATCTTGAAAAGATCACTATGGACGTTATCTTCTTAATTTATTTAAGTAAGTCTTTCGATAGCCTTTGGAAGGAGAATGTCATATCATTTATATGTTAATGTATTAAGTGAGAATGATTCTATCTTAGGGAGTCTATAGGATATCTTAAGTGTGTGTGTAAGGGATTGTATGGGCGATCGCTTCACAACTCACTCAAGTGAGACTTAGAATCACCTTTGGTAGGAGAATCTTACCTTGATGTTTATGATGCTTTATAAGTGTGTTGTGACTCATTATAAGTAATCTTGAAGGTCGTTTAGGCACATCTAGAGAAGGTGTATGGGCGGTCTCTCTTTGGGTTATTTACGTGAATCTTAGGATAGTTTTGAATGAGAAGATTACATGCTAAAGGTGTTTAAAGTAAAGTAAAGGAACATCACAGTGAATTGAGTTCACTGTATAGTGAAGTGAACTCACTGTAATATTTGCTAAAATTGTGACTTTTTGTTAAATGATTTCTTATATGTTTCTATGTTGTTAAATGTTTTTCTTTTGCTTATATTATGATGCTTAAATCGAAATTCATTAAAAGAATGTTATTTACTAAATGTCCCTTTTTCATCGTTTTTGCATGGCTTCCATACTTAGTACATCTAATGTGCGTACTCCTTCTTTTCCCTTTTTGACTTAAGTATAGGGAATTGGAAGTCTTGATGTTCCATGAAGGATGGATAGTTTTCTAAGCCTTGAATATAAAGTATTAGTGAGTCCTCATTGATTCGAGGACAATATCCACATGTCCCTTATGTCATAGACTTAATTTTATTGTCTTGTATGGGATTAGTACCAAGTGTCGTATACCCTAAAGTTTATATGGTTCAAGTAGATATTGTAAAGATTTAATGTTTTAAATGAAAATCTTCCGCTTGTGTATTGTTTATTAAAGAGTTCTTCGTGTGTGAAGAAAGTTTCAAATTCTTACCTATTTTACAATATTTATTATGCAATGAATGATACGAGAGGCTTAGATGAGACTTCTTGAAGTCTCATTTGCCGTGTGACGACACAAGG